>NC_053028.1:610241159-610616145 GCF_003073215.2 Triticum urartu
TCTCGTCTTCTTGCTCATATCAATCCAATCTATTGTTTTCCGTTAGTGGCAGAATTTCACCTTAAGTTTTGAGATGTTCTTCATAAGCCCACAACAAGCGTACTCTTTTCTTTGCTGGTTTTTCCAACAATTCCGTTCGACCCTTCTCGTCAAGATGCTTTTCAAGCTCATTTGGGTTAGAAGAATGGTGTTTTATTCCCCGTTCTTTTGTTCCGATGATCCAACTTCCATTCTTTCATTCCGGAGGCATCGTGTTATTGCTTCTTCAACCATCATCTCGTTCTATCAAAGATCATGTTCTTTCCTTTGCTTATCCATTTAACCAGAGTGTTGTGCCCTTTTTGCTCAAGTTCTTTTCGCATTATCAAGCCTGACATCTCTTTTCAACCGGAGTGCTGTCTGAGATCTTTCTTACCCCTTGTTCCATTCATTCAATAGTTCCGGAGGAAGTGTGTTGTGATTTCATCAAGTGTCTTCTCATCTTACTTCTTATTCAATTCTTTTTTTTCAACCGGAGTGCTGTCTGAATTTGTTCTTCCTTGTTCCTCTTCCCTACCGGAGTGCTTTCAACTTTGTTCTCCTTCGTTGCTTTCTTTCTTTCAATTGTTCAACCTCTCAAGGCTCGTGGTTTCACTCGTTTGTCAAAGAAGCAACTTAGTTTTACCTTTTCTCTTTCTCTTTCGTTTTCCCTCCGGTGCCATCCTAGATCTCGGGACGAGATCCTCTCGTAGTGGTGGAGTGTTGTAACGTCCCAAGACCGGAGCTTCAGATGCCTTACAGGGTTTCTGAGTTTCGTCATGTGATTTGTTTTGTCTGTTGCATTCATCTTTGCATTTGTGCATTGCATCATGTCATCATTTGCATTGCGTCGGCACTCGTTGCCGTAATTGTTTTTAAAACTTGCATCCGCTCATAGCTGTCGCGTTCCCCCTTGCTTTTGTTGACCGTTCGAAGACCAACCATGTTCTTCGTTTTCCCTCTTGCCTAAACCGGAGTCTCTTTGCACAGTGCATCAACCCCTGCATTGTCTCTTTCTCAACTTCATCTTCTTCTCCACCCACAACCGTGCTTGGTCATCTTCTTGTCCTTCTTCATTAATCCATTTTAATTGTGGTATTCTATTCCCTGCACCAATTTAATGTTCTTTCTTTTCCTATAATTTTTGGACCATGCCACTTACCTCTCGGCCTAATCTCATCTTTTCTGAGTTGTTTTGGTTAGGTTTAAAAATGGCCCAAGTTTGAATTTAATTCAAACTTGTTTTATTTTTTATACCTCTAAAATTGTCCAAACCAATTTTATCAATTAGGTCATAGTTCCAGGAGATTGAGGATATTTTTATATCTGAAAAGCTCATCTTCTAGCCCCCTGGCCTTTTTCTTTTATTGTAACTGTTTATTTCAAATAAACAGAAAGTAAATGAAAAGGGAAAGGCTTTCCGGGCTGGCCTCCTAGCGCAGCAGCTGCCGCGGCCCAGCAGCGCGTCCCCAGCCCGCTCACCATCCCCGCAAGCCACTGGTCCGGGCCGGCCCACCTAACCCCAGAGGCCCAGCCAGCATCCAGCAAGGACTCAACCCTAGCCCAACCCCTGCTCGATACCTCCTCCTCCTAGTTCCCACGCGCGCCGCCATCCCTCTCCCCTCGACCCGATCCCCTCGTTCTCTTCCTCTCACTGGCTCGCCCCCCGCCATCATCGTCCGCCTGCCTTCTCCCTCCTTGCGGCACCTTGCCCTCCTTCTCCAACCGGCCACCTCGAGCACCCATCCAGCAGGCCCCAGTGCCGCGCCTCCCCACCATCCTCCGCGACCCGGACGACCGGCCAGGCGCCACTCCACCTCCGGCGCGCCCCAGCTCCTTTCTCCTCGCTGCTAGCTCCGCCCACGCTGGAGCACGCGAGCAGCAGCAGCCTGAGACGCTCCCTGCCTTCACCGCACCATGGCCCTCCCGAGGCCATCATCGCGCAACACCTCGTCGGCCTCCTTTTCTGCCGTTTTGCCTCCCCACGCCGGCAGCGAGCCCCGCTGCTGCTGCTCTTTGCCAAGCCCCAATGACGAGCAGCTTGTTCCATCCCCGTTCGCCTGCCTCGCGTTTCACGTGCCTACCATGGCCCTCCTCGCGCCCCTGCTCCCTCTCCGACGACCTTCCGTGGCTGCAACCACCTTTGCGGTCAATACCATCGAACTACGACTTCGCCTCTTGCTCGGCAAGTACCGCACCGAACGCCAAGTACCAGGACGTCGAGGACCCGTCAATTTCATCTACGTGCGTGTATGTCTACATATCCGTGATGCGTCTAGTACCTCTACGGGAGACCCGAACGTCTACGAACTGTGCACGACGCCCGGAGCCCTTGGATCCATCAAGTTCGACTACCTTCGTGTGTACGCTTACTGTCGCCTCGAAGACATTGGAGTCATCAAGTACCTCTCCGAACGAACGTGAACGACTACCGTCGCAAGAACAAGACCGGCAAATCCGAAGACCCAAGTACCACGATGATAAGTAGCCCTACGCGTGAAGGCGCCAAGACCGTTTTGGGATTCATCAAGTACCGCTACCGATGACTCGAACATCTACGAAAACATGTACCACTACCACCGCCCGAACGTCTACAGAACATGTACCATCGACCCTCGAAGAACCGTGGACGTCAAGTTCCTTGTGTTGACCCCAAACACCTACGGAGTATGAACATCTACAAAGCGAGAACGACTACTTCCACTACCGCCGTCGCGTGAACAACTACTTCCACTATGATCTCGTTTCGCCCAAAACGCTTGCTTCAAAGGTATAACCGCCGAGACGATGACCCGTGGAACGAATGCATGTTGTGTGATGTATGAGTTGCACCCTATGTTTGCACCGTGCCCGAGTTGTCACTTGCTCGGTCCTCCTCTTCTGCCGCTAACCCGTGGGAACCCTGTTACCGGGATCACCCCACCATCTTGCACGACACGCTCCCGTCACTTTCTTTGCACCGATGTCTCAATCGAGTTACCGGAGACCGATATGTTGCCGTGGCACCATTTTCGTTATCGTTGCCGTGGCACCCCTTTTGTTTCCGCCACGATGACAAATGCTTCTTAATATGCTCTTATCAACTTTCTCACAAATATGGCTTAAAACTTGCACATGTCATCCGCATCATGATAACAACTTCAAGATTGGTTAAAATTGTTGTTGCACCAAATTGATAATTGCATATGGGGATTTACCGGTTTTGTTGTTTATTATATCCGGCCCCATTTAAATTGTCTAGATGGTATAGTTTTATTATGCTTCTCCTCTTGCCATGTTTAACAACATTTAATATTGTTGAGTACCTAAACGAGAGAGAACTAAATTAGTCATGTGGTGTTTCGTCAATATGCAACGGCTCCACTTAATTTGTAGGATTGTTTGGACACTTTGCCATGCCATGTATCTTTAAACCGGACATGCATCATACTTGGTTGTGCATCATGCCATGATTATGTGTTGGTTGTTTATTATGTTGTTTGCTTCTTTCCGGGTTGTTTCTCGCGTTAGCTTCGGTTTCGTTCTGGACTTGTGAGGATCCGTTCGACTACGTCCGTTTGTCTTCTTCATGGACTCGTTCTTCTTCCTTGCGGAATCTCAGGCAAGATGACCATACCCTCGAAATCACTTCTATCTTTGCTTGCTAGATGCTCGCTCTTTTGCTATGCCTATGCTGCGATACCTACCACTTGCTTATCATGCCTCCCATATTGTTGAGCCAAGCCTCTAACCCACCTTGTCCTAGCAAACCATTGTTTGGCTATGTTACCGCTTTGCTCAGCCCCTCTTATAGCGTTGTTAGTTGCACGTGAAGATTGAAGTTTGTTCCTTGTTGGAACATGGAGATGTTGTTCCTTGTTGGAACATGTTTACTTGTTGGGATATCACAATATCTCTTATTTAATTAATGCATCTATATACTTGGTAAAGGGTGGAAGGCTCGGCCTTATGCCTGGTGTTTTGTTCCACTCTTGCCGCCCTAGTTTCCGTCATATCGGTGTTATGTTCCCGGATTTTACGTTCCTTATGCGGTTGGGTTATAATGGGAACCCCTTGACAGTCCGCCTTGAATAAAACTCCTCCAGCAAGGCCCAACATTGGTTTTACCATTCGCCACCTAGCCTTTTCTTTCCCTTGGGTTCTGCAGACTCAAGGGTCATCTTTATTTAAACCCCCGGGCTAGTGCTCCTCTGAGTGTTGGTCCAACCCAGAGCACCGTGCGGGGCCGTCCCTTGGCAACTTGGGTTACGTTGGCTCCCATACGCTTAGCTTATCCGGTGTGCCCTGAGAACGAGATATGTGCAGCCCCTATCGGGATTTGTCGGCACAGCGGGTGGTCTTGCTGGACTTGTTTTACCATTGTCGAGGATGTCTTGTAACCGGGATTCCGAGCCTGATCGGGTCTTCCTGCTAGAAGGAATATCCTTCGTTGACCGTGAGAGCTTATGATGGGCTAAGTTGGGACCCCTGCAGGGTTATGAACTTTCGAAAGCCGTGCCCGCGGTTATGGGCAGATGGGAATTTGTTAATGTCCGGTTGTAGAAAACCTGAAGTTGACCTTAATTAAAATACATCAACCGCGTGTGTAACCGTGATGGTCTCTTCTCAGCGGGGTCCGGGAAGTGAACACGGTGTCGGAGTTATGCTTGACATAGGTTGTTTAGGATCACTTCTTGATCATACTTTCTCGATCGTTCTTTGCCTTCTCTTCTCGCTCTCTTTTGCGTATGTTTAGCCACCATATATGCTAGTCGCTTGCTGCAGCTCCACCTCATACCTTTACCTTACCCATAAGCTTAAATAGTCTTGATCGCGAGGGTGTGAGATTGCTGAGTCCCCGTGACTCACAGATACTTCCAAAACCAGCTTGCAGGTGCCGTTGAGTCCGTGCAGATGACGCAACCAAGCTCAGGAGGAGCTCGATGAAGATCTTATCCTTTGTGTTGTTTCGTTCTAGTTGATCAGTAGTGGAGCCCAGTTGGGGTCGATCGGGGGACCTTGTCGCTTTTGGGGTTCTTCTTTTATTTTGGTTCCGTAGTCGGACCTTGATTGTATTTGGATGATGTAATGCTTTATTCTTGTAATTGTATGAAGTGGCGATTGTAAGCCAACTATGTATCTCTTTCCCTTATGTATTACATGGGTTGTGTGAAGATTACCTCACTTGCGACATTGCTTTCGATGCGGTTATGCCTCTAAGTCGTGCTTCGACACGTGGGAGATATAGCCGCATCGAGGGCGTTACAAGGCGTCAACCAACATGTCTCCAATCGCACTCAGAACTGTTCCCAGAAAGATTGTGGTTGCCTCCCTAAACGCCTTCTCCTGTTCAGGAGCAATCGTCTCTATGAGGGACACACCACCAACCCAGAACACGTTCATCGCTGTGAGCCACAAGGTGGTCCTAGTCTGCCAATGCTTAAAATGTGTCCCGGTAAACTTTTCCGGTTTCAGAGTAGCAGCAAAGCCTTGAATCAAAAAGTTCCTAAAATAAGGTTTTTGGATTGTTGGAAATATTAGCACTTTTCCGATTAGACTTATCCATGAATAAACAGTAAGCATGGTATAAAAGGTATGCATCTCATAGCGATACCTAAGCATACTAGCGCGTGCAGAACATAGAACCGAACCTTCTATGAGCAGCACATATACGGCTAGCATAAGTACAAGTAAACGAGGGATGAACAGATCATACCCTCCGGTTGGCCAGGCCAACGCTGCGGCTGCAGCAGCAGCCTCGGCGTCGTCCGTGGCCTTTTTCTTAGGGGCGGCGTTGTCGGCCATGGTGTCGATGCAGAGGAAGTAGTGGAAGCAGAGGCGAACAAAGTTGGGGATGGATCGGGAGCAGCCGCGTCGAGACGCTCCCCAAAAACCTTATTGCCGTTCTCCCGGGCAGGATCTCGAACGACAGGGTTCCGGAGGCACCTGCTCTCCCGACCAGCTGTGCACGCGGTCGTCAGGATGGGATCGCCGGAGGCAGCACAGAGTGAGGAACAGTAGATGACGGCTAGGTCGCACGAGAGGGAGTGAGTGAACCGAACTTGGTTACTTCACTGGCCAGAGCTTTCTTATATAGTCCGTAAAGAAGAAAGTCGTGGGCCTTGTCGAGGCCCACGACCGAGTCGGCCCACTCCCGGCGAGGGAGTCATTTTTCCCGACAAGGGAGTCAACGAATATGCGGGTCCCAGCAAGGGTCGCACCCCCGGCAAGGGACTCGACGAATCCCGGCAACGCAAGTCAGCCCACCGTTCAACGTCTTGGACAGTGGACCACATTTTAGCGACATGTTAATTAATCCCTGATTAATTAATTCATTCCTGAGCGGCAAAAATAAGCTTCGGCTCGGCTCATTCCGGCAAGTCGCGGCGCACGCGCATTGTGACGAGGCGAAGCATGGCGTGGCATGGCGAGGCGGGCGGCGGAGGAGGAGGGGCGCGCGTGTACCACTCCTCTTCCCAAGCTCCCAATGGCAAGTGGTAGAGCAGCCCTTCTAAAGGGGTCTCAACTATCCTCAACTAGCAATGTGGGACTAAACTTCCCACCACCTGCCATCTCATACATGGGCCTCAAGATTAACCAGGAATTAGTGTCTTATATGGGCCTAAGCCCATCCATAATCCAACAATCCCCCACCAGATCTCGAGGCACATAGGTTTGTCAACTGTTCCAAACAATGTTTGATATACCAGAATTTTAAGTGGAGACTGTTAAGTTGAACCTTCACCTAGAGCAACAGGATTAGACTTATTCACAACTAAACAATGGACTATGCCTTGAATTGTCAGTTTGGCGTGCAGAAGTTTCGCCTATTGTCAGCTGATACATGGTTGCCGTAGGCTAAACCCCACGGGTGGAGCTTATTAGTCATACTCCATACCTTCTCATGAGCTTACTAGAGATTACCCAATCTCATAGACTGTGACCCGTAGTCGGGCTCACATAGGTGTGTTCCTCCAAAGAATGCTCTGTAGGTTAGCATCTTGCTTACACAAGCTTTAGAACACATTAAGACAAAAGTCAGCCTGCCTTACAGAATTGAGAGTATTGTGCATCTCCAATGGAGTGGGTTAATTAAGGATACTCTCCTCAGTTGACCGTTGGATTGTTTTCCCAGGTCCTAATTCACGGGATCTCCGATCACATAGGTTGGGTTACCCCCATGGCAACTCACGTGGGTCTCATACCCATCTCCCTCGATGCATTTTCTATCACAATCCGTGATAGCCCTTTCTTAAAAGGGTCTGCTAGATTCTTAGCCGTCTGGATGTAATCCAACGCTATTACTCCGGAGTTTCTTGATTTTCTGACAGATTTCAATCTTCTTCTTATGTGCTTTGTGGATTTCATGTTGTCCTTTGAACTCTTAGCCTTGGCAATCACTTTTTGATTGTCACAGTTCATAAGGACAGCTGGCACTAGTTTATCAACCACCGGCAAATCCATCAAAAGCTCTCGAAGCCATTCTGCTTCGATGCATGATGTATCTAATGCTGTGAGTTCTGCTTCCATAGTTGATCTGGTTAAGATCGTCTGCTTGCAAGACTTCCAGGAAACAGCACCACCACCAAGTGTGAAGACATGTCCACTTGTGGCTTTCATCTCATCAACATCGGATATCCAATTCGAATCACTATACCCCTCAAGTACCGTCGGGTACCCAGAATAGTGAATTCCATAGTTCGCAGTACCTTGCAAATAACACATCACTCGCTCAACAGCATGCCAATGCACATATCCCGGATTGGAAACAAATCAGCTCAGTTTGCACACAGCAAATGAGATGTCAGGACGAGTAGCACCTGCTAGGTACATAAGTGAACCAACCACTTGAGAATATCTCAATTGATCTACAGCCGTGCCTTCGAACTTTCGAATCCGCACGCTAAGATCATATGGTGTTGCAGAAGGTTTGCAGTCCGAATATCCAAAACGGCTCAAAATCTTCTCAACATAGTGGGATTGCAAAAGTGTAATTCCACCCTCAGAATTTTTCAGTAGCTTGATGTTCAAGATAACATCAGCCACACCCAGGTCCTTCATCTCAAAGTTGTGAGATAGAAAAGACTTGACCTCCTCAATGACCTTGAGGTGGGTCCCAAATATCAGTATGTCATCGACATACAGACACAGTATAACTCCTTCGCCCCCACCATAGCGATAGTATACACATTTGTCAGCTTCGTTCACAACAAAGCCAGCAGATGTCAGAGTAGTGTTGAACTTCTCATGCCATTGCTTAGGCGCTTGTTTCAGGCCATACAAAGATTTCACTGGCTTACACACCTTTCCTTCCTGACCATTTACTACAAAGCCATCCGGCTGTTGCATGTAAATTTCCTCGTCTAGCTCTCCATTAAGGAAAGTCGTCTTAACGTCCATCTGATGAACGAGAAGACCATGCGAGGCAGCCAAAGCGAGTAACACTCGAATGGTTGTCAGTCTAGCCACAGGTGAATAAGTGTCAAAGAAATCATCTTCTTCTTTCTGGGTATAACCCTTGGCCACAAGCCTAGCGTTGTACTTCTCAACTGTACCATCGGGCCTAAGCTTTCTTTTGAACACCCACTTACATCCTAATGGTCGACAACCATAAGGACGATCAGTGATCTCCCATGTCCCGTTAGCCAAGATAGAATCCATCTCACTACGGACCGCATCCTTCCAGTAGTCAGCATCCTAAGATGCATAGGCTTCCGAAATGGAGCTAGGAGTATCATCATCCACGAGGTATACGAGGAAATCATCACCAAAGGACTTTGCAGTCCTCTGTCTCTTGCTCCTAACATGAGCTTCCTCGTTATCCTCCGTGGAACTCTTATCACTTTTATGTTCATAACATTCCATCGGAATAGCGGGTTCAGGAGTCTCATCAGATTCCAGTCTAGAATTGCTTTGCATATCTCTCATGGAAAAAATATCCTCAAAGAATGTAGCATCCCTAGACTCTATAATTGTACTGACCTTCTGGTCAGGTACCTCAGATTTCACCACTAGAAATCTATAGCCAACGCTATGCTTGGCATAGCCAAGAAAAACACAATCCATGGTCTTTGGTCCCAACTTGCGCTTTTGATTATCGGCACGTTGACTTTCGCCAAATAGCCCCAAGTGCGCAAGTAAGAGAGTGTAGTTCTCTTCTTTTCCCATTGCTCATAGGGAGTAGTCTCATTATCCTTTGTGGGAACTTTATTCAGGACATGACAAGATGTCAATACAGCCTCCCCCCACCATGCCTTGGATAAACCCGATGTATCTAACATGGCGTTAACTAATTTAGTTAGAGTACGGTTTTTCCGTTCGGCAACCCCATTTGACTGGGGTGAGTAGGGAGGCGTATTCTCATGAATAATGCCATGTTCCGCACAGAGTAAATAAAACTCATTAGAAAAGTACTCTCCACCACGATCTAACCGGACTCATTTTATTTTCTTCTCAAGTTGGTTCTCAACTTCAGCCTTATAGACTTTAAAGTAGTGTAGAGCCCCATCCTTGGTATTTAACAAATATACATAGCAGAATCTAGTGGAATCATCAATCAGAGTCATGAAGTATTTCTTTCCACCTTTAGTCAACACACCATTCATCTCACAGAGATCTGAATGTATGAGCTCTAGAGGTGCCAGGTGTCTTTTCTTCGCAGGCTTGTGAGGCTTACGAGGTTGCTTAGCTTGCACACACACATGGCACTTAGAGCCTTTGGCTAAAGTGAAACTCAGGATTAAATCCATCTTAGCTAGCCGCGTCATACAACCGAAATTTATGTGACAAAGACGTGAATGCCAAACCTCAGATTCGTTCACATTAGAATAAATTTGGTTCATGACTTTATTACAGAAATCCTCCACGGAAAGGCAGAACAAACCACCACAATCATATCCTTTTCCAACAAATAGTCCATACTGAGATACGACTACTTTGTTAGACTCAAATACCAACTTAAACCCTTCTTTACATAGAAGGGAGCCACTAACGAGATTCTTCTTTATGGCGGGGACATGCTGCACGTTTTTCAGTTGCACGATCTTTCCTGAAGTAAACTTCAGATCTACCGTGCCAACACCATGAATAGAAGCATGCGAGCCATTCCCCATCAGGACGGAACAATCTCGTGTGACCTGGTAAGAAGAAAATAAAGACACATCAGCACACACATGAATATTGGCCCCAGTGTCAATCCACCAATCGGTGGACTGACAGACTGAAAGTATGGTAAACAGATTACCATACCTAGATGCCGCATCATTGTTGCTCAGAGTGACATTCACAGACATGGAGTCCTGTGCTGGCTTCTTATACCTGTTTGGGCACTTGTTCGTCCAATGTTCATCTGAACCACAAGCAAAGCAGCCATCTCTCTTTTTGTCTTTCTTCTTACCCTTCTTCTTAAAGGTAGTATTCTGCTGGACAGAGTTCTTTCCCTTGAACTTGTGAAAGTTCTTCTGCACCACATTGGCGCTAGAAGAACCCTCTGCCCCTTTCACGTGCGAGTCTTTTGCTCTCGAGTTCTGCTCAACACTGAGATGACCAATGACATCCTCAACAGAGAATTCACGTCTCAAGTGCTTGAGAGAAGTAGCAAAGTTCCTCCAACTAGGAGGGAGTTTTACAATAATGCGACCCGCGAATAACTTGTCCGGTAACTCACACTTCAGGAGCTCCAGCTCCTTAGCAATGCACTGTATCTCATGAGCCTGGTCCAATACAGAACGGTTATCAACCATCCTGTAATCATGGAACTGCTCCATGGCATACAGCTCACTGCCAGCATCAGTTGCGCCGAATTTGACTTTGAGTGCATCCCACAAGTTTTTGGAAACACCCATATGAATATAGGCGTCAACCAACTTGTCTCCAATCACACTCAGAACTGCTCCCAGAAAGATTGTGGTTGCCTCCCTAAACGCCTTCTCCTGTTCAGGAGCAATCGTTTCTGTGAGGGACACACCACCAACCCAGAACACGTTCATCGCTGTGAGCCACAAGGTGGTCCTAGTCTGCCAACGCTTAAAATGTGTCCCGGTAAACTTTTCCGGTTTCAGAGTAGCAGCAAAGCCTTGAATCGAAAAGTGCTTAAAATAAGGTTTTTGGATTGTTGGAAATATTAGCACTTTTCCGATTAGACTTATCCACGAGTAAACAGTAAGCATGGCATAAAAGGTATGCATCTCATAGCGATACATAAGCATACTAGCGCGTGCAGAACATAAAACTGAACCTTCTATGAGCAGCACATATACGGCTAGCATAAGTACGAGTAAACGAGGGATGAACAGATCATATCCTCCGGTTGGCCAGGCCAACGCGGCGGCTGCAGTAGCAGCCTCGGCGTTGTCCGTGGCCTTCTTCTTAGCGGTGACGTCGTCGGCCATGGTGTCGATGTAGAGGAAGTAGTGAAAGCAGAGGCGAACAGAGTTGGGGACGGATCGGGAGCAGTCGCGTCGAGACGCTCCCCAAAAATCTTATTGCCGTTCTCCCGGGCAGGATCTCGAACGACAGGGTTCCGGAGGCACCTGCTCTCCCGACCAGCCGTGCACGCAGTCGTCGGGATGGGATCGCCGAAAGCAGCACATAGTGAGGAACAGTAGATGACGGCTAGGTCGCACGAGAGGGAGTGAGTGAACCGAACTTGGTTACTTCACTGGCCAGAGCCTTCTTATATAGTCCGTAAGGAAGAAAGTCGTGGGCCTTGTCGAGGCCCACGACCGAGTCGGCCCACTCCCGGCGAGGGAGTCGTTGTTCCCGACAACGCAAGTCAGCCCACCGTCCAGCGTCTTGGACAGTGGCCCACATTTTAGCGACTCGTTAATTAATCTCTGATTAATTAATTCATTCCTGAGCGGCAAAAATAAGCTTCGGCTCATTCCCGCAACCCGCGGCGCGCGCGCGTCGGGACGAGGTGGGCGGCGGAGGAGGAGCGCGCTTGTACCACTCCTTTTCCCAAGCTCACAATGGCAAGTGATAGAGCAGCCCTTATAAAGGGGTCTCAACTCTCCTTAACTAGCAAGGTGGGACTAAACTTCCCACCACCCGCCATCTCATACATGGGCCTCAAAATTAACCAAGGATTAGTGTCTTATATGGGCCTAAGCCCATCCATAATCCAACAACGAGATCATAGGTTTCACCAAGAGTACGCACATACTTATTGTGGAAACCATCACTGCTGCCAGCAACCTATCTATCGGCTGCCAACTTCTCGCTAGTCGGATCCGGACCATATATGCAATTTTAGCTTTAGAAATATGCAACCAAAAAACTACACATTAATTCAATGCCTAAAGTGCTGCATATATTCTTTTTATGCAGCTCGACTTGACTGTGCTACTTGGTTGAAATAGAAAAAGACAAATCCCAAATTCTGGGTGGACTTAGGGAATAATAAATCTGTTTCATTTGAATCAATAAAGCTTGCTCAATACATGAGGGGAGAAAAGGGAAATGCATGACCTACACATGCGATGCAAAGTTGTAGAGATCAATCGTACACAGTACACGATACAACATGCACATGTCAGAACGTGAGACCTGATCCCTTGAACTTCTCAGCGACAAGTTGGTCCATTCTAGCTGCCATGTCCTTGCTCATGTGGTTCACCCAATCTCCAACCTCCCCTTTCCTAAACAGCGAAGAGGGATTAACAACGAGCTTAACTCCTGCATGCTCAACTTCAACACGATCTGCCCGATTGGGGTCGACGCTGCTAAGTGAAGTGAAGCCGCATAAATCAGCTACTTGCT
Organism: Triticum urartu; assembly: GCF_003073215.2. Classification (NCBI taxonomy): domain Eukaryota; kingdom Viridiplantae; phylum Streptophyta; class Magnoliopsida; order Poales; family Poaceae; genus Triticum; species Triticum urartu. Next base: position 610,253,916 of record NC_053028.1, read on the forward strand.
CCACGACTCCGCCGCTTTCCTCCTCACGGGTGAACGGGGCCGAGGAAGCTTGCTAGCTTCCTAATAACCTTGGGTGTGTCTGACATAATCTCCTCATACCTCAGAAACATCACCTCTCGTGGTCTCGCCAAACTTTCTTTCCAGTACTCGAGATAGCGATCCCAGAAAGGACTGTAAGGCGTGCACCCCTCGGAGAACATTGCGAATGCTTCATCCATACCTAGGGATATACCTTGGTGCAACTTCTTCTCAAAGTGCCACCTTGAGAGAAATGCGTCTTTGGGCTCCCGGCAGACGCACACGATCCGGCAGCCGAGGGTGGAAACTGCGGGTGGGAGCAGGGGGAGCGGCAGGTGGGTGGAGAGCAGCCGCGGAGAGGGCAGCATCTCGGCTCTGTCGAGGTCTCCCGGCAGTAGCGCGACGAAAGGCACAAGTTGAGCAGCGGGTGGTCGGCGAAGGTGTAGCGAGATCTGTTTAGGACGGTAAACAGGAGGGCCTTCAGCCAGGTGGTGCCGCATTTCGGATGCGCGGCGAGGATGATGTCGTCGGGGCTGGGCTTGAGCTTGTCCTGGACAGCCATGGCATCGTTGAGGCAATGTGGTCTGATCCAGCAGTTGTTGTAGAGGAGGAGTGGCGTGGACCATCCTTCTCTGGTTGGAAGTGTTGCTATGAGATTTTCGGTATGGGTTTTGGATGACACGGCTTCAGATGGACGAGTTTCTGAACTCTCCATGGCCTCAGAATGAAGGTGTGCCATGGCTGGGGTTGGGCTGTTTATATATGTTAATGGTTTCAGGGTGTCATATAACAGTGACCAGCCAACAACTCGCATTGTCTTTTGCAATAATGTGAATGTACAAAAAGAGGGAAAAGTAGCCACGAGAATAGCGAGCTGTGTTTTATTAATTCTCTCCCCAACAGCTCCTACCAACCACGTGATCGACGGATATTAGCTATATGTTCATTACGATGGCAAAACTGAACTAGGAGAAATTTCAAGCGTGGTATGGATACGATCTGCATTGGTTGGACTTTCTCTGGGACGTCCATCACGAGAATGGATGTTTCAAAGTGTGAAACATAAACTCAGCATAAATACATGTTAGACATGGGAAAAAGGCTTGCCTGAAGTGCACATTGCATGCAGTCGGCTCTCACGGTCGCGCTTCTACTAGATCATCTTTTTTAGAAACACTGTGCAAGTTTTTAATCGAGAACTAACAGCGTTCATATTGTTTTTTTAAAAGAAAAGCTATCATGGCTAGCTTTATTGAATTAAAACAGATTTACATTGTCTACAAGCTTGGTGGCAATAATGTCAGGAGGCTCGTCCAATCAACTACTAGACATCTTATTACAATAACAAAATGGGCTAGCACATGAGCCGCTTGATTAAACGAACGATAACAATGCTTAAAAATGCCCTCCTCAATGTGTTGCGGTGGCGTGGTGTGTGTTTGTACTGGATGCTTGTTGATTGGTGCTTTATAGGGCGAAAGCCTTTTTCGATAAAATGACCTCCCCAATCAACACATTTGTATCCACACAATCAGCGAAGATGGCCGCCGCCGAATCCCACCAATTTGATTGACCATTCAACGAATTTATAACTTGCATAGAATCTGACTCCGCTTCTAGTCTGTTGCACCCCAATGAGTTAGCAAACACTAGCCCATCTCTCGGTGCCAAAGCTTTTGTAGATGTGACATCCGCTGCGTGAGGAACAAATTTGCACTAAGCCCCAAAAAATTACTTCTTTCATCTTGAATAATTGCAGCTGTAGCTCCCACACCTTCATCAGGATTGTTTGTTTATTTCTATATGTTTTTGGGAAACACTTCCTATCAGTATCCCTTTTTGGGTTCCCTATTTTTTTAGGAGAAACAGCGTACAGATGAGATTTGTTTCTTGAGCGGAGCTCACTGCAGCAAATAGGAGCCGAAACGCACAAGGGAAGACAGAGTGGGCCGGCCCACTTGTACTACGTGCGAGGCCACCCTTTTTTTTCGTCTTCTTTTTTTTCGTTTTTTTGTTCCTTTTTTAAAAAAATCTCGTCTTCCTGTTTCTTTTTTGTCAATTATTTTTTCAAAAAATGTTGAGAATTTTTTAAAAATCAATTTGTAAAAGTTATTCGGAATTTTAATTTTTGTTCACGTTCTTAACAATTTGTTCATTTTTGAAAAAATGTCCAGAATTGTGAATTTACTTCACTATTTTAAATATATGTTTGGATTTTCAAATATTTGTTCTCTTTTCTTAGAAAAAATCACGTCGCAAAAAATGTTTGCATTTTTGAAAATGATTCTTGTTCTCAAAAAATTGTTCTTGTTTTTCAAAAAATGTTCGCACTTTGAATTTCTTTTGGAAATTTCTAAAATTGTTCAGTTTTAAAAATTAGTTTTTTTCATAAAATGTTATAAATTCCAAGAAAAAATTAACTTAAAAATTGTTTGCATTTCTCAGAAAGAATTAGCATTTCAAAATTGTTCACAATGTTAAAAAAAGTTTTCAATTCTCGAAGTTGCATTATTTCTTAAACATTTCGTGCTTCCCATTGGTCACCAACAGCTATCAGTCCTAGTTGTTAACAGCGGGTGTTCGGTAGCATGAGGTTGCTAGGTCGATTCCTCGCAAGCACAACGTACTTTTGCACTAAAAAAACAAGTCATTCACGCCCCATTGGGCTAGCCCAATCGCGCGAACTGTATTGTGCCGCTCTCCCCATGAACAACAACATATGCTAGCTCACTGGTTCTCCTCTACATATCTAGCAATTCTGGCCTAACTGTGGCCCAAACAATAGGAGTAAGAGAAACTAGTTTTTTTTTATGGTTTTTCATCAAGAGCTAAAAAAGACAAGTTGCTCGAACCCTAGTAGATCGGCTCAGTCGGGTGAACTGCTTTGCGTCACGCTCCTAATATGACACATGTTTTGCAAGAATATCCTACTTGATGCATTCTGCATCAAATTGTCGATCTTTCGCGCATGAGCTGGCGATCGAGCGGTGACATGGATGGCCCGTTAACGTGTTGCAGCGTTTTTCGTTTTTGGAAACTTCTAGACTTTCCCAGCCATTTTTCTGGTTTTGAGAACCTTCTAGATGGCTCCTGAGCTGGTTTTTACTTTTTATATTTATTTTTTCTTTTTTGGTTACTTTTTCCTTTTACTTTGTTTCATTTTTTGATTTCTACTTTTTGTTTCTTTTCTTTCCTTTTTTGATTTCTTTATTTTTTCTTAATTTTTATTTTCCAAATTTGTTTGTCAACAGATGTTCGGAAATTTAAAGAAAAATCCCATTTTTTTTAAAAAAATCATGTTTCAAATTTGTTAGGCAGTTTTACTTGTTTTTTTCTCTAAAATCTCTATTTGTGTTTTCGAATTTTGTTCTGGATTTCCAGAAAATATTCGCATTAAAAAAATGGTCATGTATCCAAATTTTGATTTTGACTTTCAGAAAATGTTCCCATCGAAAAGAATGTTCGTGTTCTCAATTTATTTATAGATTTCAAAATATGTTCTTTCCATAATTTGTTCATAATTTTAGAAAAATGTTCATTTCTTAAAAACTGTTTGTGTTTTCAAATCTTGTTCAAAAGGTTCGCGTTTTGAAAAAAAATAGTGATCTTTAATGTTCCTGTCCACGAAAATTGTTTGATTTTAGAAAAAGGTTCGTGTTCTCAAAAATGTTTGTCTTCGAAATAAAAAAAATGAATCTGCATTTTAGTTGGCCATTAAGGCTTTCCTCTATTGTATGGTCAACAACACTCGCTAGTTCAACTTGTCGGCAGGTCGTCATCTTTAGTGAGAGTCGTAGGTTTGATCTGTCGGTGGAGCAATATTTTTTTGCATCGCTAATGTACTAGCCTCGCTCGCTCTACCTTGCATTGCTAAAGTACTAGCCTGTGTGTTCAGCTGACAATCTGCCGCAAAGAGCGGCAGATACGAGCTCCCTGTTTGCAGCATATACGGCGCTTTATGTGCTGGTTCAGGGAACTGGCGCTCGCTGCCGCACCCGATAGGCCGGCCCACAACCATCCAGTGCACCGAAAATGAATTTATTGCATCAAAAGTCCCCCAAAAAGTTGCTCCGGCAAGGAATCGAGCTCCAACTGTCTAGCTCAAATGTAGGTTACCAAACCACTAGAACTACTAGGCGCTAGTCATAGTTTTCAGCGCGAGTAGTTTAAGAACAATTGTAGCCGTACTATTTATTGCACATATATTAGAAAAATGTGACTCTTTGGGGGGGGGGGGGATGTGATTTTTTGAAAGTTCACAGATTGAACAAAAAAATATTTTGAAAAAATTTCATTGATTTTGAAAAAAAGTTCATTAATTTTCGAAAAAGTTCTCAAAATTTTAAAAAGATCATCAATTTTTACAGAAGTCCATAGATTTTCAAAAAAAAACTTCACAAATTATAAAAAATGTTCATCAGCATAGGAAAAAAATCATCCATTTTATAGAAATTTCATTTATTTGCAAAAAAGATCACAAATTATAAAAAATGTTCGTCGTTTTTTTAAATAATTGATTTCGAAAAAATCATCAATGTTTTTTTTAAACTCAAAAATTCAGAAAAAAATCCATCGATTTCGAAAAGAAAGTTCATGTATTTGAAAAAATATTCATTAATTCTGGGAAAAGTTCACAAATTTGAAAAGAAAAAAAATCATCGATTTTGAAAAAAAAGTCAATTACTTGAAAAGTGTTCATGAATTAAAATAAAGTAAAAAAGAAAAGGAAGTAAAAAAGGAAAAATAAAATAAAGAAGAAAAGGGAGAATTGGTCACAAGAGGCATTGTGAGCGGGTGGTGGCTGCAGTTTACCCAGTACAGGGAGGTAGCAGGTTCAAATCACCGTGAACGAACGTCGCGCACGCGTTTGTGTGCGCCTGTTTGCATTTAAGACATTAACAGGTACATCGGGCGCCAAATAGGAAACGCCTATACGAGGTTCCATGAACAACCACACATGCTGGCTCAGTGGCTCTGCTCCACACCTCTAGCAATTCTGGCCCAACCATGGTCCAGTTAAGAAGGTAAGAGAAATGGATGTGCTGGATTCTGTCACGGAGTAAGGCCTAACCAGCATGGGGTCTTCTTACTAATTAAAAGTGTCTAAAAAATTAATATCAATCATGCTAGGCGTCTTCTTACTAATTAAAAGTGTCTAAAAAACTAATTAAAATATAGAACTGTCAATGGGAAACTTTTCAAACATGACCGTCTTTGTGCCTGAGTCCAGATGTTCTAGTCTATGCTTGCACAAGTTTCTATTTGAGATGAATAATCAATAGCTCATGTGGACAACATACTTTATTTTTTTCAAGCATCAATTTATGCATTTATTTCACCAAGGTTCCCGCAGCAACGCGCGGGGCATCATCTAGTCTAAAAAATGTTCATGATGTATACAAAAAATGTAGAATGTCTATGGAAAAAGTAGATGAAAATGTAGATATTAAAAATAAGTTTCAAAAATGTTAATCATGTAATAGGAAAATATTAAACGTGAATATAAAAGATATTCCTGTAGTAGTGTGTATAAAAAAAGTAGACATCAGAAAAAATATGTTGGCAGATGATTTAACCATGTATTTGGAAAATATTAAATGTGTATATAGAAAATGTTCCCAATATATACAGAAAATATACAATGTTTATTGAAAAAGTAGACATAAAAACATCTTTCAGCAAGGTTAATCATGTTTTCAAAAATGTTTACATACTTTTTGAAAAAAAATCTATTCCTATAACAAAAATGTCAATGTGTATTTCAAGAAATATTGACCATTTAAAAAAAATGTGTGAAATATGTAATAAAAAGAAAATATGTATCTTAGATTTAAAAGATGTTCAATGTGTGTAAAAATATGTTTCACGTATACACTTAAATAAAATGTATATTCTACACTGAAATAATAAATATGTGTTGAAAAGAAATAAAAAAATCTGAAGAAAATCAATGAAAATCCAGAAGTAAAACAAAAAATGGAAAAAGAAAGAATAACAACCCAAAGAAAATCAATGTAAAAATGAAAATAGTTAAACCCGAGAAGGAAACAAAGACGAAGAAAACAAGAAATGAAACAAAGAAAGAAAAGAAAAAATAATGAATACCGGAAGAGAAGCAAAGAAAAAATAATGAGAGAGGAAAATCCATTAAAAATCACAAAAGAAACAATAATAAACTCGGTGAAAATACAAAAATAGAAAAACTGAAGAAAATCCAGAAGAAAGAAAGAAAACGAAGAGAAAAAAATTGAAAAATCTGAAAAAGACGAACTAAACCAACAAACAATGGCGGTCGAGCAAACGACAAAGCCAGTGAACTAATAATAGTAATCGAGCGAGAGATCCTTCCATCTTTCTATAAGCGAGATATAGTTCTCACGCCGTTGTGCAGCAGGCGAGACAAAGTAGTGCCCCTTTTTCTGTCCAAAAAATCTACAAGAATTATGTCTCGCTTATAGTGAGAGTAGCGTCTGTTTTGAGGCAGAAACTCACTCACAGTTGGGGTTTTCAGACGCTTTCCCCCCTTTTTTCTTTGGTTTATTTGCTTTTTTTTTCTTTTTTATACCTCTTTTTAAATTTTTTTCTCTGGGTTTTTGGCTTTTCTTTGTTTCTTCGTTATACTTTTATTTTCTTTGTTTGTCTCTGGATTAAATGTTTCAAAAAATTCTGATTAAGGGTTGTTGACACATTCCTTATGAACATTCAATTTTTTTTCAGAATTGTTTGAAACGTTTAAAACTGAATTTAAAAAAAATGAGGGAACGGGAGCACGTGAACTCTGCCCTGAAAGTGCAAGTAGAAATAGCCAGCTGCGCGGCATTTCTGGATCGTTGTGTGAGTGTGGCTCGCGTACTGTACACTCGGATCTCGAGAAGATAGGCGTCTGAAGCCTGATCAGTTCCTTGCGTGCTGATCCAGACCAATCCTAACAAGGCCTCGAAGCAGCTCGAGCGTACATGCATGCATTTCACAGTCTACCAAGCGTGGCAGCGAAGAAGGCGTAGGGATAGCTGGGACCTGAGATGATCATTACTACGAACCAAGGCCCTTGTACTTTCCTCTATCGTCTTGCGGGCAGTGAGCTGCGCCCATGCCTTGCCCTGACCGAGCTCCCGTAATAACCACACGTACGTCCATGCAGGCATGCCCCGCACCCGGTGGACAAAGCAGAACAAAATGTTCTTGCATGTATGGCGGAGCACTGGAGCCGCGACACCAACCAGTGGCTGCACAAAACGCCTCTTTGCATCCGGAAATACGTTTTCCCGTCACCACAATAATATCCCCCATCTTCCCTATCTCCGGTCGTGCTGCTCCGGCGATCGACGTGTACGCATCGATGGAGAGAAAACAAGTCATTTTCATCTAACAACACACGGCTCATTTTCTCTCTCGCTCTCTATCTATCTCTTGCAGCCATGAAGCCACGCTGTCGTACCCATGTGGCGCCTGTAGAGCCATAAGGTCACGTTCCCCCGAGACCGGAACCTAACGAATCATACGACAGAGAAATATGTTCCACGAAAATCTGTCGGCAGCAGCATCGTGCCGGCGGAATAACTGCAAGTCGTCGGCGCGCTGTTCAGGCAGGCGTTGTCGCCACTAACTCATCCCGTCCACGCCCACTCACCCATCGCCCAGGCCGTGCCGATTCGTGATCGTTTTCAGCTGCTGTGGTGTCTGTAGGTCTCCCCGGTCATCGACGGGCACCGATCAAAACACCCGAGACCCAAGTTGCTGATGCGCCACTTTCGTCCCTGATACAGTTGCTAAGGCTGGTCATAGTGGGGAGTAACTTATACACTCTTTTCTTCCATCTATATAAAGTCTAATGCGTTTTTTGAGACTAACTTTGACCAAATGTTAGAGCAACAATATATGACATGCAATTTACACAAAGCATGTCGTCAAATTCGTACGTGAAAGGAGATGTCAATGATATAATTTTCACATTATGCATGTCATGTAGGAGTATTATTAATTTTGTCAATATTCAAAGGCCGTCTTGAAAAATGTATTAGGCCCTATATAAATGGAAGGAGGGAGTAGTGTCATGCATATGACACTAGTCTAAGTTACTATTTTTATAGTGTAAAGTAACATAATAATAATGTCATAGATGACTTCATTTATTATCTTACAGACTCATACTTTCTCGGAAAGCGCTATGTTACAGTAACATACTATGTTACTCCCTCCGTCCGTAAATAAGTGTACTTCTAGTTTTTGTCTTAAGTCAAAAAATTTAAATTTTGATCATCTATATACAAAAGATTAGTAACATATATTACGTCAAATTGGTATATTATGAAAGTATATTTCAAAACAGATCTAGTGATACTAATTGAGTGTTATAAATGCGGTTACTTTTCCCTATAAAGTTGATTAAAGTTTTAAAACTTTGACTTAGGACAAAACCTAAAAATACACTTATTCGCGGACAGAGGGAGTACTCTTAAACACCTCTCTCATCATTAAATATATGCCACATAAGCAAAAATTTCTTAAAGTGCGCTATGTTACTAACTAAGCTCCCACTATGACTAGCCTAATTAAGTGGCCAAAACATTTCAAAGCCAGGTGGTGGTTGGATCACGGGTCAGCTATTTATGTTACCTCTGCTCCCTATTTATCACTGTTTGACATCGCAATGAAACTCCCATACTCCCTCCGTCCGCGAATAAATGAACATCTACCTTTTGTTCTAGTCAAAGTTTTAAAATTTTGACCAACTTTATAGCCAGGAGTAGCATGTATGACATCTAATTGATATATTATGAAAGTACATTTCAAAACGAATCTAGCGATACTAATTTAGTGCCATAAATGTTGCTACTTTTTTCTATAAAGTTGGTGAAAGTTTTAAAACTTTGACTTAGGATAAAACTTAGATGTACACTTATTCGCGGACGGAGGGAGTATGTAGTACTCCCTTCGTTTTTATATACAAGGTCACAAACTCAAATTACAGATATCAATGTAAAATTTATTGTTTGTTTTGAAAGTTAGCTTTTCTTTTCGTTTACTGGGATCATTAATACCCTACATGTATGCAAGAAAACTGAGTGAAGAAAGTAACTGACTGTCATTATGACTACATGCATGCAACTATTAAACAGGTTGCTAGTACGAGAAAATATCATTAATTTTGCCATGATTACTGTTGATAGCCTTGTATAGATGCAAAATGTATATTTCATAGTGATCTTGTATATAAAATGGAGGGAGTACTGGTTCTTCTTAGCAGTGAGGAGTAGTGGAGTACCGCCTACGGACAGTAGCTAGCTAATGATTCGGACTCACGGTACAGCACCAAGACAGTCCAGTGTTTCAGCCACTTCGTAGCTGGAGCAGTACCGAAAGTTATAATTAAACCTGTACTGGGATCAACCTAAACAAAGCATTAGCCGCTAGTTATAGGGTTACTACTCCAGTAGCTAGTTCAGTTGGACACAGCTCGAACGATGGCCGTGCGGCTTCAACTGTAACTGAAGCTACAGCAACCATTGCTCGCTCACGAAGCTCTCATCACCCGGTCCGTCATTGATCTTTGCTGTTTGCCAGTGTGGTTCTCGCTTCAAATGGGTTTCAGTTAACCGTGGCTAGCATGTGTCCAGGATGGCTGACCAATTATCTCAGGCCATGTGCCCTCATACCGGATTACCGGTCCGTGCACACGCCAAGCTGATCTTGGCAGGCAGGCAGGCAGATTTCTAGCGTCCTCTCATCTCCGTCAGTTTCCATCTCCACATCAGGTTTTCCCCAAAACTGCACTCCCACGCAAAAACGGTAACTCTGATGAGAGCCCCAGCATCCTCTCCCACATTGGCGAGCTCGAGAGGGCCATGCACGAGGGCTATCTGAAGGTGTGATCTGCCATCGAGCACCGAACTTCCACGGCTTGTGTCTATGCGGAATAGGGGTAGCATACGGCTGGGGACGACCTGGTCCCTGAATTAGCCGAAAATCGCAATGCAATACCACTGGTGCATGCTCCCTCGCCATGCTCCCATCCGTGCTCCCACTCCATCCTACGACTGTCTTTTTCTCCTTTTTCTTTCTAATCTAATCATCTTCCCCCCCTGATTTTAAGAGGATGGGGTCGGGCCTTATTTTGTTCCAATTAAATCATGCCACGTATGCAGAAGTACGGATGGGAGCACGCTGGAGGAGTAGGCAAGTCTCGTCCAGTACTCCCTAGTCCCTGAAAATCATTGGCAAGTTTGGCCTCGTGGGCCCACTGTCCATGAGTCCCTGCTCTACTCATCTTACCTGGTGTATCTATTAGACCATGGTTAATAGTATAGCTAACTGCTAGCTATAAATCATTGACATGTCATCTAGTATAGCCTATTTTATAATCAATATGTACAATAGTTGATTAAAAGAGTGTACTACATTTTTATTATATGACACATCTTCCACTCTCACAAAGTGCCTAGGAGCACGTGCTAGAGCTAGCTCTTCACCAAGAGCCCGCTTACCTTCTTTCTCCTCTTTTCTTTCCTCCAATTAAACAAGAATATACTAGTTTATCTTTTATAGCCAGCTGACTCAGTTTTATTATACTTGCTCTTATGGGTAGACTCCGGTTGGATGGACGTAAGTCCAACCCACCTACCGTAGATTCACATTATAGAAGTACTCCCTCCTTTCATAAATATAAAGAGTCTTGGATATTTCAAATTTTCAATATGACTACATATAGACTAAGATGAGTGAACAAACACACTAAAATGTGTCTATATACGTCCAATTCATAAAATATTAGAACATCTTATATTTACGAACAGAGGGAGTGATAACGAACAAAAATATGTAATTACTAGTTTCTCTAGGGGGGAGTTCATTCATTAAGAAAAATGGACTACTCATACGACATTGGCCTACTTTATAATAGAAACACGTACACTACATTTTCTTTACATCACAACATTGTCTCTGAGTCGACACCGAGGATAGTCAATCTGGCATTGAAACACGGACAAGATTTCATATTTTCTTGAACTAAGAACAAACATGATAAGTATTTTCACCAAATAACCAAATGTTTACATTATAGTGAACATCTTTCTATATCTGATTATTTTTTAAAGTTAAAACTAGTTAATTCATAGTTGTGTGAGACAAAATTACATTGTTACACTACATGAAACAACTGTTATAGCACGAAGAACTCCTCTTAAATTCATATGAAGAAATTTGCAAAATCAACATAAATCACTTAATAAAACAACAATTGGTTCCTCTCTTCTTTTACCTCGAGCCTGGTTTTCCTCCACAAAATTGATGCCTCGCTACTAATTAAGATAATGTAAATCATAATATAATGGAAAATACAAAAGAAATGATGAATCCCAAAATGGGAAATATTTTTTCAACACAACTATAGTGTCCTTTGTAAATGCAATGAACTTTTGGGCTTTGGAATGTGCACCATTTTAAAGCCTAATCTTGGGCAAAAAGAAAATATGTAGGTTTTTTCGCTTCAAAATATGAGAATTGAAAACCACCCGAGTTCAAATTTCTGCCACACATGTCACTTGATGTTTCAAAATGTGGAAACAGTCCTGAATAAATCTAAAACCAGGAATGAACAAACGAATTTTCACAAACTAATCTGCTTGGGAGGAGAGAGCGAGAGCGGTGGGGTACCATGCATGTGGTGGAATATTGTGATGTGGTGTCCGGTTAGGAGGAGAGGTAAGACGGGAACCATGCATGTGAAGATAGAGAAAAGAGAGAAGGATCACATGGAGGTTTTGTGTTGGTCAAGTGCATGTCCGGACTCTGGCAAACACTCTCCATGTTTCTATCGGATTTAGGAAAAACGAACGTTTGGACCACTTCGCGAGTCGATGGAGGTCTCCATTGGATGACAAAAGTTGACAGAAAGATCTAGACACATAATCCTGACAAATACCAAAGGTTTGAAGGTCTTCTTTGGAGATGCTGTAACAAGTAAAAAAACAACTCAAAAAGTATTATGTGGGGTATAAATAATCACAACCCTCAGGGCATCTCCAACAATTGTAAGATATGTGTTGGTAAATTTGCCACCTAGTACATAGTGATGATGTGACATGTAATAAATATGGAGAGCGAGCAAACTTTGTATGTAGATTAACCAACAACCTTTGCACAAGCTCCAAGGTAAAATAGAGAGCAATCACATTTATTTTCTCATAATCTATTGAATAACTTAGATACAACCTATTGGAGTAGTTGTATGATAGTTTGTTGATTGATGACATGAACATTTTACAACCAAGTCTAGCATACAACCTGTTGAAGATGCCCTTACAAGTACACAACTTATTTACCTTGGGTGCAAATGCATACTAGTTTGCAATCATTCCAGTAGTTAACAAAGCATGGCCTGCACCTATGCAAGATCTTGGACCGGTGGCTTTGTGATAGCAATCATGATGTTTTTCCCCTTCACGGTTTGCGCAAAACAACATGTGTTGCACGAAATAGAGGACCAGCAATCTTTTGATTCTAGAGGCTGGCCAACAATAATGTCATGCCATGCAAGTATGCAAGTGTAGGAAACAATAGGTCAATAATAATGGACCTCCTCTATATATACTATACCCATTGATCTTATTCGAGAACATTTTGTGTGATGCGGTCACCTTGTGAAGAAGCAAGGAGTACTCATAAGGCACTATCAACAGATGAATTAATTCTTTTTTATTGTTTGTATCATCTCCTGCTCGATTTGTATTGGTTTTAATGATTTGTTCAAGTGTGAAATTGTAGGGAGGTTCTGCGGTGGTAAGGAATTCCTTTTTTTCTCGAGGAAACTTTCAATCCATTCATCACTAATCATGATAATATAATGAATATCATAAATAATAATAATAATAATAATAATAATAATAATAATACATCTAAATCCGTAGAAGTAGTAAGGAAGTCCTGCAGGTCTGAAATACAGGATGCGACGAAGGCAGCGAGCAAGCAGACAGCGTGATGGAGAGCGTAGTGCATATACCCCACCTAAATAAACGCCGGGTACACCCAACCCAATTATATGTCTCCCTTGTCCAGAGTTCATGAATCAGACAAGATCGCAGGTCTCCTCTTCTTGAGTCCATCATTGCGCCACGTACAGCAATTAAGCTCCGTCATGGGCACTTGGGTAGATCGGCGCCCAGGCATACAAGCACGCGACACTCCAGTTGAAAAGTAAGAAAAATACGCAGTAGCACAGTAGCTCTGGAAAAGGAAGCAGAAGAATGAAATGCATAATGGCAATTGTTTGCGTACGGTACAGAACAAAATTCAGACCGCCTCATGTCAAGCACGAGCTTGTCAGTGACACACAGTTCCTGGAAAAGATAAGGCCTTCTCGTCCGAGACGAGAACAGAAGCGAACGCCAGTGGCCTGTCAAATGCCTAACAGGACGTTGATTGGTCCCGTGCAGATCCGAACGCCGGACTGAGACCACGCCTTCTACCTTTTTGCCAGTGTAGGGATGAGGGCATGCAGCTAGCTAGCTAGCTGGGATCGAGTCTGGGACCCGAGTACCTGACGGATTATTACGAGCCCCTATCCTTTCCTTTGTCGCGCTAGTGATCTTGTAGGCAGCGGCCGTGCCCTGTGACTTCTTTGTCACGTTGCATGCATCTAAAGCAGCGTAGTTCCATCGACCGAGTGACTGATGATTGACAGGGCAAAGTTATACTATCAGTGAATAACAACTGCTGGCTTGGCTTGTCAAGCCTCAAGATAAGCTCTGCACACAGTAAACGTACCGTGGCGGAGGCAGGGGGTGCTGGCAGGGGCCTTAGCCTTCCCTATGCTCTCATAAATACATCTATATGTACTTTTAATTTTTTATTTGTCAAACAAAATTATCTAGGTTTACATGATTTGGCCCCCTCTAATACTGTATTATATGACATGTTTTGGCCCTTCTATATTCAGTTTCTGGCTCCGCCAGTGCGAATAATCAACCCAAGCCGTTGCAGAGAAGTGGAACAGAGAGCAACAAACACATGAAGAAGAACAAGACGAGGCATATATTACACACGAAGTGGGCGTGAGCGTGACAAAGAACGAACACAAGAATCTACCACCGGCTACATTTCACATTATCCCCCACACCGGTCCTTATTTATCATACAGTACAGACGCCGCCATCTTCCCTTTCTCCGGTCATCTTCCTCCGGCGATCGACGTATACACGGACGGTCCAACCCTAGCTTGCTGAGTGGACATGGGGATTACATGGAGCACTCGGCGGGGACGCCCTTTGCGACGCGCTTGGGGTCGGTGCAGTAGTTGTAGATCATGTAGTTGCTCTGCACCCACCGCATCCGCTGCTGCCTCGTCAGGTCCAGCTCCTGGTTGTACCACTCGCCCGCCGCGCCGGTGCCGGGGGCGACCTCCGTGCCGACGCTGGAGCCGCAGTGCGGCTTGCCGCCCGCGGTCACCACGCACGCGTCGGCCTTGAAGCCGCGGTACGAGGCGGAGAACGGGGCATGGGACCAGTCCGTCTTGACGCGGCCGCCCTGCGTGGCCCAGTCGTCGGCGTTCCAGAGGCTGGAGTAGAGGCGCACGGCTGGTTCTTGGGGAAGGCGATCCCCTTGCCCTCCAAGTTCCTGAAGTCTCTGATCGGCATGTCGTCCACCATGAAGCTGCATTATTATTTACACCACCAAATCAATCAGTCCATGTGTTGCAGAAGCCAAATATGGCCAGCGTTCTTGAAAGGAAAGCGAAGGTTGAGCAATGGAGATCAACAAACATACATGATGTGCTTTGGGTTCCAGAGAATGGAGTAGGTGTGGAAGTCGTTGGTGGGATCGAACCAGAGGCGGAACTGCTGCTCCCGCTGGCCCTGCCCCTGCGTGAACACGTTGGTGTGCAGCGTGTAGGGCTCGCCGGTGACGTTCCCCAGGAACTCGAAGTCGATCTCGTCGTGCGTCGGACCCTGCGACGACAGCTGCACATTCACACACACCAAGCCGATCGATTTTTGTTAGGCACGCACATGAACCAAGCAAACCGAGAAGCAGATGATGTCGGGTTAATCACGTAGTATGCGGTGACGGTGCCGGCGGAGTTGCCGGGGACGAGCTTGAGCTGCATGTCGATCTTGCCGAAGAGGTACTCGTGCTTGGACTGGAACCCGGAGCCGGAGACCTTGTCCAGCCCCAGCGTGAGGAGCTGGCCGTTGTTGAGGATCTTGCCGCGCCCGTCACCCCAAGTGACGTCGAACTCCTTGTCAAAGCTCGCCGCCGCCAGGGCACAAGAGGCGAGCAGGATCGCCAGCACCGAAACCGCCATGCGAGCCATGCGTTTCGTGATCCCAAAAGTACGCTCACTCAACTAGAAGAAGGTTGATGATGAGGAGGAGAAAGCTGGATGGAAGCTTTGTGTTTGTGTGAGTGGAACGAGCAGGGCATGGGGGGTTTATATAGGGATTTGGAGATGAGCGTGGCGTGCCCGATGGATGGATGGATGGTTCTGCGAACTGGCCGGAGAGGAGTGTAATGCGTGTGAGTTGGCGCCAGAGGAGAGGAGAGGAGAGGAGACAGAGCAGGCAGGCCGGCTCTGTAGACTGTAGCTGCCAATTTTCTGATGGAAAATGAGACGCCCGACTGCCCCGACATGGCGACGCCATGGGCTCTCACGTACAGCAACGAGCCATTAAGAATCGATCGAGACGTATAGCAAAGTTCTAGCGGCAATGCAACAGCTCATGATTTTTTTTAAAGAAAAAAATTGGTCGCTTGGATCTGTATCTACAGCCTTTGAGATGGTTTGTGTTTTGTACACAAATGGCACTAAAAAAGAAAAGGAACTACATGCTTTATGAACATAGGAATAAGCAGGGATGGACGGCGATCAATTCTTGTCGACCTTTTTCTTCTTCTCGAACAGTGTGAAGATTCCTCGTATGTTACATTTGCTCGTCTTTTGGGCGACTAAGTGAGATAAAAGTATAAGTGGGGCCCTTCTCCGTCTGCTCGAGGCTGGTACATGCTGCGATCCATGGATCAAGAATGACGGTCCCTTTGGCGAGGATTCCCCGTCCGGCGGCGCGGCAGGACGTGTGGACTGCCGGGGATCGGACCGGGTGGCCGGCGGGTTGCTGCCACGGCTTGCTGCCCCGGCGGCCAACGACGCCGAGCTGCTCCTTCCTTCAACTCATGTTGCATATAGTCCTTGCCGGATATGGCCGTGCTGCTAGCCGGTTACCGGGTTGGGACGAAGCAGGAGGTGGGGATCTGGATTGGGATAATTCCCAGGTTGGCTCCTGCCGGCCGCGACGGCGATGGCGACACTCGAGGGTACCATTTTTCTTCCTGGAGACGTCGTTCGCGTTCGACCTACATTTTCTCACCTCACGGTCTCTCGGATGAAAACCATAGGGCGGCAACGACGCTCTTAGTGCCGTGTCCTTTTTGAAGGCGTTGTCGTGAGAGCTATGTGGTGGTGGGCACCGCTTAGGTGCATCGGCTGGCAAGCCCCTCTTCCTCCAGGTGGCAGCTGTTCCGAGGGAAACCCTAGATCTGGGTCTCCCGGATCGGATGATGACTGAGACTTTGGTGACGTTCTCCCTCCTGGGGGCATCGTCTTGGAGGACTGGTTCACTGAAGAAGCCAAAGGTGGAGCGGTGTTACATCGACTGCATTGATGACGGTGGGTCTCGGCGGCGTGGAGCAGTGAACTCTCAGAGTTGGACGCGGATTGATCGACACGCGGAGGCTGGTGGTGCTGTCTGGTGTCGTGATGACGTCGACGGCAGATGAGATTGACAAGAACTATGCGGTGATTTTTTCTGAAGACGGGATGGTGGAAGATGGTGGCGGCGGATCCTAAAGCGTACGCAGGCGGTGCATGTTATGGGACGCCTAGACCGGATGGTCTCCAGGTCACTGGATTATATTGTCTCTATTATGCGGACATGGCACATCCGTATACTTATAGGTGTAGCGACCTTGTTCGCCTTGAAAGGAGCTTTGGGTTGATCCTTGTATTCATTTTGTCGGACTCTAGTCAATAATTAATAAATATGGTTGTGTGCATCATGATACGATGATGCAGAGGCCAGAGATAATCCTCCTTTTCCAAAAAATGTTTGTTGCTATTGTACTTTTTGCTGAGGCGCCATCTGGTGATGCCTCTTGATGTGGGATTGTGCGCACTAATCAAGCTATCGTATTTAAGGTGGAACTGTGCACATCAATCAAGTTGTCGTATTTGTTAACATGTTGACAGTGAATTTGGTTACATGATCTTCTCGACCATGTGAATAATTTCAAATCTGAACCGAATAGATAGTTATACAAGTAATAAAGCAACTATACCCTCGCAAAAATGTCTGGCTGATAGTAACCTAGATGTACTATATTGTTCCCGAGTATGAAATCTCACAGACTCTTTTTCATAAATGAACATGATGTAAATCCACAAAAAGCTAATAGGAGGAGGAAGTAATTAAAATTGTCTGATAATAAGCTCCAGAAACTGATCCTGCATGCATAGAAAGAAATTCCAATATTCAAGAACAATGAAAGCGGCAATTTCAACATTGATGTACCACTTTTATCTTAACACGCCTACAAACAATCAAATTTAAAATGGGCAGATTATACATCTATATGTTTTTTTAATTCGGTACTTGTCTTCGGAAATCATTATTAATTTTGCTAATCATGAGTAAGCAGAGGCATGAGCGTCGTTGATCAATATTTTAGTTAACAAACCATCAAATGGAAAAGGTTAGTTTGCTCTCTCCAAGAAACATCATAGTTTAAACCATGTTCACACACACATTATCTAAACATATGTGATGCCTCTTGGTTCAATTTTGATGAGGTGTGGACAGAGAAGAAAATAGTGAAGATTAACCTGGGAAGGGTGTGAACATTGAGCTGCAAGGAAAACCGTAGCATATTTATTCCTTTTGCTCTCCTGACAAGTTTTGTACAATGAGAAACTTTAGATTAGCATGCGGCATATATTAAGAAGGAAGCTGCATGAATTAGTCAAGGAAAATACAAAACTGTAGGTCAGAACCTTGATCATCACATTCACATCAAAATGAGCTAAAATGGGCCATGGGCTATCAGTCGGTATAAATATCCACATTATATCATTGACCCTGCAACCAATAATATCATACTATCATAACCTGTGCAAGATGCACAATAACTTTATGAATCATGATTTGACAACTAAGAGTGGAGCAGGAAAATAACTTGGTTAATATTAACTATTTGTTGATTTCAAGCTAAATTTTAATCATTCAAATGAAGACAAAAAGATGAGAAACATAAGAAGACATGTCAGATTTTACTAGTGTGCATTTTCTGGAAGTAAAAGTCGCTCACATTATAGCCATTATCTTATCACGGACAGTCTAAAAAAGCATATATTAAGATGCAGTTAGAAGAAAATGATCATAAACATATATCCAAATACGGAAATCAATGGAATATCTTTTTAACAAAACTACATCAAGACTATGGGATGCCCAATCTCACCTTTATTTGGCATTTTTATCTATAGATTCTTATGGAGGCATTCAGTGTGTACTGCAACCTAATCAACTTCGCCTAACAGAAGCCTTATTTATTTCTTGCTACACTTGCCAGTGGCCATCAGGTTCATACAGAAAAGTAATGAAAGAAAAGAAATCAGTAATCAGGTCAACATAGCTTATGAATTGCAAATAACAGTGAACATAGATGACCACCAAATAGACCACCACTAGATCCTGAGCAGGTTCAACCACGAGGTTACAAAAAATTACAACACCAAATTACTTGCATAAAAACGAACAGATGAAAGACTATCTCAACTACATAGAGCCTGCAGAAAACATAACCTCTTCACTGCCTTGCTGCTCACAGGACTACTCACCATTGATAGCATGAAAAAACAAAAAGAAAGAGGGCACAACATAAGGCCAACTCCACCGCAAGACCCAAAACGGACGTCCGGTTTGTCCGGATTTCGTCCGTTTGGGATGGCGATGGGTGTGAAAGTGGACATATGCGTCCGGTGTCTGTTCGAGTCGCCCAACGCAGCAACCAACCCCAAAACGTCCGTTGCCGTTCGCGTCCGTCGTGCCATGCCGTGGCTGCTCGCGCTCGCTCGCCGGGGCGCTCTCCCACGCCCAGCTCCTGTCCAACCCGCAACCGGTGCCGCGCCTTGCCGCACCTCCACTGCCTTGTCGCCGCCTGCATGCCCGCACCCGCGCTGCCCACCGCCGCTGCACGCCGCGCCCGCGCCCGCGCTGACCCACCGCCGCCTGCACGCCGCGCCACCGCCCGCGCACGCCGTGCCGCCGCCTGCACCTCGCCCTGCCTGCGCCCGCCTTGCCCCGCCTGCCGCGCCGCGCTGCCGGCCTCCCCTCGCCCTGCCCTGCCCGCGCCTGGGCTCACCCCGGCTCACCGCGCCCCCGCCCCGCCAGCGCCGCGCCGCGCCACCGCCCCGCCCGCGCCATCGCCCTGCCCTGCCTGCACCCGCCCCCGCCTCGCCCCGCCCGCCTCGCCGCGCTGCCGGCCTCCCCTCGCCCCGCCCTGCCCGCGCCCGGCCTCGCCCCGCCCGCCCCGGCTCCTCGCGCCACCGCCCCGCCCGCCTACACGCGGGCTAGCAACGCTCCCCGCCACGCCTTCGCCGTGCCAGCCCGCGCCGTGCCAGCCTGCGTCACGGCTGCCGCCACGCGCCCTGCCGCGCTCGTGCACTGCCGCTTGCGCCCCGGGCGCCAAGCACAGCACGCTGGCTCTGCCGCGAGCCACGGGTGGAGCCCCGCGACCCCGCGCGCCTGCCTACGAGAAGCACCGCCGCGCCCCAGCCTCGCTCGCTTGCCGTCGATTGCAGCCAGCAAAGAGCCGATGGGCGGCGCGGCGTCGTGCGCTCCAGAAGTAGCCATGCAGGAGAGTTGGTGGGGAGAGAGAAAAAGGAAGAGAGAGAAAGAGTGATGGGAGGTGGGGTGTGTGGGTGACAAGTGGGGTCACCCTGGACTAGCGCGGACGGAGACACATCCGATTCTGTCCGCTTTGGCCCCAAATCCAGCCCAAGTTTGGTCTGGAAATAGGGTCAGACGGACATAAAACGGACAAGATGGGTCCAATTCATTGCGTGTTGGGGCGTGGGGTTTGTCCGTTTTACCCCAAACGGACAGGGGCGGACAGGATGGGGTCGTGCGGTGGAGTTGGCCTAAGAGAAAAGAGAACATCAGCAGAGGCGAGCACGACAACAACATCAAACAAAGAGGAGTACCTGATGGTGGCCGGAAGGTGCCGGTTCGTTTGAGTTTGAATCAAATTTATTCATTTGTGTTAAAATATATTTAAAATATAACCGGACATATGTGCTAGCTTTGGATGACCGGCTCTCGCATCCGTGTCCGTGGATTAGTCTCTCCAATCGATAGACAGACATGGAAGAAAATTGGGTGTCAGCGTTGAAGATGCCCTAAGCGCACCACGAACTGCAGTGAATAGACTACGGCCAAAAATAAGGGAAAACAACACTCTTGACATCACAAAATCTATTAGTCTTCTCTAAATCTCACTGCCTCAATGTCGTGGTTCTAAGTCTGACAGTAGAATGGGGGGTAGGAGTGTAGAGGCAAGATCCTAGCTATGGAGGAGTTGTACACGCAAGTTTTACGAGTTCAGGCCCTTCTCGGAGGAAGTAACAGCCCTACGTCTCAGAGCCCGGAGGCAGTCGACTGGATTATATGCGTGTGAGTTACAGGGGGTGCGAACCCTTGTGCCTGTGGAGGGGGGTGGCTTATATAGAGTGCGCCAGGACCCCAGCCAGCCCACGACACAGAGGGTTTAAGGTACATTGAAGAGAGAACATTACTGGTAACGCCTATATTAAAATGTTGTGAATGTCAATTAAGCCTATGAGTAAATGCTCGACCGTTGCATATGCAGAGTGGCTTTAGCTCTTCTGCCCGTCGAGTGACTTCTGCGACGGTCGAGTGACATCGATTCTTCCGAGTGGAACTTTCCGGTCGAGTGAATGACGATACTCTTTGGATGATCCTGGCTTTAGGGTGTTGTCCTAGGGGAGGATGTCTAGGTCAGGTCTATGACCCTACCCTAGGTACGTAGCTTCATCATTAATCCCCGAATGGTTCAGGGTTCGAGTGGAGAAGAAGTTGATGATCCTTCCGATTCAGCTTTTGTGCTTTGAGAGTGTCTCATCCAGAGGTCGAATGAACCTTCATGATGGCTTCAACTGCTTGTTCAGTCGCCTTGATCCATTCTTGGTTTTGTCGAGTGAACTTTCGTTGTTAAGTTTCGAGTGTTGATATGGAAAAAATCTTCCATCTGAAGGGTTGTTCCGCCCCTTGCGGATTTCGCGGGATTCGAATTTTGGGAAGCGCGCCGGGCGGGGGAGGCCGCAGTAATCAGCACGGATTAGGCTGGCCGCCTCGGTCTCCGCGCCACCTTTTTTGCCACGTATCGCGTGCGCGACTGTTGCGGGATTTGATAAGATCGTCCGGGCCTACAAGTCAGTCACTCGGAAGTGACCTTATATAAGACGCCAGACCGGGGCCTTTGAACAGTGCACCCCCATTCTTCTTCCTCCTCCTCAGATTCCTCCGCTGCGCCTACTTCTCCTCTCGGCGTCGTTGCCCCGCTCGAACTCGATTCGCTGCCATGGGGAAGGAAAAGACGGTGGCATTGGAGCGTGCGAAGAAGGCGACGGCGAAGGCGAAAGGGAAGAAGACCAGCCGGGGCGGATCTTCGTCGAGGTCTGGCCTGCCGCCTGGCTGGATCCAGGGCAACTGGATCCGCTCGACAATCAGTCAAGATGACATTGATGACTTGGTGGAGGGGGGACTGATCCCCCATGAGTCGGCGCGGCTCCCGGGGAACGAGACCGAGCCGCAGCCGCAGGAGCGTGAGTGCGTCCTCCTCACCACTCATGTCGACCGCGGGTTTTCTTTGCCTCCTCACCCTTTCTTTCGCGGTTTCTTGAACTTCTTCGTGGCTCAACACCACCACTTTTCTCCAAACACCATTGTGTACCTCGCTGCTTATGTGTCTATGTGCGAGAATTTCTTGGGTTGCCGACCGCACTGGGGTCTCTTCAAGCACATATTCACATGTCGCTCCCAGACGGTCAAGAAGGCCAACCCGAGTGACGAGAGGACGCACGTGATACAGATGTGCAGGGGTCTTGGAATCCAAATGAGGAACAAGAGCACCTTCCCAGCTATGATCCTACCCGACTCGGTCCGGGGCTGGCAGTCGACCTGGTTTTACTGCAAGGACCAGCCGACCCCGGGTCAGTCGACTGGACTTCCCCCTTTTCCATGGCTCGAGTGGAGAAGCCCTACTCCTTGAGAGTGATCCCGGAAGAGAAGGCGTAGGTGAAGGTGTTGGTCGAGCGGGTTGTCCAACTTGTCCGCGACGGAGTGACTGGTATGGACCTGCTGGAGGTCTTCCTCAGTCGATGCATCCAACCACTCCAAGCTCATGACCATCCGATGTGGTTGTACTCGGGACTCGAGGATTCCACTCGGATCCACCCAGAGGATATTAGTGAGGACACAGTGGAGAAGTGGCTGAGAGGTATCACCGGCAACAAGGATAATCCCCGGGGGTCCAGGAGGGTGGTTCCATTCGACCATTTGCGCCAGCCGGAACAGGTACAATTCTGCATTGTCGAGTGTCTTCTTGATTCACTATGTAACATCTTGTTGACGGTCGACTGTCTTTCTTTTGTTCATTGTCTTTTCAGGCTCTTATTGACGTGTACTCGATGCCCAATGGAGTGCAGGAGAAAAATGTCGAGGAAGAGGCGAGCGGGGGCGAGAGTGGCGAGTGGCACTGGGATGCAGAGGAGGACGAGGAGAGCGACAACCTGAGTGACGAAGAAGAGGTCGACTCGCCTCCTCACAGAGAAAGGAGGTCCAAGCACGTTCATGACCCGGCAAACACCCCTGACCTGGTGGCCGCACCGACCGGGCAGTCTTCAAAGTGCCCTCGGACGTCTTCTCCGGTGCCGACTGAGAAGGGACCGAAACAGCTCAAGACTGCGCCGCCTCCTGCGCCGAAACTATTGAAGGCCACATCCTGCAAACCGCTGAAGGCTTTGCCCAGAATCAAAGTGACTATTCCCACCATCTCCGGGTAATCATCTGACCCGATCTTTTGGTCGACTCGAGCAACAGAATATAACCGACTGAAAGTTGACAT
Source organism: Triticum urartu (assembly GCF_003073215.2). Lineage (NCBI taxonomy): Eukaryota > Viridiplantae > Streptophyta > Magnoliopsida > Poales > Poaceae > Triticum > Triticum urartu. The sequence continues at coordinate 610,277,127 of NC_053028.1, forward strand.
TTGCAGTGCTGCTACCTCTGGAACTTCTTCCCGCCAATACCGAGACGAGGAAATGGAAGACGCGGTTACCTCCAACCCAGGTAAAATTCCCGTGATCTTGTTCTTGATTATTTGGTCGATCAAATTCTGGCGATTCACTTGGGGTCGACTGATTTATTTGCAGCCCCACCCAACGTTATAGAGCTTCCGGATGATGATGAAGATGTGGCCCCGAGGCCCATAAAGAACAAAAAAGTAGCGGCTGGCAAGACATCTCAGCCGGGGCTGACGACGAAACCAACTGTCTAACAACCTGAAGATGCAGGTGGGGCCTCTGTAACTTTTGCTGTCCCATTGTCGAGTGAGCGCCCTGCATCGTTGATTGTACCAGTGTTTCCTTCAGCCGCCCAACCCCATGTCTCGGAGCTCCAAGCTGCCGCATCTGGGCCGTCTTCCCCTTTCTTCACCAACTATCATGTTCCGGAAAGCCAGTCGGACGCCGCTGTGGAGGCTATCCGTCAGGCTAACGTGATGATGGAGCGGATGAAGATGGTGCACGAGAATAGCTAGGCTGCTTACGATGCCAGCGTGGCTCTTCGGGCCAATGTCCAGGTGAAAGGATCGATACGGTCAACTAGAGGGGGGGATGAATAGGAGACTACAAATTTTAATCTTTCTTGTAGATTTTAAGGCTTAGCGGATAAAAGAGTTCACTAGATATGTAACTAGGTGAATGCAACCTATATGACAAGCAAACTCCAAGAAGAAAAGCTAGGCAACAAACTACTTAGAAAGCCAACAAGCATACAACAACAAAGAAAGGTGCGGGAAAGGATTAACCACAAGTGAGACGAGGACGCGGATTTTAACCCAAAGTTCACTCTTCCTTGGGGAAGAGCTAATATCCGTTTGGAGCGGTGCCGGAGCCAAATCTTGCGAAATGCCACCAAGGGCTCACTGTATTCTCTTTCGAGTCACCCCCAACGGATGAGCCTCGAACCACTCGGGGTTGGTCTTGAAGGCGACCACCACACCTTTACAAACTTCTCCGGAGCACACCACAAGCAAGGAAGCTTCTGGAGGAACCTCTAACCACCTAGGAGCCCAAGCTCCAAGAGTAACAAGTCAATGGGGAATAAATGTTGCGGGGAACGCGATTTGGTTTGGTCAAGTTGTAGATCGGGTCTTGCTCTCCCAATCCCAAAAGTTTCAACAAGTTTGGGTGGAGGGATTGAGAGTATTGAGCAAAATGGGGTGTAGCAATGGTGGAGCTCAACAAGACATTAGGGTTAAAGGTTGGAGGAGGAAGAAAGGCCTTTTTATAGTGTTCATGGCTGTGGGGATTTCTGCCCGTTGGACCCCGTGCGCGCGGGCTAAGTCAGCCCTGTGCGCACGGGGTATCCAGAGACAATCGCACCACCCCGTGCGCACGGGGTATCCAGAGAGTTACGCAGTACCCCGTGCGCACGGGGTACCCAGAGAGTTGCCCAGTACCCCGTGCGCACGAGGGTCAAAAGACCCCGTGCGCACGGGGTACCCAGTAACTTACTGTTGCAACTTTCTGAGTACCACAGCACACACACTATGATCATATGAGGTGGTTGGAGTGGGAAGGGTAAGAGAGTAAGGCTCGGCAAAGGCATTCCCACACAACATTTATCCACACAGACCCCTCTTAATAGTGCGGTCTTTCCTACGACTCGAAGCAAACCAAAACTAAACCTTCGAAGCGTCGAAAGACCACGCCTTTGTCCTTTTTGAAATGGGGGGGGGGCGCACATCTCCATCGCAGGCACTTAGAACCAATAACCTGAGATAAACTTTAGCAACCGATATTAGTGCAACTAACCACATTGTCATCACACCAAAATATAGCTTAAGTGCCATTAGCACTTTCAATCTCCCCCTTTTTGGTGCATTGATGACAACGTGGTTAGAGCATGGCAAAGAGGATAAACAGATAGAAAGCCATGGACCAAATAATGATCATGATAGCTCCCCCTATATGTGTGCCCGAAAACAAGAATGCATCTAGTACACCCATAGGAGGTTCGACCAAGATCATTATTGATAAGTCATGAGATTCGTCAAAATAAACCTATAACGGTGCCTAGATCTCATGACACAGTGTGGTGAGCAAATAATGTGGGACCCAAAAAGCATAAGAGGATAATAGCAAGGTTCAATAATAAAGCTAGAGTCTCACAATAACGCTAGAGGCTCACAACCACATAGACGGAAAGGAAATAAGAGTATCTCAAGCCAACTAAAACCAACCAACAGCGAGAAACACGAGGCTTGAGATCTCAACACACCCACGAACAGCGAGAAACACGAGGCTTGAGATCTCAACACACCCACGAACACACAACCGCACACACCACTTCTCCCCTTTTTCATCAAGACAACAAAAAGGAGACAAATGGCGACATGAGACTCACTAGACAAGAGGAGGAGCACTCGAGGCATCATCATCATCATCAAAACGCCACCCGACCATTGGGAAAGACCGAGCAGTGGCCTCACTGTCGACATCCTCAGAACCTGGACCGACCTCCTCACCAGCAGCAGCCCTTGCTGCCTTCTGCTCACGCCGAACAAGCTTCTCCTTGTTGATTTCCTTGATTTGACGATGCTGAATCGACTGACACATCTTTAACATGTTGCTCAAGGTCTTGAACAGCGACTTCTTCTCTCCCTTGACAAAGATGGCCTCAGATCCAACATACTTGGCCTTACCACGAGGGATCCGTGCAGTAGAGGACATGCCTGGAGTGAAAGTAGCACGATCCTCAGGCCTAGGGTTGCACCCCTTCTTGATGGGCACATAGGGAGCAGGAGTAGCTGGGGTCCAGTTGGAGTTGCGCTTGGGAACAACAGTCTTGAAGCTAGCAATGTACTTTGCTGGACAGACGGTCTCAATCAACGCCTGTATGAAAGGAACATAGATCAAAGACTTGTTCTCTTGAACACACTAATGCAGCTCGTAGTACATGAAATCCAGAACATCCACTTTCTTCTTCTAATGAAGATACACAAAGACATCAAGCATGGAGCTCCGAATGTTATGGGAATCCCCGGCCTTTGGAGTGAGGGTATACCGCAGGATATGGCGCATGGTGTCATAGAGGGGCAAGAGGTCTTTGATTGACCCAATGACAAACGACTTCTCTTGTTTGTAAGCAAAGGCAATCTCATCCTTAGTGCGCTGCCCACTTTCCCGAACAATGCCAAACTCATCAGAAACAGTCTCTTCATCCATGAATGGGTAGGGAATGATCTCGGAGAACTTTGCCATAGGAGCTGAGCACTGATACGTTCCGGGCATCCATGTGGGGGTGCAAGCAGAATCATTGGAGAAGTACATAGTGGCAAAGAACTGCAGCACTAGATCTTCATTGTAGAGGTGGTTGAAGGTGACAAACGGAATCAAACCCAGTCGTACAAGAGAGGAGTACTCACCGGGGTACAGATGATCATTGTCGCGCAAACTCTCAGTGTTGACTTGCTTGTGAGGAGCAAACTTCTTTGACTTGGTCATAAGAAGCTCATGATAGATTCTTTGCTGAAACCCATTCTTGAAACGGGGATCCATTCCCATACTCGTGGCCTTAACATACGGATGGTTCTATCTCTTAGCCCAGATCTCTAGCTTGGTCCACTTGACAAGAGGCATATTCCGGAGGTCACGCCTGCCCGGAGTGGCTTCCTTCGGACTAGACTCCTCTTCCTCTTCTTCATCTTCCTCATCACGATCATCTTCTTCATCTTCCTCACCACGATCCTCTTCTTCTATCTCATCATCTTGTGAGTCATATTCTTCCTCAGATTCATCGGAAGCCTCAACAACGGGCCGCTTTGAGGCTGCACGGCGAGCACGACCCTGACCTGTCCCAGACCCCTGACCCATGCCTTCAGACGGCTGACGACGAGCAATGGTGAAGTCCTTTGATCCTCCTTTTGCACGCTTGTGACGAAGCTCAGACCTCTTGTCAGCGGAGTCTGAAACACACACAAAAACCCAACAACACAAAGCACGAGGCACAAATGAGTACAAGTGCAAGATAAATGGCAAGGAGATAGACAAAAGTCTAGGCAATAGTTCCTGGATAGCCCGTGCGCACGGGGGTTTAGACCCCTTGGGCACGGGGGTCCCGTGCGCACGGTACAGGACCGTGGGCACAGGGCCCCGTGCGCATGGGGGTCAAACACCCCGTGGATACGGGGGTCTCCTAGCGGCAGCCACTACCAGGAAGAGCTCCGGGAGTGGGTGCAGCAGAGGGACCAATGGATCTAAGCACTAGACTTCTATCTACAAACTAGTTGAGGCCAAACGAATCTAGGGAGCAAAGAAACCCTCAAGCTAGAACAAAAGAAGGGAACTCAAGGAGATGGAACAAGAGGAGAGGACCAATCGGAGGAGGACCCCATCAGGATCCAGATCCACGGAGGAAGAACTCCGACAAAGCCCGGATGAGCTCTGGCGAGTGGAGGCGACGGCGGCGGCGCTGGAGGATTCCTGGGGAGTGGAGGGGGCAAATGGGTGGGAATGAACCCGAGCCCCCCCACGCCCCACCTCTTCGGGACCAGAAACCGCAGACCCCATGCGCACAGGCTAAGTGAGCCCCGTGGGCACGAGGGTCCCGTGCGCACGGTACAGAGCCCGTGGGCACAGGGGCCCCGTGTGCACGGTACAGGCCCGTGCGCACGGGGTATTCAGGAACTTTGACATGAGTGAATCTTTAAATACATGGCTGAGTGTATACTCTTACCCCTACTTCACAAGGCACTCGGTCTACGTTTCTGAACACGCCGCGAGGAAAGTCCTATCACTATGGAAAGGGTATATGTGGATCACTTGTACCAAAAGGAAGTGAGGAGAACCAACCAAAAAAGAAAAGAACCACCACACCACACACACGAAACAAACACGGACAAGCCTCAAGCGAGGGCGGTGGCCGAGGCCACCATGTTTGAGTTTACTTGGTATGGCACCGCAAAGATATGAACCTTGGGCCCAAGACCAATACTCATCTTTGAAGCACAAGTACCACCTAAAGTGGCTTATGTGAAAGATTGTGTTTGTTTTATGCCCTTCTAGGATAAGATAGCTCAGGAGTTGAGCTAGCTCCCCCTAGACATGTGCCTACATCTAAGCAAGATAGTACATGATTATGTGTGTGCGAGCAAGAGTTTCATCCGAAGTTACTAATATCCATGATATTTGGCTCATGCCTTAACTCGCGGAATCTTGCTTCGTCAAGGGGCTTGGTGAAGATGTCTGCTAGTTGATTCTCAGTGTTGACATGGAGTAACTCAATGTTTCCCTTGGCCACATGATCTCTAATGAAATGATGATGAATCTCAATATGCTTGGTCTTGCTATGTTGAACCGGATTCTCGGCGATCTTGATGGCACTTTCATTGTCACACCAAATAGGCACTTTGTCACATTTGACACCGTAATCCATCAAAGTTAGCCTCATCCATAGTAATTGGGCACAACAACTTCCGGCAGCAATATAATCGGCTTCAGCTGTGGAGAGAGATATACAATTTTGCTTCTTTGAAGACCAACTTACCAACGATCTCCCTAGGAATTGACCTGAGCCGGATGTGGACTTGCGATCAACCTTGTCCCCGGCCCAATCCGAATCCGAGTAACCCATTAACTCAAATGATGATCCCTTGGGATACCAAAGGCCCAAGTTTGGGGTATGAACCAAATATCGAAGGATCCTTTTCACTGTCGAATAGTGGCTTTAGGAGCGGATTGAAATCTTGCACACATACACACACTCAACATAATATCTGGCCTAGATGCACAAAGGTAAAGCAAGGAACCGATCATAGAGCGATATACCTTTTGATCCACTTCTTTACCATTTGGATCAAGATGAAGTTGACCATTTGTGGCCATGGGTGTCTTCATTGGCTTGACATCTTGCATTTTGAATCTCTTGAGCATGTCTTGGATATAACGAGATTGATTGATGAAGGTTCCGCCTCTCAATTGCTTCACTTGAAAACCGAGAAAGAACTTCAACTCTCCCATCATGCTCATCGCAAATTCCTTAGTCATAAGATTCTCAAACTCAACGTTAATAGCATGGTTAGTTGACCCAAAGATAATATCATCAACATATATTTGGCAGACAAACAACTCTCCTTTTACCCTCTTCGTAAAGAGAGTGGAATCTATTACCCCAATCTGGAACCCCTTCTCGCTTAGGAACGCCGTAAGGTGATCATACCAAGCACGAGGTGCTTGTTTGAGTCCATAGAGTGCCTTATGGAGTTCATAAACGTGAGAGGGATGATCGGGGTCTTCAAAACCGGGAGGTTGCTTAACATACACCAACTCCTTAAGAGGACCATTAAGAAATGCACTCTTAACATCCATTTGATATAATTTGAAATCATGATGAGAGGCATAAGCAAGAAAGATGTGAATGGATTCGAGACGGGCAATGGGGGCAAAAGTTTCACCAAAGTCCAAACCTTCAACTTGGGTGAAACCTTGTGCCACTAACCTTGCCTTGTTCCTTATTACTTGTCCATATTCATCTTGTTTGTTCTTGAAAATCCACTTTGTTCCAATGACATTATGAAATTCCTTGGGTCTTTCTACAAGGGTCCACACTTTGCTGCGTGTGAAGTTGTTGAGTTCTTCATGCATGGCATCTATCCAATCCGGATCGTCAAGGGCATCTTCCACCTTAAGGGGTTCAACACAAGAAACAAACGAGTGATGTTCACAAAAGTTTGCCAAACGTCTACGAGTAGTTACCCCCTTTTTGATGCTTTCGTAGATGTTCTCGGTGAGGTGTTGAAGATGTTTTAGCTTGGCGGCCACTTTTTTCTCTTTGCGGTCAAGCTCTTCTTCACTTGGTTTTGGACTTGATGAAGAAGCTTGCCCTTGAGATTGCTTTATCCTTGGAGACACTCTTCTCTTTGCAACCATAGGTTCTTGCTCAGTGGGAAGTGATGACGATGAAGACACTTGTGGTTGGGGTTGATCTAGATCTTGATCATGACTTTGAGCTTGATCTTGAGCCTCAACGATTGGTTATTCATTATTCGTAAGAGTTTGCTCTTGATCTAGCTCAGGAATATGAGGGTCTTGATCTTGTTCTTGGATAGGTTCATTACTTCCCAAGGCATCTTGTACAAGTGGTGTCAGTGATGACTTCCCTTGTGGAAAATCCTCAAGAGGGGTTCTTACTCCTTCTTCTTCTACTTGGACATGTGGTGTTTCTTTTGGGAGAATGTGGCCTATCCCCATTGTCCTTATAGCTTGTGAAGGAGCCTCTTCACCTACAACACTAGGAACAATTTGCTCCATGCGGGAGCCGTTATCTTCATCAAACTCCACATTTACCGTTTCCTCAATGCATCCGGTGGATTTATTGAGAACTTGGTAAGCATGAGAGTTTGATGCATATCCAACAAATATGCCCTCATAAGTTCTAGACTCAAATTTAGCTAACCGGAATTTTTTGTTTAAAATGAAACACTTACAACCGAATACCCGAAAGTATTTGACGTTGGGCTTTCTCCCAATTAGGAGCTCATAAGGGGTCTTGTTCTTGAGCTTGCGAAGATAAAGCCGGTTTGAAGCATGGCACGCAGTGTTGATGGCTTCTGCCCAAAGCTTGTATGGTGATTTGTACTCATCAAGCATGGTCCTAGCCATCTCAATAAGAGTCCGATTCTTCCTCTCCGCAAAAGCATTTTGTTGGGGAGTATATGGTGCGGCATATTGGTGCTTTATCCCCTCTTCACTCAAGAATTCATCCATTGTATAGTTTTTGAACTCGGTGCCATTGTCACTTCGGATTGCCTTGATCTCACAGTTATGTTGACGTTGAGCTTCTTTGGCAAAGTTGATGAAGGTTTCTTGAGTTTCATCTTTAGTCTTGAGAAAGAACACCCAAGTATATCTTGTGAAGTCATCAACAATGACAAGGCAATATCTCCTTCCTCCCAAACTATCATATGTTGGAGGCCCAAATAGATCCAGATGGATAAGCTCGAGGGGCCTCAGGGTGGTGATGATAGTATTCACTTTATGAGCTTTTTCATGAAGCTTTCTGGCAATGCAAGCACTACAAGGACGATCTTAGGCAAAAGACACATTGGTTAGTCCAAGAATGTGCTCCCCCTTTAAGAGAGCTTGTAAATTTCTCATGCCCACATGGGCTAGCCTACGGTGCCATAGCCACCCCATGTCGGCCTTGGCCATTAGGCATGTTGCAAGATGAGTTTTCTCTTTCGAGAAATCAACCACGTAAAGGTTGTCTTCAACATGCCCAACAAAGACCACTTTGAGATTGCTCCTCTTAAAGACGGTCACATGGAATTCACCAAAATGTGAACCATATCCGGCACGAGCCAATTGAATAGTTGAAAGTAAATTGTAGTGAAGGGATTGGACAAGCATGACATTTGCAAGAGATGAATCATTAGAGATTACCACCTTGCCCAAACCCAATACCTTTCCCTTGCTATTGTCACCGAAGGAGATGTTCGAAGAGGCCTTGAGTGAATCAACGAACTCCACAAGCATCTCCCTTTCTCCGGTCATATGATTGGTGCATCCACTGTCGATCACCCATTGAGTTCCACCGGAGACATAGTCCTACAATAATCAAGCTTTGGTTATAGGTACCCATTTTGCAATGGGTCCTGGTGAGTTAGCAACAAGGGTCTTGGGAACCCAAATAGTCCAAGCATAATCATCATAGTTAGTTCCAACAAATTTTGCAAAGGTATAGCCATCATCTCCTCTCATGAGAACATATGATGGATTGTTCTTGCTGGCAAAATTCTTGGGAATAGCCTTGTCCCTAATGACCTTACCATTCCCAACACCCTTCATTTCCTTCTCCTTCTCCTTGTGCCCTTCTTGCACAAACACTAACTTTTGGGGAGGGGAAGGAGTCAGACCGATCTTCTTGTTGTTCTTCTTGTTGTTGTTCTTACCACTCTTAGATGCGGGATTAAACCCAACTCCCTCCTTGGCAACACACTCCTTTTGGTTGCTCAAGAGATCGTTTAGGTTTTTCTCCCCTTGGATGCATGATACAAGCCATTTCTCAATTTGAGCTTTTAACTTCTTATTTTCCTCTTGAAGGGAGGTGCAATCATGAGCAAAGTTAGCCGTACAAGCATTATCATTTAAATCAATATGAGGTACGGAAGTGAGAGCCTTAATGGTTGTAGCTTTTAATTGAGCATAAGACTCGGTGAGAGCAATGAGGTCACCTTTGACAACCTTGGAACTAATCACAAGGAAATCATGCTCCTCAACAAGTCTTGTATGGTCAACTAGAAGTTTTTCAACTCTAACGTTAAGAGCATCTTTATTCTCAAGAGCAAGTTGCAAAGCATCCTTGGTTTTAACAAAGTCAATTTGATGAGCAGACAAGGCTTCCTCAAGTGATGCTCTCATGACACTCTCTTCATTAAGTTCGTGCTCGAGGAGATCAACTCTCTCTTTTTCCTCTATAAGGAGGTTCTCAACGTTCTCAATAAAGTCATCGCGTTCGGCGAGTGACTTAAGGAGATCGCCAAAACGAGCACGAGCTTCACCATGAAGAGTTTTCATGAAAGCCATTAAGGATTCCTCATCATTATCCACACCCTCCTCACACTCATCCTCCACTATCTCACATGAGACATTCGGAGTGTAGTTGTCGGGTCTCTTGGGTTTGGACTTTGTTTTTACCTCTTTGGCCATGAGGCATCGATGAGTGAATGGCTTGTCCTCGTTTGGTGAGTCGAAGAGGCCGGTGGTGGTGGAGGAGGTAGTGGCATGCATGGCAAAGGCGGCCGTGCCCACTTGATCATCATCACCGTCATCTTCATCTCCAGACATGTATTCTTCATGAACAAGAGCCTTGTCATCCTTCCTCTTTTCAAACTTGGTGAACTTCTTCTTCTTAAGCACAAGCTTCTCGGACTTGTCTTCACGTCTCTCATATGGACAATCATGAACAAAGTGTCTTGGGCTATCACAATTGTAGCATTTCCTTCGTCCAAAAGATCTTCCTTGAAGATTTCTTCCTTGGTTTGCCATGGTCCCGGAGTACTTCTTGACTAAGAGAGCCAAGTCTTCTGCAAAATAATTTGCCGGGCATGAGGTATCATTATCCTCCTCACATATCTCTTCACTCACTTCTTCCTCCCTTAAGGATTGGCTCATCACTTTCTTGGCCTTCAAGGCAAGATTGGAGTTCTTGGCTGCTTGAGCTATTGCAAATGTTTTCTTGGACTTGGTTTCCAAAAGAACATGGGTAGAGAAGGTGGAAAAAACTTGAGCCGAAGTCAACTTGTGATAGTCCGAACGTTGATGAACCATCATGACCATGGTATGTTTTGTGAGAACCATAGCATCTATGAACTTGTCCTTGATGAATTCATCATTTTCCCAAGTGCACCCAAAGGTTCTCAAGTTGAGCACAAGGGACTTCAACCTTCGGTAAACCTCTTCTGCGGACTCACCCTCATTCCTCACAAAGAGATTGACTTCTTGTTTGAGCAAGGCCAGCAGAGATCTTCGAATTGCTTCATCTCCTTCAAGAGCCTCCTCAAGGCAATCCCAAATTTCCTTTGCGGTTTTCAGAAGAGCAATGGAATCACTATAGTCTTCAGTCACAGCGTTGCGAAGCATGTTGTGTGTGGTAGCATTGAGTTGATCGTCAACTGCTTCCCTTGGAGTGAGATTCATTGGGTCCTTGGGGTTGAATCCATTGACCACAATCCACCACAATTGAGTTGAAGCACTGCGCATGTGAGACTCCATATCTAGCTTCCACTTAGCAAATGCATTAGCTTTCAAAGGGGGCGGAGGCCCAACAGGATTAATGCGGGGGTGTTGCAAGGGTTGAGGAGAGTAAAAGGGTTCCACGACATTGTATTGGGGAACTTGAGTACGAGCCGGGGAAGCAAGAGGTTCTCTCGAGTCATCCGCATCATGAACCTCATTTGGGTTAAACGAGTTTGATGCGGACGTTGATGGCTTTAGGCGAGCATCAATTTCCTCCTTGACTGAGGCTCGAACCTTTTTCAACATAGAGACTTTGAGGTTTGCAAACATTGAAAGAAGATCGGCCGCGGTCAAGGGGACATTCGGGTTAGTAGTAGCGGCAGGAGCAACGACCGGAGCACCAAGTGTCTGTAAGTGCATCTAGTGCCACCCCTAGTTGGTTTTGGAGTATTGACGACAAACCTAGTTGAGGGACTAATGTGTTTGTGAGAATTGCAGGATAACACAGGTAGAAGTCCCTCATTGATTCGGTTTTACTACCAGAGATGACCCCTAAAAATGTATGAAGACATTGAAGTCAAAGGTGGTATATGAAGATATTCACATTGAAGACTATGACAAAAGAAGACACGTTATGAAGCCTATGGAGCTCGAAGACTTAGATCTTTCATAGTTCTTTTTATTTTGTGTTGAGTCATAGGAACCACCGTACTGTTAAGTGGGGTCCAGGAGAACCAGTCAGAATGACTAAAGTGATGCCTAAACCAAAAACGTATGTCTTCGAGTGAAGACAATGAGAGCGAATCTTGTCCAGAGCCGGACAAGTCAGCTTTGCTTGTAGCCTAAGTAAAGTTGCCATGAGAGTTTGAAATCTGACCGTTGAGACACGTGTCAGTTCCTTAGTGACCCAGGGTTATTTCGGACAAATCAGGTCGGGTTGCCAAGTGGCTATAAATAGCCCACCCCCTACAACCATAAACGGTTGGCTGCTTAAATTGAGAGTACGGCTTTTGTCGTTTGAGAGCAACCCACCTCGAAGCCTTTGAGAGAGAGAATTCCTTGCGAGGATAAAGCCCTAACCACCCAGAGCCAGAGAACATTGGGCATCACTTAAGTCTTCTTGTCTGTGTGATCTGAAGACTTATTACACTTGAGGACTGTGCATCCCCAGACGGTTAGGCGTCGCGTTCAGAGCATCCAAGAGACATTGTGGATTGCCAGTGAACGAAGTCTGTGAAGGTTTGGGAGTCTACCTTGAAGACTTACCAGAGTGATTGGGCGAGGACTATGTGACCTTAGCTCAAGGAGAATACGGTGAGGACTTGGTGTCCTGAGCTGCGTGTTCAGGACTGGGTGTCCGGGACTGTGTGTCCTAAGGTTTAAATACCTAGCCGCTCCAACCAGACGTACAGTTGTCACAGCAACTGGAACTGGTCCAACACATCATTGTCTTCAACGAGTCACTGGTTTCATCTTCACTTCCTTTTACTTACTGATCACTCATTGTGAAGTCATTGCGTGTCTGTTCTATCTTTTGTCTTCACAACGTGAGTGTATGATCTGTTTGGCTTCATAGTATCTTCCTACCTGATCCTTATTACACTACAGCTATTTGTCACTGTGCTTTCACTCTGTTGATACTTGACCATGGCTTGCCTAGTGTAGTCTAACTTCCGCTGCATAGTAATAGGCATATCTCTACTGTTTGTCTTCATAACTTCCACGTTTTGAAGACTTTCATAAAAATCGCCTATTCACCCCCCTCTAGTCGATATAACGCACTTTCAAATTGGTATCAGAGCAAGGTGCTCCCTTGTTCTGTGTGATTCGGTTTAACCACCTAGAGTTTTAGCTATGTCGACTGCAGGGATAATTAAAGTCTCCTCTGCGTGCCCCGTCTTCGATGGAACTGAATATCCCTACTGAAAGAATAAGATGTGTATGCATCTTGAAGCCATTGACGTCAACCTATGCTATGTCGTCGAGAACGGCGATCCCAAGGCTGGAGAAGGTGTCACTGCTGTTGATGTCAAGAAATTCGTTCAACTGGACTCTACTGCCAAGAATATCATCTGTGGACATCTGACCAAAGGACAGTATGGCCGTGTGAGTGCCTTGAAGACATCCAAGCTGGTCTGGGACTGGTTCTCCAAGGTCAATGAAGGCATCTCAACCCAGAGAGATCAAAGAATCAGTGTCCTTCGCAATCTCTTCAACCGATTCAAGCGAAATGACAATGAGAATGTCCAGCACACATTTGACCGACTCACTGACATCACAAATGAGCTTCAAGCACTCGGCGCCACTGAGATTACCAAACACAAAGTCGTCAAGACGCTGCTGAGATCACTTGATAGTTCGTTTGACATCCTAGCCCTGATGATTCAAGAACGTCCTGATTTCAAGACACTCGATCCATCTGACATACTTGAGAGGCTCAACACACATGAGTTTTAGCTTTCTGAGAAAAGAGATATCTACGGTCCAAACTATGGGCGAACTCGTGCCTTGAAGGCAAAAGCTGTTTACTCATCTGAAGAAGAATCTGACAGCAGTTCTGATGATCCTGAAGACATTGGAAGGGAACTTGCAATGCTAGTGAAGAAGTTCCAAAAATTCACCAAGAAGAAAGGCTTCAGAAAGTCTTCACGATCAAGCTCAAGGAATGATGAAGCTTCTGCTCATGACTACAAAAACATGCCACAAGTGCAAGAAAACTGGACACTTCATCTCTGAGTGTCCACAGTGGGACAATGAGAACAGAAAGAAGAAGAAGAGCAAGGAATATGACTCTGACGACAAGAAGAAGAAGAAATACACAAAGTCTTCTTCCAAGTCTTCCTCAAAGTCTTCATCACACAGGAAGAGCTCATCTGGCAAGGCACGTGCGTTTGTTGGCAAGGAAATGGATTCAGAGGAGTCCGCTTCTGAGGAGGCAGAGGCGGAGTCTGAGGAGGACTCTGATTCTGGCATTGCAAGTCTGGCTACAGCATACGTCGCCAAGTCCATCTTCAACACTGAAGACAATGACGTCATCACCGACACCGATGGAAATGACAAGGACTACTCCACTCCTACCTACTGCTTCATGGCACGCGGTGCCAAGGTAAACAAACGCACTACTCACTATCAAACATCTAGTGACGATGACTCTGATTGTGATTCAAAACCCAGTTACAAAACACTTGCTAAAATTGCAACTGAACAACAGAAAGCCATGGAACATATTCAAAAACTGTTAGACAAAAGCGATGATCTGTTGGGTGCTGAAATGACTCGATCTGAATTCTTAATTGAAGACATAAAAAATCTTCATGTTAAGTATCAGGAACTTGAAGATCGTCATGATACTCTCTCAACAACTCATGAAAAGCTTTCCTATGATTATCTTCAAAGGAAGCAAGAACTTGAGAAATTGAGAGCGGCTCATGAAGATCTTCAAAAGGAAAACGAGTCACTTCGCGCCGAACAGATCAGTTCCGCTCAGGAAGGATTTGAACCACCATGTCTTAAATGCATTGAGCGTGATAATGCTACTTCTGTTGCTGAATGTTCCACTGCTATTGCTGTTGCAATATCTTCAACTGTTGATGTGGTAACTAACCCCTCTGCTGAGGATACCACTGCTATTGCTGATGAGAATGCTAGGTTGAAGACATTGCTTGAAACAGGGATGTACAAAAGTCTTAAAGGACATCAGACATTATGTGATGTCCTCAAGAAGCAGATTCTGGACCAAAACCCTAGGAAAGAGGGTGTTGGGTTCGTAAGGAAAATAAATGCAGATGGCTCTTACTGGAAACCTGAGCAGTACCCCAAAACCAAGTGGGTTGCTGCAAAGGAACCTTCAGCAGATCCATCCAATTTATCTGGCTTCACTTGTGCTAACCCCATTATCATTGATGAATCCTTCGATGCAAACTATATATTGTTTAAGAATCAGAATGGTGAAGTGTTTGCCAGGTACATTGGTACTAACTGCAGGAATGGACCGCCTATGAAAAAGATCTGGGTTCCGAAAAAGTGTCTGGAAAATCTTCCTGTGAATGTCTTCATGACACCTCACTTGAAGAAGACAAACCTCAGACCAAAGGCTTCATACGGTCCAAAGGCTTCATACAAACAGAGGACTCACCTGAGTCACACTAACGCAAATGTTTTGCAGGGAAACCATACTCAGGCATATGAATATGAGAGCGGTTCATCAAACCGTCATGTTCATATGACCAAAAATTATTCTGCTTATTCTTATGAGTACTATTGTCCACCTGCAAGACTGTTTGCTAAGGCTTCAAAGCCAAAATTCTCAGATGCTGCACTTAGACTTATTGCTTCTAAGCCACCCTTGAAGATGTGGGTGGTTAAGAAGGCTTAACTCTCTTTTGCAGGGAAAGGTCTCTAGCAGAAAACCAAAATCTTCTGACACTATTGCTGGGGACCTTAAAAAACTTGTAGGGCGCAAGATAAAATGCCCGAATGGCATCATTATGTACTTCGTTCCTGAATCGCATGATACTCTCCCTATTAGTCCTAATCTGGATCTAAGTTTCCATAACCCACTGGTTCGTCAAATGTTTTTGCTTCACAATTCTCTTCGTGAAGCCTATCCCCCTAACTGCACTATAGGGTACGACACCAGCGTCTTCAAAGTCTTCAGAATGGATTATTGACAGTGGGTGTACAAATCACATGACTGGCAAAAGAAGTCTTCTTATGGACTCAACCTTACGTCCATCCGACAAGAGTCACATCACATTTGCTGACACTGGTAAAAGTAAGGTATTGGGTCTAGGTAGAGTTGCAATCTCAAGGGATCAACACATGGATAAAGTCATGCTTGTTGAATCCCTTGGCTTCAACTTAATGTCTGTCTCAATGCTTTGCGATTTGAACATGATCGTAATGTTTGGAAAATATCGTTGCCTTGTACTAATGGAATCTGACAAGTCTCTAGTGTTTGAAGGGTATCGAAAAGATGATCTGTACGTGGTAGATTTCTCAGCAGGGCCACAACTTGCAGTATGTCTTCTTGCAAAAGCTTCAGAATGCTGGCTTTGGCATCGGAGGCTTGGGCATGCTGGCATGAGGAACCTCCACACCCTTGCGAAGAAGAAGCGTGTCATAGGCATCGAGGGCGTCAAGTTCAAGAAAGATCACTTATGCGGTGCCTGTGAAGCAGGGAAGATGACGAGGGCAAAACATCCCTCGAAGACAATCATGACCACTACTCGACCCTTCGAACTGCTTCACATGGATCTTTTTGGTCCCACTCACTACTCAACTTTTACCACTACTGCTTGCCTCTATGGCTTTGTCATTTTTGATGATTACTCTAGATATACTTGGGTGCACATAATCCTTTACAAGACTGAAGTGCAGGATGTCTTCAGACGCTTCGCCAATCGAGCTATGAACAATTACGGCGCCAAGATAAAGCACATCAGAAGTGACAATGGCACAGAATTCAAGAACACTGGCCTTGATACATATCTTGATACCTTGGGCATCACACATGAATTCTCATCTCCGTACTCGCCACAGCAGAATGGCGTCGTCGAACGCAAGAACAGAACACTCATTGAGATGGCCAGAACGATGCTAGATGAATACAAGACTCCAAGAAAATTCTGGACTGAAGCCATTGACACTGCATGCCATACAATCAATCGTGTTTATCTTCACAAGCTTCTGAATAAGACATCTTATGAACTCCTAACTGGCAAGAAGCCAAATGTCAGTTACTTCAGAGTATTTGGTGCAAGGTGCTGGATCAAGGACCCACACCACACCTCAAAGTTTGCACCAAAAGCACATGAGGGTTTTATGCTTGGATATGGAAAGGATTCGCACTCCTACAGAGTCTTCAATCTCTTTCATTACAAAGTGGTTGAAACAGTGGATGTGCGGTTCGATGAGACAAATGGTTCACAAAGAGAGCAACTGCCAAATGTGCTAGATGAAATTCCAGCTAGTGAATCAATCAAGCTAATGGGAACTGGAGAGATTATACCTTCTAAAGCTCATCCTGAAGAAGAACTTATCATTTCAGCACCTGATCAACATGAAGACATTGCTCAGCCTGAAGACATTCCTTCCAACAACGACAGTGAACAGCAAGAGCAAAGTCTTCGCCCTATACATTCTCGCGTTGCCAATGAAGTGCAGATTGAAAGAATAATTGATAGCATCAATGCACCTGGTCCACTCACTCGTTCAAGGGCAACTCAGCTAGCAAATTTCTGTGGGCACTTCGCATTCGTCTCAATATCAGAACCCAAGAAAGTTGAAGAGGCCTTCATGGAACCTGAATGGATTCAAGCTATGCAAGAAGAGCTTCAACAGTTTGAGCTGAATAATGTATGGGAACTGGTTAAGCGTCCTGATCCACGGAAGCACAACATAATAGGCACCAAATGGATATACCGCAACAAGCAAGATGAGCATGGTCAAGTTGTCAGAAACAAAGCTCGTCTCGTTGCTCAAGGATATACTCAAGTGGAAGGCATTGACTTCGATGAAATATTTGCTCCTGTGGCTAGGCTTGAAGCCATACGCATACTGCTGGCCTATGCAAATCATCATAACATACTTCTATATAAAATGGATGTGAAGAGTGCCTTTCTCAATGGCAAGATTGAAGAAGAAGTGTATGTTGCACAACCGCCTAGCTTTGAAAATCCAAAACATCCTGACATGGTATACAAGCTCAACAAGGCACTGTATGGCCTCAAACAAGCCCCTAGGGCCTGGTATGACACACTCAAATATTTCCTGAAGAGCAAAGGCTTCATACCTGGTTCCCTAGATCCCACTCTTTTCACGAAGACATATGATGGTGAACTGTTTGTGTGCCAAATATATGTGGATGACATTATCTTCGGCTGCACCAATCAGAAGTACAGTGAAGAGTTTGGATATATGATGCAAGAGCAATATCAGATGTCCATGATGGGGGAGCTGAAGTTCTTCCTTGGTCTTCAAATACGACAACAACACAATGGCATCTTCATATCTCAAGAGAAGTATCTCAAAGATTGCCTGAAGAAGTTCGGTATGCAAGACTGCAAAGGCTTCACAACACCAATGCCAGCCAAACATCATCTGGGTCCTGACGACAATGGTAAAGAGTTCGATCAAAAGGTATACCGCTCCACGATTGGTTCTTTAATTTATTTATGTGCATCTAGGCCAGATATTATGCTTAGTGTTTGCATGTGTGCTCGATTTCAAGCGGCACCAAAGGAGTCGCATCACTTAGCTGTGAAGCGAATTCTTCGATATTTGGCTCACACCCCAACTCTAGGATTATGGTATCCAAAGGGCTCAGAGTTTGATTTGGTTGAATTTTCGGATGCTGATTATGCTGGTGACAAAGTTGATCGCAAGTCTACATCAAGCACATGTCACTTTCTGGGACGATCACTTGTATGTTGGTCTTCAAAGAAGCAGAACTGTGTATCTCTCTCCACTGCTGAATCTGAATACATTGCTGCTGGATCTTGCTGCGCTCAGCTTCTGTGGATGAAGCAAACACTCAAGGACTATGGCATTCATCTGAAGCAAGTGCCACTTTACTGCGACAACGAAAGCGCCATCAAGATTGCCAACAACCCAGTTCAGCACTCGAAGACAAAGCACATTGAAATTCGTCATCACTTTCTTAGAGATCATGTTGTGAAGGAAGACATTGATATCATACACGTCAACACTGAAGAGCAATTGGCAGATATCTTCACCAAGCCCTTGGATGAGAAGAGGTTTTGCAAGTTACGGTGTGAGCTAAATATCCTGGAATCCTCAAATGTCCTGTGATCAGGCACACATCCTAACCCTTATGCATATTGATGACTTAGATGTGCAACACACGAAGTGAAGTATATCTTCAGTCAATGAAGACATACATTCTAAGTGTGAATACATTAATGTGGAATTTGACTTCGGAGCGCCACAATAATTGTGCGCCGTGTCTGGGTCTAATACTTCCTATACGGTGGGTAACGCCACCACCAAACATTCTATTTTGAAGTGTTTCTCTCATGGCGTTACCTTGCAATGTCTTCACATTTAATTTGGCTTAGAACTCAACATATTTTCATGATTATCTTCACCATGTTGATTATATATATATATATGCTAGTGTTCTGTCCTCTACAACATTCACTTATAGCTATATCTTCGTGTTGAATCTTTTGAACTAAGTGAATGTGATCGGACCCCAACTTCTCTATGCTTTCTATCTCAAACTCTATCTCTCCAAGTCATATGCATTCTATTGAAACTGTCGAATGTCTTCACTGCGTCCTTGTCAGCAGAAGATATAGAGACAACCATAAAGTCCGTTTTCAATGCTCATTCCTCCACATAAAATCCGGAGAAGCAGGAACGACCACCCGACAATCCAGGCGTGCGTGGGACGTGGAACAAACCCCAAACTTCCGCAAACTGGCCACGCGTTCCTCAGATGCGAATCTCCAGGGGCACCTGTGTAACAGCACAGTTCCGCCCTTGTGCCTATAAATACACACTCACAGCGGTAACTATCTCTTCTTCCACCCTCGCACGAACCCTAGCGCCACCGCTAGCTCTCGACGACGCCGGCGACGAAGCGCTTCGCTGCCGCAACCTCTCTGACGCCGTCTTCACGCCGACCGCGGACATCGTCCTCTCCGCCGTCGCCGTAGGTCTCCCCCGTCGCCAAGTTAGGGCACGGACGAGTGAACTGCTCGGCCTCATCTCTCGCTCCGTCTAGTAGTTCTCAGTGTGGTAAATAAAACTTCCTTTTTACAGCACCATAGATCCTCTTGTTCTGTCACTTTCTACCACAAGAAGTTTCTGTTCACACAAGCTAGATCTCTCTCAAACTGCATCTCATAACATGCCTAGAATATTCACTTGTGCTTCACAAAGTAGTTAGATTCCTCACTTGTACTGATCTGTGGATTCGTACAAATCTGGAACTAACTTCTTATCTATGAATGAATGTCTTCGCACGATGAGGTCAATGTCTTCTAAACTGATTTATCTTCAAAATCTTCTGAGAATGCATATGACCTCTTCCCCTTCCCTCGCACCTTAATGCTGTCACAGGTACATGTCCGTGGGAGAATCCTTTGGTTCTCATAGTCTGCATTCATTTGCAGAATTCTTACAGCATCACATAAATTCTCCTGAAGCCAGTTCATGTTGGTCCAGCAAGAGAAAGCCTTTGAAGCCCTTGAAAGTTTTGAAGCCTTTCAAGTTAAAGTTTATGGCGTCAGAAACAGCAGCAAGGAAGGGGGGCAGACAGAGACGTGGAGGAACATCCAAAGATCTGCCTGATGAACTGGCAAAAATGTACAAAACAGATCCTGAAGAGAATTTTGGTCAGGGCAAGACCCGAATCCAATGGATTCGACGCTATTGGGCAGAACAATGGTTCCAATACCGCTTCGTCACCCAGGAGTATGCTGAGAAAAGTGCCATCAAAAGACCATGGGGGGACATCCTTTACAAGAACCTCATACCCAGGACCAGAGATGAAGCCATTGCTCAAGGCTTCTACCCATGCATGGTCCGAGGACCACAGCCTGCTGAAGCACATCCGTCGTCACTACTCTGGTGTCATGACGACAATCTGTTCAAGCGCAACTTCCAGTTTGCCCAACAATCAGCGAAGCAGAACAAGAAGAAATTTGGGTTAGACTTCAACCCTGGTCCCTCAGCACCACGGGCAGATGGCACACGCGACGCAGAACCCAATATCATCGGTCCGTATGCCAACCTTGAGGGCCTCATCACCCGCATCTTAGTCCAAGGGACTGCCGTGAATGACCCTCCAGCTGACTCTAAGTCTGATGAAGCTCCTGCTGTACCGAAGCCAAAGCAGTCGAAGAAGCCAAAAGTTTCAAAGCCGGCCCCTTCTCCAAAAATCTCAAGGGCGAAGCCATTGGCAACTGCACCTCCTGAAGACAGTGTGCAGTCTGAAGACGTATCCCGCGTCTCCAAGCCCCAGAAGGCCAAGATGCCTCAGCCACACACCGGCAAAGAGCTCACAGCTGCTGCCATTCTGCGCAGCGAAGCCATTGATCTGTCAAGTGATGAAGATCTTGGAGATGACGCTCTCGAGCAGCTCATCAACAGCAAAGAAGAAGCTGAAATCTTCAACAATTTTCCTCTCTTTGCTGTCGCCATCATCCACAACTTCATCGATGAATGGTTTGCCACACCAAACATCAGCTTCGAAGATCTGCAGCTACCCGTTGGCCTCAGCGTCGCCTTCCAAGGCGCTATTGCTTCAGAACTTGCAATTGCCCAGCGCATTGTTGAACTGAAGCAGAAAATTGATCATGAAAAGGCTCAGTTCAAGAAGCATATGGCCAAGCTCAGCGTGCAAGAAGTGAAGAGCTTCAAGATCATGTTGCACGAACTAAAGGAAAACTTTCTGAAGAAGCGTGCAGAAGCTCAAGGTTCGCGGGAGCGAATGAAGACTCTGGCAGACAGATGTGTGCAGGCCTACAATGAGGCTGAGAAGCGCAAGGCACTTGGGCGTCCTGGCATCGACCCCAAGATGGCCGCAAAGCAAAATAAAAAGACTGTTCCAGCTGAACAAGAGGCACCAAGGCAGGAAGCAGTTCCACTTGTCTTCCCAACTGCAACGACTGGCTCGAAGCCAAAGAGCCGGTCAACAGCTTCAGAGCTCAAGAAGACAAGAACTGCTGAGGCTGAAGCCAGGAAGAGGAAAAGCTCTGAAGCCTCTCCTACTGCCCCCAGCAAGAAAAAGAGAAAGACCAAGAAATCTCGGGCTGCTCCCACAGAGCCCTTGATAGTTGAACCTATTTCTATGGTTCACCCTGACGCAGAACGTCAACTGACGGTGCATGAGCCTGCTTCCACAGAGGCTCCTGTTCCTGAAGACATTCCAGCAGCTGATCCCATCGCTGCTGAAGACATTGGTCATCGTGACAATGTAGAAGATGATGCAGCCCTTCCTCAATTAGAACACAACGAACTCATCAGCATTGGTCGTCCACTGACGCCAATTGCACAGGATGCTTCATGGGCGGATCGCCCTCAAGAGGAAGAAGACAATGAGGCCCAGCCCACTCCTACCCCACAGGCGTCGTCTGCATTCCGCAGGCTTCGCAAAGGTCCAAGGCCTCAAGTCTATGCTGAAGACATTCCGGCTGCATCAGCCACAGAAGAAGCACCACAAGAGCCCACTCCTATGCTCCACCAAGAAGCAGTTCTCCAGGAGAACGTGCTTGTGACCGACCCTCCAGCTAGTCAAGCGGAGGCTGAAAATATTGAGGCTGCCACAACCAACACTGAAGCCAATGTGGAGCCCTCCCCACCAAAAGCTTCAGAAGACAGCGAAGCTACTGATCCAGACACTTCTGTTCCTGAGTCTGCTGCAGGTGCTCAATTTGATTACCATGTTGAGCACAGGCCTCATGTCCAGAAGCCAGTCCCAAGGCTGCCGAGGTTCCCAGGTCCTGCATCAGCACCTGGCTCCTTTAACATCAACAGCTTCAAGGCAGATAATACGTTCTTCAACAGCTTCAAGAACCCCTATTCAAGGGAAAGGATTTCATCAGATAGGTTCTGGAGCTATCCTCAGCAGAGCTACTATTCATGCATACTATACAACCAAGGTCGCATCTTCCCGCACAAGCGCCTTGATGTTGAAGCCATTGCTGGTCTGCCCTGTTTAGAGGAAGCGTTGGATTGCTTCAAGCAAGTGGGTCTGCTGCAGTTTGTAACTGATGAAGAGCACTGGAATGAAGAGCTTCTGCTGCAATTCTATGCCACCCTCCACATCAAAGGATACAACAGAGATCCGAAGACTTGGGCCCTGGAGTGGATGACCGGCAATGTCCATCACGAAGCCAATGCATTTGATATCATTGAGCTCACCGGCCTGCCCACTCTTGGCGAATTCTTCGAGGAAGGCTGTCCACTACACACTGAAGCTCTTGAGAGCATATTCCAGAGGCCTGAACCGAATATGAGAAAGATGCTCTCCATGATGAAGCCATTGCCCCACGATGCTCCTTATCCAACAGAGTTCTTCGTTGAAGACTTTGAGTACCTTCCCAGAACCATCTATCACATTATCCGGCGGACTCTCTGGCCTATCAAAGGGCACTCTCCAAATGCCAAGATCGAAGGTGCAATGAAGACTCTGATATTTTGTATCCTTCCTGGCAAATGCTTCAACGCACAGGACTTCTTCATACGCCAACTTGCTGCATCAGGCTCAGATTTACTTGGTTTGAAGTTCTATGCTCCTTAGGTAATGAGACTGATCAAGCTTCACTCTGCGATCTCATATTAGCCCTCAGCCCGCAACCATCGGATCTTCTTGCCAGATGTGGATACCTCTGCTGAAGCTATATATCCTGAGCCTGCCAAGCAACCTTTGAGTCTTCAGAATGCAGAACACCAGAGCTTCACTCAGAACGTTGAAGGTGTTGAAGCCATCTCCAGGGTGTATCCTTTGGCTGGCACTACACGTGCACCACACCCTGCTTCAACTGAAGCCACTGACAGCGCCACTGCTTCAAGACCCAAGAAGCGCACTCGTGTTCTCAACGACCGAGAGCTTCTTGTGGCCCTTCATCAAAAGCAGGATAGGCATCATGACTGGTTGAAGAGACAGATGAAAAGCCTCTTGGTGGATGTAAATCGCATCCGAAATCTTGCCACCAAGAACGCTTTCGTTGCCCATGAAACCTGTCGCCGCACATGGAAAGGGCTAACGATGATGCTTTCTGAAGCTGATCTTCAAGAGGATGGCTTCACTGAGAGATTCAAATTTGACTCCACACCTCCTCGAAGAGCTGTGCTGATGGGGACTCCATCTCTTGAAGACTCTGAGTTTTCTTCCTCTGCTACCACAGTCACTGCCAGAATCATTGATGAAGAAGACGATGCTACCTCACCGCCACCTGCTTCAGCACCTCCAAGCTCTTCTGCACCGCCAAACAACGCCAACAACCCTGCTACTTCATGTACTCCTCATGGGAACGAGTAGAGGCTCTATGTCTTCAAACCTTTTTGGCATTACTGACAAAAGGGGGAGAAGCATATGAGATTGATAGTCTTCAAGCGGGTTCATATGGGCGGGTGCCTTATATTTTGCTTCGTGCTTACAACTCTCGTTTTTTTGCTACATTTGGTTCTTATGAGTTGTAACACTTAAACCAGATGGTCGTCTGCTACTTGTTTGCCACCCTGTTATGCGAAGATAAATTCCGCATGTGCGACGATAAATTCCGCACTTATCTCATTCTGCAGACGTCCATTTTCCATTATGCATGTCATTATCTTCATATACTTTCACATGCATAGTGGATTGTCATCATAAGCTGAAGTGGATCTCCACAAGTACAACCTGGCATGTGCATTTGCATTCCAAAAGCAAATTAACTTATATGCACATCTTCAGGGGGAGCCCTTGCAACTTATGAAGACAATTCCTTATCCTTTACAATTTCACAGACTATATTCCCCGTTGAAAACTTCAACTAGTTTGTCATCAATCACCAAAAAGGGGGAGATTGTAAGTGCATCTAGTGCCACCCCTAGTTGGTTTTGGAGTATTGACGACAAACCTAGTTGAGGGACTAATGTGTTTGTGAGAATTGCAGGATAACACAGGTAGAAGTCCCTCATTGATTCGGTTTTACTACCAGAGATGACCCCTAAAAATGTATGAAGACATTGAAGTCAAAGGTGGTATATGAAGATATTCACATTGAAGACTATGACAAAACAAGACACGTTATGAAGCCTATGGAGCTCGAAGACTTAGATCTTTCGTAGTTCTTTTTATTTTGTGTTGAGTCATAGGAACCACCGTACTGTTAAGTGGGGTCCAGGAGAACCAGTCAGAATGACTGAAGTGATGCCTAAACCAAAAACCTATGTCTTCGAGTGAAGACAATGAGAGCGAATCTTGTCCAGAGCCGGACAAGTCAGCTTTGCTTGTAGCCCAAGTAAAGTTGCCATGAGAGTTTGAAATCTGACCGTTGAGACACGTGTCAGTTCCTTAGTGACCCAGGGTCATTTCGGACAAATCAGGTCGGGTTGCCAAGTGGCTATAAATAGCCCACCCCCTACAACCATAAACGGTTGGCTGCTCAGATTGAGAGTACGGCTTTTGTCGTTTGAGAGCAACCCACCTCGAAGCCTTTGAGAGAGAGAATTCCTTGCGAGGATAAAGCCCTAACCACCCAGAGCCAGAGAGAATTGGGCATCACTTAAGTCTTCTTGTCTGTGTGATCTGAAGACTTATTACACTTGAGGACTGTGCATCCTCCAGCCGGTTAGGCGTCGCGTTCTGAGCATCCAAGAGACATTGTGGATTGCCGGTGAACGAAGTCTGTGAAGGTTTGGGAGTCTACCTTGAAGACTTACCAGAGTGATTGGGCGAGGCTATGTGACCTTAGCTCAAGGAGAATACGGTGAGGACTTGTGTCCTGAGCTGCATGTTCAGGACTGGGTGTCCGGGACTGTGTGTCCTAAGGTTTAAATACCTAGCTGCTCCAACCAGACGTACAGTTGTCACAGCAACTGGTACTGGTCCAACACATAATTGTCTTCAACGAGTCACTGGTTTCATCTTCACTTCCTTTTACTTACTGATCACTCATTGTGAAGTCATTGCGTGTCTGTTCTATCTTTTGTCTTCACAACGTGAGTGTATGATCTGTTTGGCTTCATAGTATCTTCCTACCTGATCCTAATTACACTACAGCCATTTGTCACTGTGCTTTCACTCTGTTGATACTTGACCATGGCTTGCCTAGTGTAGTCTAACTTCCGCTGCATAGTAATAGGCATATCTCTACTGTTTGTCTTCATAACTTCAACGTTTGAAGACTTTCATAAAAATCGTCTATTCACCCCCCCTCTAGTCGATATAACGCACTTTCAGTGTCTCAGTCGCGGCGGGGGGGGGGGGAGGTGGTGGTTTTGACCATCCCCCGCAACGGGTAGGCCACCTCCCTCATTCCCTAGATCGACCATATCCTCTAAGGTTGTAAAACCTTATATTAGAGCACGAGGCTCTGATACCAATTGAAAGGATCGATACGATCGACTAGAGGGGGGGGGATGAATAGGAGACAACAAATTTTAATCTTTCTTGTAGATTTTAAGGCTTAGCGGATAAAAGAGTTCACTAGATATGCAACTAGGTGAATGCAACCTATATGACAAGCAAGCTCCAAGAAGAAAAGCTAGGCAACAAACTACTTAGCAAGCCAACAAGCATACAACAACAAAGAAAGGTGCGGGAAAGGATTAACCACAAGTGAGACGAGGACAGCGATTTTAACCCGAAGTTCACTCTTCCTTGGGGAAGAGCTAATCTCCGTTTGGAGCGGTGCCGGAGCCAAAGCTTGCGGAATGCCACCAAAGGCTCACCGTATTCTCCTTCGAGTCACCCCCAACGGATGAGCCTCGAAACACTCGGGGTTGGTCTTGAAGGCGACCACCACACCTTTACAAACTTCTCCGGAGCACACCACAAGCAAGGAAGCTTCCGGAGGAACCTCTAACCGCCTAGGAGCCCAAGCTCCAAGAGTAACAAGTCAATGGGGAAGAAATGTTGCGGGGAACGCGATTTGGTTTGGTCAAGTTGTAGATCGGGTCTTGCTCTCCCAATCCCCAAAGTTTCAACAAGTTTGGGTGGAGGGATTGAGAGTATTGAGCAAAATGGGGTGTAGCAATGGTGGAGCTCAACAAGACATTAGGGTTGAAGGTTGGAGGAGGAAGAAAAGGCCTTTTATAGTGTTCATGGGCTGTGGGGATTTCTGCCCGTTGGACCCCGTGCGCACGGGCTAAGTCAGCCCCGTGCGCACGGGGTATCCAGAGACAATTGCACCACCTCGTAGCTCGGAGAAGAAGGCCGCAGTCGACCTGCACCTCGTCGTCCTTGCGGATAGGGACAGACTTTAAACCTTAGGCAAGTACTGGACTGCGGCTAAGCCTCCGAGTGGGAGGGTTGCTCACCACTTGGTAGGATTTTTAAAATTTAGGCGAGTACTGGACTGCGGCTAAGCCCCCGAGTGGGAGGGTTGCTCACCAATCGGTAGGATTTTACAAACTTAGGCGAGTACAGGACTGCAGCTAAGCCCCCGAGTGGGAGGGTTACTCACCACTCGAGAGGATTTTACAAACTTAGGCGAGTACTGGACTGCAGCTAAGCCCCCGAGTGGGAGGGTTGCTCACCACTCGGTAGGATTTTACAAACTTAGGCTAGTACTGGACTGCAGCTAAGCCCCCGAGTGGGAGGGTTGCTCACCACTCGGAGGATTTTTTAAACTTAGGCGAGTACTGGACTGCAGCTAAGCCCCCGAGTGGGAGGGTTGCTCACCACTCGGTAGGATTTTACAAACTTAGGCGAGTACTGGACTGCAGCTAAGCCCCCGAGTGGGAGGATTGCTCACCACTCGGGATTTTACAAACTTAGGCGAGTACTGTACTGTAGCTAAGCCCCCGAGTGGGAGGGTTGCTCACCACTCGGTAGGATTTTACAAACTTAGGCGAGTACAGGACTGCAGCTAAGCCCCGGAGTGAGAGGGTTTCTCACCACTCGATAGGATTTTACAAACTTAGGCGAGTACTGGACTGCAGCTAAGCCCCCGAGTGGGAGGGTTGCTCACAACTTGGTAGGATTTTACAAACTTAGGCGAGTACTGGATTGCAGCTAAGCCCCTGAGTGGGAGGGGTGCTCACCACTCAGTAGGATTTTATAAACTTAGGCGAGTACTGGACTGCAGCTAAGCCCCCGAGTGGAAGGGGTCCTCACCACTCGGTAGGATTTTACAAACTTAGGCGAGTCCTGGACTGCAGCTAAGCCTCCGAGTGGGAGGCTTGCTCACCACTCGGTAGGATTTTACAAACTTAGGCAAAACGGATTCGCAGCTAAGCCCTCGAGTGAGAGACTTGCTCACCACTCGATAGGATTTTACAAACTTAGGCGAAACGGATTCGTGGCTAAGCCCCCGAGTGAGAGACTTGCTCACCACTCGGTAGGATTTTACAAACTTAGGCGAGTACTGGACTGCAGCTAAGCCTCCGAGTGGGACGCTTGCTCACCACTCGGTAGGATTTTACAAAATTAGGCAAAACGGATTCGCAGCTAAGCCCCCGAGTGAGAGACTTGCTCACCACTCGGTAGGATTTTACAAACTTAGGCGAAACGGATTCGCGGCTAAGCCCCCGAGTGAGAGACTTGCTCACCACTCGGTAGGATTTTCTTTTGAACTTAGGCAAAACGGATTCGCAGCTAAGTCACCCACTTGGGGGTTTCAGACGCAAATAAAAGCAACAACAATCACCCAAGAGGACTGTAAAGCTCTTGTCTTTGATAAACAAATTACAAAGGTATTTCTTATTACATTTTATTTGAACGAGTACTTAAGTATAAAAGGGGCGGAGCAGCTCCGCATTCCAAGCTCGTGGCTCGTCCTTCTTATGCTCAACATTGTAAAGGTGGTATGCTCCATTGTGGAGCACTTTGGTGACAATGAAGGGACCTTCCCAGGCTTGGGCGAGCTTGTGTGGTTTCTGCTGATCCACTCGAAGAACCAAGTCACCCTCTTGAAAGGCTCGACCCTTCACGTGTCTAGCGTGGAATCGACAAAGTCTTGCTGATAAATGGTCGACCGGATCAAAGCCATCTCTCTTTCCTCCTCTAGGAGGTCAACTGCGTCTTGCCGAGCTTGTTCTGCTTCATCTTCAGAGAGGAGCTCAACTCGTGGGCAATGAAGCAAGTCACTCGGTAGAAACTGCCTCAGCTCCATAGACCAAAAAGAATGGAGTTCGGCCAGTCGACCGATTGGGAGTTATCCTTAATCCCCAAAGAACTGATGGAAGTTCATCAACCCAGGAGCCCACTGCGTGCTTGAGACCTCGCATCAGTCGGGGTTTCAGTCCTTTGAGAATCAGGCCATTTGCTCTTTTGCTCGTCCATTCGACTGGGGATGGGCGACTGAAGCATAATCGACTCGCGTGCCTTGTGAGGCGCAGAAGGTTTTGAAACTCATCAGAATCGAAGTTTCATCCGTTGTCAGATGATGCTGTGCGGAACCCCATACCTGAATGTCAACTCTCTAATGAAGCTGACAGCAGTACTAGCTTCAAGATTCTTAATAGGCTTGGCTTCGATCCATTTGGTAAACTTGTCGACTGCTACAAGCACGTGAGTAAAGCCACTCCTACCAGTCTTCAGTGGACCAACCATGTCCAATTCCCAAACAGCAAAGGGCCAGACGAGTGTAATGGTCTTCAGGGCTGATGCAGGTTTGTGCGACATATTGGAGTAGAACTGGCAGCCTTCACATCTGTTGACTATATCTTTCACCATTTCATTTGCTCGTGGCCAATAAAATCCAACTCGGTATGCTTTAGCCACAATGGTCCGAGAGGACGCATGGTGACCACAGGTCCCCGAATGGATGTCGTGGAGGATCACTCGACCTTCTTCTGGCGTTATGCATTTCTGGCTGACTCCAGTTGCACTTTCTCTGAACAGTTGTCCTCTTATTATAGTAAAGGCTTTGGATCGACGGACGATCTGTCGAGCCTCTTCTTCATCCTCTGGGAGCTCTTTCCTAAGGATATATGCAATGTATGGCACCGTCCAGTCGGGAGTGATGACCAACACCTCCATGATCAAGTCGACCATGGGTGGGACCTCGACTTCAGTTGGGTCTGTGGCACTCTTAGGCTGCGGGGGCTCTTCAGCAAAGGGATCTTCTTGAACTGAAGGTGCATGAATATGCTCCAGGAACACATTACTGGGAATAGCTTATCTCTTGGAGCCTATCTTTGCTAAATCATCTGCTGCTTGATTTTTCAGTCGGAGTACATGATGGAGCTCTAACCCCTCAAACTTCTTTTCCAACTTCCTCACCGCGTTGCAGTAACCAGTCATGGCTGGGCTTCTGACGTCCCATTCCTTCATCACTTGATTGACTACCAAATCTGAGTCGCCATAGACCATGAGGCGACGGACGCCGAGTGAGATGGCCATACGCAACCCATACAAGAGTGCTTCATATTATGCTTCATTATTGGAGGAATCAAAGTGAATCTGGAGGACATATCTGAGCTTGTCTCCTCGGGGGGATACCAGTACCACCCCAGCATCGGAACCATTCAACATCTTGGAGCCATCAAAGAACATGGTCCAGTGCTCCGAGTGAACTTGAGTCAGCAGTTGTTGTTCAATCCATTTGGCGAGGAAATCCGTCATTGCTTGGGACTTGATAGCTTTCTTTGCCTCGAACTTGATATCTAAGGGAAGGAGTTCAATCGCCCACTTTGCCACTCGACCAGTTGCATCTCTGTTGTTCAGAATCTCTGATAATGGAGCGTCGCTGACGACTGTAATGGAGTGATCAGAGAAGTAATGTGCAACCTTCTTCGTGGTCATATAAATCCCATAAACAAGCTTCTGATAATGTGGATATCGTTGCTTTGATGGAGTCAAAACTTCAGAGACATAGTATACTGGGCGCTGAACTTTGTAGGCTTTTCCTTGTTCTTCCCGCTCGACCGTAAGTACTGTACTGACGACTTGTCCAGTGGCTGCAATGTAAAGAAGTAAAGGCTCTTTGCTGATTGGAGCAGCAAGCACCGGCTGGGTGGAAAGCAGGGCTTTGAGCTCTACAAATGCTGCATCAGCTTCAGGAGTCCACTTGAACTTATCTGACTTCTTCATCAGTCGGTAAAGAGGCAGTGCCTTTTCACCGAGGCGAGAAATGAATCGACTTAGGGCGGCCAAACAACCAGTAAGCTTCTGGACATCATGCACACACACAGGGTGTTTCATCCGGAGTATGGCACCCACTTTCTCTGGGTTAGCGTCGATCCCTCGTTCGGAAACGAGAAAACCGAGTAATTTTCCGCCTGGAACTTCAAACATGCACTTTGATGGATTGAGCTTGATATCATACCTTCTGAGGTTGGCAAAGGTTTCAGCAAGGTCAGCCAGTAGGTCGGAACCTTTACGTGACTTGACCACAATGTCATCCATGTATGCTTCCACATTCTGACTGATCTGAGTGAGTAAGCACTTCTGAATCATCCGCATGAATGTGGCTCCAGCGTTCTTCAAACCAAATGGCATAGTGACATAACAGAAGCACCCAAATGGGGTGATGAAAGCTGTTTTTATCTCATCGGGTCCATACAGACGGATCTGATGATACCCGGAATAAGTGTCCAAAAAGGACAAACGCTCACACCCCGCAGTCGAGTAGACTATTTGGTCGATGCGAGGGAGAGGAAAGTGATCTTTCGGGCAGGCCCGATTGATATGTTTGAAGTCGATGCACATGCGAAGTGAGTCGTCCTTCTTTGGGACCGTGACAACATTAGCTAACCACTCGGAGTGGTAAATCTCTCGGATAAACTCAGCTGCCAGAAGCCGAGCCACTTCTTCACCGATTGCCTTCCTCTTCTGTACGGCGGACCGTCGAAGATGTTCTTTGACTGGTTTCACCTTTGGGTCGACTCGCAAATGATGCTCAGCCAGTCCCCTAGGAACACCTGGCATGTCAGAAGGTTTCCATGCAAAGATGTCCCAGTTCTCATGGAGGAACTGGATGAGCGCTTCTTCCTATTTGGAGTCGAGTGTTGTTGAAATGTGAGTCAGAGCAGCATTGGGATCCGTTGGATGAATATGAATCGGCTTGGTTTCACCAGACGACTGGAATGTTGAATCTGTGGCAGGCTTCTTAGCTCGCAACAAATCACTCGGATCTGCATTTTTTTGATATCCCTGCAACTCCACTACTGCCATCTATGCATCGGCGATCTTTGAGCCCTTCTGGAAACACTCTTCTGCCTTCTTTCGACTGCCAGTGATAGTGATCACCCCTTTAGGACCAGGCATCTTCAATTTGAGGTACACGTAACATGGTCGAGCCATAAAACGTGCATAAGCTGGCCTGCCTAGAATAGCATGATAGGCACTCTGGAAATCCACAACTTCAAATGTCAACTTTTCCTTGCGGTAATTCTTGGAATCACCAAAAACTACATCAAGGGCGATCTGACCGAGTGACGCAACCTTCTTGCCAGAAATAACTCCATGGAAACTCATATTACTTTCACTGAGTCTGGACATCGGAATGCCCATTCCTTTCAATGTCTCTGCATATAGTATATTCAGACCACTGCCACCATCCATCAGAACCTTAGTCAATCGAGTGCCTTCGACAACTGGGTTGACCACCAGCGCTTGCCTCCTAGGGGTGGCTATGTGCGCTGGGTGATCGGACTGGTCGAATGTAATGGCAATCTGAGACCACTTCAAATAACTGGGTGTCACCAGAGCGACCATGTTCACTTCTCTGTTGATGACTTTCAGTCGACTCTTACTCTCAACATCAGCGAAAATCATCAGAGTGGAATTGACGTGGGGGTAACCATCATCGTCTTCCTCCTCATCCTCAACTTTGTCCTCTTCCTTATCCTTTTCCTTGGGTTGTTTCTCTCGGAATTGCTGGATTAGGAGTCGACACTGTCGAGTGGTATGCTTCGGGTAAATGAAATTACCCTCTTCATCTTTTTTGGTGTGAATGTGGCATGGTAAATCTAGCACATCATTTCCATCTTGATCTTTTACTTTCTTAGGGTTCCACGGCTGAGGGAGTCCTGGATTAGGGGGTCTCCGGACAGCCGGACTATATCCTTTGGCCGGAATGTTGGAC
This sequence comes from Triticum urartu, assembly GCF_003073215.2. Taxonomy (NCBI): domain Eukaryota; kingdom Viridiplantae; phylum Streptophyta; class Magnoliopsida; order Poales; family Poaceae; genus Triticum; species Triticum urartu. Next base: position 610,309,587 of record NC_053028.1, read on the forward strand.
TATGAAGATACAAGATTGAAGACTTCGTCCCGTGTCCGGATGGGACTCTACTTGGCGTGGAAGGCAAGCTAGGCAATATGGATATGCATCTCTCATCCTTTGTAACCGACCTTGTTTAACCCTAGCCTCCTCCGGTGTCTATATAAACCGGAGGGTTTTAGTCCTTAGGACAACATACAATCATACCATAGGCTAGCTTCTAGGGTTTAGCCTCTCCGATCTCGTGGTAGATCAACTCTTGTACTACTCATATTATCAAGAATAATCAATCAAGAAGTAGGGTTTTACCTCCATCAAGAGAGCCCGAACCTGGGTAAACATCGTGTCCCCTGCCTCCTGTTACCATCCGCCTTAGATGCACTGTTCGGGACCCCCTACCCGAGATCCGCCGGTTTTGACACCGACATTGGTGCTTTCATTGAGAGTTCCACTGTGTCATCACAATAAAGGCTTGATGGCTCCTTCGATCATTGATAGCGATGCAGTCCAGGGTGAGACTTTTCTGCCCGGACAGATCTTTGTATTCGGCGGCTCCGCACTGTGGGCCAACTCGCTTGGCCATCTAGAGCAGATCGAGAGCTATGCCCCTGGCTATCAGGTCAGATTTGGAAACTTGAACTACACAGCCGACATCCATGGAGACTTGATCTTCGACGGATTCGAGCCCTTGCCGAGTGCGCCGCACGGTCACGATGAACACGACTTAGCTCTACCATCGGAAAATGTTCGGGAGATCGCACCGGCGACCGCTCCGACCCTCAAATCGGAGCCAATTGCGTCATCCAGTGACGGGTGGATATACCCCGCCGCGGAGGCCCAACTCTCATTGGCGATCGAGCCGAGTATCGACATTACCTTCACGAGAGCCGTGACGCCAAACTGCCGGATTCTTCCCCGGCCACGGACTCCGAACCGCCTGTGCCCGTGCCTATCGAATCCAACTGGGCGCCGATCATGGATTTCACCTCCGCGGATATCTTTCAGCACCCGCCCTTCTGTGACATACTAAACTCATTAAGCTCTCTCTCTCTGTCAGGAGAGCCCTGGCCGAACCATGTCCGGCAGAATTGGGATGCAGATGACGAAGAAATTCGCCGCCCACCCACCACCCACTTAGTAGCCAGTGTCGATGATTTGACCGACATGCTTGACTTCGACTCCGAAGGCATCGACGGTATGGATGACGATGCAGGAGACGAACAGGAACCACTGCCCATAGGGCACTGGACGCCCACTTCATCATATGATGTATACATGGTGGACACACCCAAAGAAAATGACGATGAAGAACGGAAGGACGCAGCGAAGGGTTGTTCCCTCGAGAAGCAGTCAAAGCGATGACGTAAGCGCCACTCCAAATCCCGCCTCAGCAGAAGCAGCGATCATATAAACCCAGCGATAGAGCAAGGCGAGCCAGCGGACGACAAACACGGCATTGAACCATCGTCCGACCACGGCAACACGGAGAATCAAACCGAACAACCCGACTCCATCGAAGATAACAGTCCGGATAACATCACACCGGGCAGGCACCCGGAGCAACAAAATACCCATAAAAGGCTTGTTGCCACTGCGAGGAGTCTGAAAAAGCAGAAGCAAAGGCTCAGGGCTGCACAAGACACACTCAGAATCAGATGGAGTGAAGTACTCAACACTAAAGCAAAGTACGGTGGTAATCGCCACTCCAAGAGCTACCCGAAGCGAAAGTTGCTACCTGAATTCGACGAGGAGGCCTTAGATCCCCCGCAATCAAAAAACAAAATGACCATCCGGTTGGATAGACGACCTTGTGGCCAACATAGAGCGGCAAACGACGCCGCACATAAGTCAGTACGCGATCCGTGTGAGGGCTCGCATCAAAAGGACGGCGCAACCAGATCCATCTACGGGCCACGCAAGCGCGCTCCAGCATGCAATGCAACACAACAAACATCCCAACACCACGGTACACCCAAATACAGGGGTGCCGCACACCCCCTATGCTTCACCGATGAGGTGCTGGACCATGAATTTCCAGAGGGATTCAAACCCGTAAACATAGAGGCGTACGACGGAACGACAGACCCTGGGGTCTAGATTGAGGACTACATTCTCAATATCCATATGGCTTGAGGAGACGATCTCCACGCCATCAAGTACTTACCCCTCAAGCTCAAAGGGCCAGCTCGGCACTGGCTTAAAGGCCTCCCCGAAAACTCCATTGGAAGCTGGGAAGAGCTCGAAGACGCTTTTCGGGCAAATTTTCAAGGGACCTATGTCCGACCACCGGATGCAGACGATTTGAGTCATATAACTCAACAGCCCAGAGAGTCAGCCGAAAGCTTTGGAACAGGTTCCTCACTAAAAAGAACCAAATAGTCGACTGCCCGGACGCCGAAGCCTTAGCAGCTTTTAAGCACAACGTTCGAGATGAATGGCTTACCAGACACCTCGGCCAAGAAAAGCCAAGAACAATGGCAGCATTAACAAACCTCATGACCCTCTTTTGCGCGGGCAAGGATAGCTGGTTAGCCCGATGCAGCACCAGCAACCCAAGTACATCCGAAGTCAGGGACGAAAACGGGAAACCACGACGTAGCAAAAACAAGCGCCGGAATAAAGAAGACAACCCAAAGAGCACGACGGTAAACACCGGATTTAGAAGCTCTCGGCCAGGTCAACAAAAGCTGCCCTCCAAAGACAACAGAGACGAACTGTCCAGACTAAACAAGATTCTGGATAAAATATGTCACATCCACAGCACCCCCGATAAGCCTGCAAATCATACCCATAGAGAATGTTGGGTTTTCAAGCAGTCCGGCAAGCTCAACGCCGAACATAAGGGGCATGATACACCAAGCGAAGACGAGGACGAGCCTCGCAAGCAAAGCACTGGGGAACAGAAGAAGTTCCCACCAGAAGTCAAAACAGTAAACGTATTACACGTGACAAAGGGGAGAAACAAAGCGGCACTCCTAGAGACACATGCCCCAGGGCCTATCACTACGGAGTTCTGCCACTGGTCGTCCCAACCGATCACCTTCGGCCATCGGGATTACTCGGCAAGTATCTGGCGTGCAGGATGGGCTGCATTGGTATTAGACCCAATAATTGACGGATATCACTTCACATGAGTCCTGATGGACGACTGCAGCAGTTTAAACCTGATATACCAGGACACAGTCCGCAAAATGGGATAGACCCAACAAAAATTAGCCGCAGCAATACTACCTTTAAAGGAGTAACGCCAGGCCCAGAGACCCATTGCACGGGCTCCCTGCTACTAGAGGTTATATTCGGCTTTCCCGATAACTTCCGCAGCGAAAAGTTAACGTTCCACATCGCTCCGTTCCAAAGTGGTTATCAAGCACTACTCGGACGCGAAGCTTTCGCTCGCTTTAACGCAATACCGCATTACGCTTCTCTCATGCTTAAGATGCCCGGTCCACGTGGCATCATTACAGTAAATGAAAATATTGAGCGCTCCTTGCACGTGGAAGACCGTGTGGCTGCCTTGGCAGCCGCACACTAAACGGCCTCACCAACTAAAGCATCTGACAGGTCGTTAAGACCACGGACGCGGTTGAACGAGTCCAGTGCAGCTATATGTAATTGATACAGGTTTGATGGCTATACCCCTATTACAATACAAGGGGCTCAACGCGCGCAAACAAGTGGCAATTAGGCTCAACTTTACTCATCTTGAACTGTACATGGTTTATTTAGTATAACCTACCTTTTTGCACGACAACTTTTCAACTAAGTTCCTCTCTTTTACAGATGACCATCGTGCTACACCCGTCCAGGATACGGCACAACGGAGACACAAGCGCAGACGTGCAGCAGGGACCCGTTTCAAGGATTCTTTTTAGATTAAGACCCTACGTAAGCCTTTTTTACTGTCTCTTGTTGATACACATCCCCCGGATTCTCAATACAATTGAGAAGGATGCTGACGTATTGGCATGTGGCCATGTCAGAATATTGCACGTACCTGGACACCAGGGGCTTATTAGAAAGGGCACTGCTTAAGCCCGGTTTACATTATAAAGATCGAATACCTTAGGGAGTGTTCGGCGTCGCGAGTTTGGCCTTATATGCATCAGCTCCGAATCATGTCTTTGGCCAAATGTTGGGTTTGCCCGGCTCCTGTGTTTTGCTGCCTTACATTCCACTCTATCGGCTAAGGCGGCACCAGGAAAACTACTGCGATTGTGCCCTGATTCATCCGGAAGAGCACCTCAGTAGAGAAAGCCGAAAACTGACTGTCATGATATAGCATGAGACTGGTCAACCACTCGATGACCTAGCGGAATCTTCGGGATTCCTCCGCCTTAACGAGGGGCCGTTTCCCGGCCAGGCATGTACGCACCCCGAATTCGGATGAGTGCGGAGCCACCAGGGGCTATATAGTAGCCCCACTGTCAAACTCCTCTGGCTAAGTGAAAGTGTTAAAGCAGTATAGTCTGATTGCCTAGTTCGCTGCGCTATCACCTCCTTAATGGACCAAAACGTTGGATCAAGTGTGAACATGCGTCTTCTGCGAACACCCCCGCATTATATGCGTGGGGGCTGAAGCCGACGACTGTCATCTTTCAGGTTATATACATATCTATAATACCTAAATAGTTCATCCCCACTAACCTATTTAACTAAGCATGCAGCCTATCCACATCATCATCCATTCTCCTACTTCCATGTCAGCACTAACCCTCCACTCCACTTCTACATGCATGCCATTTTTTCTTTGCCCTCATAATCCAGCAGTCGTTTGATTAGCCACGGGGTATGCCAAGAGTTCATCTCCTGTACAGACTACATGCATTCAAGTTGGCTCCACTTTCTCGGCTCCCCGGCTCCCATAGGGACGCATGAGGCATCCGCCCAAAAACCTCTCGGCCTCTCTCGTCCTACAGTACAAGGGGGCAAAAAACGGTGACACCAGGGAGGCGCCCTCTGGCGCCGGATCCGGCGTTTCCCTTCCTATTTAATGCCGGGCAGCTGAGGGGAACTGGAATCCCTGCGTGGAGGTGTGCACAGGGTTAGGTTTTCGTCGCCGTGGCTTCGGAGATGGTAGCGAGTGGAATAAGGGATGGCCGGGCTTCTCCCCGTCCGTACGGCGTCAGATACGGTGCCCGCGAGGAGTCGGAGACCTTTTGTATCGCGGATCCGGTCGACCGGAGCCTGTGGTGGTGATTCTCTTCACTGGAAACTGCGCCGGCGATGGTGGCAGCTCCCGGCGAGGCGACGGTTGTTGGGGCTTCAGTCCCTGTTTGTTTGGGGGACGAGGTTTGCAGCAGTTCTTCATCCTTTGCGTCTCCGGCGAGCTGGAGTCTTGGTGGAGGCATGGAGCCATCCAATCTGTGGAGATTATCCCCGGCCGATGCGCCCGAACCCGACCTTTGTTCCTGTTCGCTGGACAGGATCTACATGCGGCCTCCAAAGCCTTTGAAGGCGATGCACTATGCAGATGGATGGTTTCTCGACGGCGGTTCGAGTAGACGGTGAGCGGCCGACCGGCTTGATGGCAGCGGTGAGCGGCGTATTTTTCTGTTTCGGTGAGATTTCTTCATCTTTGTGTCTCATGTACGCATGCGTACTGTTCTTTTTGCTGGATGCATGAGTGGCGTGTTCTGTTTGCTGTATAAATGCCTGGACAGCTGATGAAGGTGTCCGATTTGCTCGCATGCTGCCATCATGGGTGTTTGTTGTAGAGAGATCGGGGGATTTTGTTGTTGTTCAGAAAAGGACACATACACCTCATGTATTCATCCAGCAAACGAGACGGTACATATGCGTATATGAGAACAGTACCTTCATTGGAGGAACCGAACGGGTGATCTATGTGCTTTCGTCTGCAATTGATTGGCTACAACAACAAAAAACTCTTGATTTTTTGGTTGAAATAATTTATAAAGCTGTCGGATGCACTGCTACTAATCTTCCTTCAGCCAGATATCTCACTCATCTTGATCCTCCAAGTCATTTTTTTCTTAGTCAGGTTTTATGTTTAGACAACTAGATTTATGTGAAATTGTACCTTGACATGTTTTTTTTTGCATGAAGGTCATTGCTACAGATGTCAAATAAATTTACCATATGTATGTACTATAGTCTGCTCTTGCAATCATCTGCCAGAGTTAGGAAACATCTGCGCCCTCAACGCCATGTGGAACATGTTTAATTCCTCTCTCTGTATGAGGTTCTCCCTGATTCCTCAATTTCCAATTCTCCTGCAGCATGTTGTTTTTTTGCTGATAGATTATTACCATGAACTTGACATCTTTATCATTTTTAACTTGCTTTCATTTGTATTTTCACGTGAGTCAATGCTCATATTACGAATCCCATCTCCAGCCTGCATACTAAGTTAAACTATGAACATTTTCAGGCATCTCAAAGTAAGGACAAGTTGTCACTTCCAGGTTCCAGCCAAACAAGCAGTGAGAGTGTTGTCATTATCCTTTGGAACACTGCTTTATAGTCCAACTATCCTTAGAGAAGCGACCTCACAAGATAATACATCAGCAGTCAGTGTAGTTGCTTCTGACGATACAGAAAAAAATTCAAACGAGGTACTGCTCACAGATATATATGAATACTTATTTAATTCCTGGATGAATGTTTTAACACAAACTTTCATTTACAGAAACCCCGGTACAAAATAAAAAGTCGAATTTACTGAAGATGCTAGCAGCAAATTCAAAAGGTATAAAACACTTCAACGCCCTGCAATGTACTATATATTTATCTAATAATTCTTCTCATTTAGGCCGTTTACAGATAACAATGAATACGTACAAATCACCATTACTGACAGAAAATCAACAAATCAACATCCTACGAGGTAAATCCTATCATTCTTCCATACATTTATAGAAGAAAATTAAAATACATATTCTGATTTGACATTACCTTCTATTCCCACTATTAAACCACAACAGCAGAAAGAATTTGATCTTACTCAGAATTCCTCCGGTGCAGCATGCATCTAATTGTTCATGATTTGTTTATTTTTCTACATCAATTGTTCCGCCTTTGAAATCATATGCTTGATATTCTTAAATGAACCTTTGCTACATATAAATTATTAAAATTACCTAAGTTTCTTTGGTTTAAGATTAGGTAGATTCTTTATTAAGTGGTAGCTCTAAGAGTTTTTAGGACCACCAGTACACAAGACACCTATTGTCTTTGAATTAAAATAACCTGAAAGAATGGCACTTGATAGAAACAACACAAGGCACTATGGTACATACATCTATGTCAAGATGTGTATCAAAATTTTCTGTGTCTTTATGTGGCACTGCAAGAACGACGGGAAACATTTGAGGACAGGCAAAGTAATGCCAGAAGAAAAAAATATCTACGAAGGTATTATCTAACAGAATGAACCAGTTCTTCAGAATGAACACACTCATGGTACGATCCACTTAATACCGTCCTAATAATACTGCAACGTTTACACATTGTAGGGTAGGCTATGCTACAATAGAGATACATGCTTCATTTTCTTCCATGCCAGTTACCTATATATAGTAGTATAAATAATTGCTATCTTGATCGCCACCTATTCTTCAGCGGTATAAAATTACAAAAGTATCATCATGTTGGACTACATGTATCTACATCAACTGTTATCATGCACATATTTTCTGCAAACCTCCGTTCTGAGGCATTTGGTGTCCTCTTCACCTTACCTTAATGTACACCGCCAGCTATGCATTATGTGCAAGACTGCTGTACTGTTTTATTACTTGAGATTTTTTTCGTGTCCTTTCTTAGGAAATTCATGAAAAAAGTCCCGCAGCAACGCGCGGGGCATCATCTAGTATACATAAACGGCCGCACAGGAGGTATCATAGTACTTTCGGGCAAAATTATAAATACAGCCTTGATAAACTCAATAAAACATTGTTTTTACAATGGGAATACATGTCACTCAAACATAACATTCTTCGAGCACTGAGTCTCTATCAAACGAGCGTCTTCAAGAACTTCTTCAAAGTAGTGCTCGGCAGCCACTCGGCCTATGGCCGAACCCTGTGCCGTAACAGTGGTGGCATCCATCTCTGCCCAGTATGTTTTGACACGGGCAAGGGCCATCCGCGAGCCTTCTATGCACGCTGACCTCTTCATAGCATCGATGTGTGGCACAACACCAAGGAATTGTTGCACTAAGCTAAAGTAGCTATTCGGCCTTGGCCCTCTCGGCCACAGATGATCCACAACGGACCTCATGGCAAGTCCATATAATCTATGGAGCTCGGCCCACTCGGCCATTTGCTCATTCAACAGCAATGGACGGGCTGGAGCATGAAACTGTGACCAAAACAGTTTTTCCACTTCGTGGTCTTTCCGATCCTTGAAGTACTCGGCCGCATCAGCAGCATTTGCAGCCAAATCAACGTAGGCGTCCACAGAACTCCACAGTTGGTCCAGAGGTGCATACTTCGGATCCCCGAACTTAGTCCGCAGCAAGAAGGGCTTCCCGGATACAATATCCGCACTTGATGCAGCTCCTCCTTCGTCGCTCTAATTTGGGAGTGGGCTTCCTTGGCAGCCACCCGGGCCTTTTCTAGGTCCGTCGCCTTCGCCTGGTTTTCTTCTTCAAGAAGCTGGTAGCGGTCAGCAGCATCTTTTAACTCTACAGCCATCTTGGCTTTTTTTTCTTGCTCTCGCAATGCGCGGCTTGTTCGGCCCTTAACTCTCCGGCCGCCTTTAAAGCGGCCGCATTGCTACTCCTTGCTTGCTCCTTGGCTTGGGCAAGCTCTGCCCAAAGGGTCTCCACGGTGGCAGCTCCATCTGCAGTCACAACATATTAAAGATATTGGCATCATGCTGCTCTAATTACGTGACAATCACCAGAGAAATCACCTACCCTGTGCCTCGTCAAGCCGCTTGTTGACAAGCACGATGTCGGCATCTGCCGCATCTAGCTGCCGCTTTAGTTCGGCAAACCCATCAGTCCGGCTAGCCACCGAAGCTTCAACCACCTGTGCATACAGGCAGTCTGGTTATTACCTGGGACTATGATCCTCTGTTCACCGCCGTTTTCGACGACGACAAGAGTCTCAAGGGCTACTATCTACACATGGCACATCTAAAAATGTGCGGTACTGTCAAAAATGTACATCATTTCACGTACCTCAAAACCCGTCAGTAGACTCATAAAGGCTTCATGCAACCCGCTTTCGGCGGACGAAATCCTTTCAATCACCGTATCCATCAATGTACGGTGCTCTTCTGAGATAGCCGCTTGCTCTAGCAGATCCCTCAGTACGTCCGACCGCACGCCAGACGGTGCCGGACTCTTTTGATTGCTCTCTTCAAGAGCCGGATACTGAGGACTTCGGGTGGCCATAGGATTACCTTCTGGCCTTGCCGGATCAGGAGAAACCCTCCGCGACGACACCTCGGGGTCACCCGCCTCGTGAGGTGCTGTGGCAGGGGGAGGCGTTTCGCTCTCCATCATCTCCGGAAGAAGATCCCCTGAAGACGAGCTCTGCTGAGAAGGGCTAAGATCCGAACTGCAAGATAAATGCTTTGGTTATTTTCCTCAGAAATAAAGCAAGATATTTTCATTATTAAGTACCCTTTTTACTTACAGCTCGGTGGAGGGCTGATCCCTTGAGGGCATTGTGCGGCAAGAATACCCTCCGAGGCAAGACCCTCTGGCGGAGATTTCTTCTCCCGTTTGGAAACCTTAGTTTCCGGATCTTCAGAGGTAGTCCTCTTCCTTCCTCAGGGAGAGAGAATGTCAGATTCTTCCCCTTGGTTATCCTCCCCCGCGGAGGCACTCATTCCCTCGATTGTAATAGGTAGCGATGGAGGCCCGCTTTCGCCCTCTTTATTCCCCCCTTCATCTTCCTTTGAGGGCACTAGAGAAGGTGCTGGCTCGAGCATCTTTTCCAGCACCGGATTGTCCAAGCCTTAAGGAAGGGGGGCCGAACACCGGATCATCTTCGCCTTTGTTATTCAGTCCTGGTCAAAGAGCGATTCTTCAGAATGATGTCATGATAAATAAAAGGATAGTGTGTTCGGCCATGGGATTACTTACTTGGGCAGCGGGGCAGTTGCAGCATAGGCCCACGTCCTCGGTAGTGTCCGGACACTCTATTTGGGGTTCGAAGAATGATTTGTACATCTCCTCGTGCGTCATGCCGAGGAAATTTTGAATAGTGCGCGGTCCTTCCGGGTTGAATTCCCACATGCGGAGGGGCCGGCGTTTGCAAGGCTGGACTCAACGAACCAGCATAACTTGCATCACCATAACCAGACTGAAATCTCCCTCGAAGAGATCTCGGATATGTCTCTGCAGTATTGGCACATCCTTGGCTGGACCCTAGCTCAGCCCCTTGCTGATCCATGACATCAGTTGTGGTGGAGGGCCCGAGCGAAAGGTGGGGGCAGCTACCCACTTGGCACTTCAGGAAGCTGTGACATAAAAACACTCCCGTTGCCACAATCCGGACACCTCTGGAAAGGAACCCTTTGGCCATGGAGCGTCAGAAATTTTGCTTATTAGAGCACCTCCGCACACTGCGTACTGCCCCTCGACCATCTTCGGCTTCACATCGAAGGTCTTGAGCCACAGGGCGAAGTGAGGGGTCATGCGGAGGAAGGCCTCACAAACGACAATAAATGACGAGATATGAAGAAGGGAATCCGGGGTCAGATCGTGAAAATCCAACCCGTAATAGAAAATAAGACCCCTAACAAAGGGATCCAGAGCGAGGCCTAGTCCTCGGAGGAAGTGGGAGACGAACACAACGCTCTCGTTGGGTTCGGGAGTAGGGACGACCTGCCCTCGGGCGGGCAGCCTATGCGAAATTTCGGCGGTCAGATATCTGGCCTCCCTCAACTTCTTGATGTCCTCCTCCGTGATGGAGGAAGGCATCCATCGGCCTTGAAGGCTGGATCCGGACATGATTGAAGGTCCGAAGCACCTGACCTGGGCTTTGGGTGTTAAAACTCGAGGCGGGGGAAGGATTCGATTGAGCACGGGAGGGAAAAAAGAAAAAGCCTTGTCCATTTATGAAGGGGATGAATATCAGGCGTCCTCCTCGTGGCCGTTCGAGACTTACCTAAGATCTAGGAGTCATACCAATAGGCATGGTTGGGTTACCCACGTTTGTATTGATGAGAATCCCATGATAAGGGGAACACGATCTCTGCTTTGACAAGACGTGTCAAGAAACCGCCTTGCGTTATGTGCGGGGCTGGTTAAAGAAAAACGGTTCAAATAATTATCGGGCCGTGGCGTGATGTCATGCTGCCAAAACGTGTCAGCAGATTAGATTTGTGGAAATATTATTCTCTCTACGGTGGTATGTGGAACTAATTTTGCAGGGTCGGACACTATCCTTGTATTCAAACTCTTCCGTGGTGTATTCGGAGGAGGAACCCGCCTTGCAATGACGAAGACAACACTACGCGCCGGACTCATCGTCATTGAATCCTGGTTCAGGGGCTACTGAGGGAGTCCTGGATTAGGGGGTCTCCGGACAGCCGGACTATATCCTTTGGCCGGACTGTTGGACTATGAAGATACGAGATTGAAGACTTCGTCCCGTGTCCGGATGGGACTCTACTTGGCGTGGAAGGCAAGCTAGGCAATACGGATATGCATATCTCCTCCTTTGTAACCGACCTTGTGTAGCCCTAGCCTCCTCCGGTGTCTATATAAACCGGGGGGTTTTAGTCCGTAGGACAACATACAATCATACCATAGGCTAGCTTCTAGGGTTTAGCCTCTCCGATCTCGTGGTAGATCAACTCTTGTACTACTCATATTATCAAGAATAATCAAGCAGGACGTAGGGTTTTACCTCCATCAAGAGGGCCCGAATCTAGGTAAACATCGTGTCCCCTGCCTTCTATTACCATCCGCCTTAGACGCACAGTTTGGGACCCCCTACCCGAGATCCGCCGGTTTTGACACTGACAATGGCCCTTTGGGCTTCCCTTTGAACTTTCCTTGAGTTACGGCTAAGGCTTCACCAGGAGCGGCTGGCTCGGCTTTGCGCTTCTGCTTCCGACTAGAGTTCCCTCCTCCGGTTTCGTGGGCGACTGTTTTGTGTTTGCCACTCCGGAATCGGTCTTCTTCTTCACCATTGGCGTACTTGGTGGCAATCTCCATCATCCGAGTCAGAGTCATATCTCCTGTCCGACCGAATTTCAGGTTCAACTCCCGATACTTAACGCCTTCTTTGAAGGCACAAATTGCGTGGTGATCCGACACATTCTCCACCGTGTGGTGCAACGTGATCCATCTCTGGATATAATCTCTCAAAGTTTTATTCGGTTTCTGAACGCAACACCGCAATTCTGTCAGCCCTGCTGGCCGTTTGCAAGTACCTTCAAATGTTCTGACAAATACTCGGGCAAGATCTTCCGAAGTATAAATACTACTAGGCGCTAACTGATTCAACCACGCTCTGGCCGAGCTCTCCAACATCAAAGGGAGGTGCTTCATGGCCACTTCATCGTTGCCACCACCAATCTGTACAGCCACTCGATAATCCTCAAGCCAAGTGTCAGGCTTGGACTCGCCAGTGAACTTACTGACTCCAGTCGCCAACCTGAAGTTGGGAGGAATCACCGCAGCCCTGATGGCTCTCCTGAAGCACTCTGGACCTGAGACATGTACCCTGCTGCTGGTTGGGAAATCTTTGTTGTGACCTTCTTTGTGAGCTCTGTTTCTGTCGACCAGACCCTAAATGAGAATAGATCTCGCATCAAAGCCCGGCTCCCTGGGGTCAACTGGAATCCTTCGCCTACCACTGTGAGGACGTCTGTCATCATGCTGCCGAGGCACATATGACTCACTCCTTGGGGGAGGAGTGGGCACTCGACGACGATCATCGTGATCGAGTCGGTGATCATACTGCTCGCGGTTTCTGTACTGATCTCCCGGTCTCCACGTCCTTCACGCCTCAGGGGCGATCTCGGGTTATGAGCCGATTGGACTGTGTCTGCAACTACGGACCTGCTATGGATCCTATTCCGCGACTGAGATACTGCTGTATTATGCTCTCCCGCTGCACGGAGCAAAGCCCGGATCTGCACCAAACCTCGACCAGCTTCTGACTGGGAAGGTTGGATTGACTCCGCTATTCGGGCCGCAGCTGTGAGATTCTGGATCGGAGTTCGGTATACCTGAGTCGGAGGCGGAAAAAGTTGGCGTCGACTGGACTTGGGGATACGCTGCCGAGCACGCTCGTCGAGTGCGCGCTAGAGGTTCTCCAGTCGAGTGCGCTCAGCCAAGTTGGCCAGGCGCGCCTCCTCCAAGGCCTGTGCCTCAGGGGTTTCTCCAACGATAGGAGTGTGAAGCGCATCCATGTTCCGGCGGCGAAGTTCTTCCCTTCGCTGCGAAGAGAGGGGTTCGGGGCAGTACTCTTCGTGAACACGCGACGGATCACCGTCCCCATCGCCTCCGTCTTCACGGGTGAAGCCAGGAGGACTGCGTGGTCCATTGACCATCAAAACTTCTGCCGCGGGGTCGCTGCTGTCGCACTCGGATGTAGTCTCTACGGATCCAGTCGAACAGGCCGTAGAGAGTTTCGTCGGGCTCAATCGCCGTGACTTGGGGGGTGGCCGACTGGCGAGCCACCGCATGCCTCAACCACCGCTGAAGCCTCGATCGACCGGAACACTTGCTCCAGCGGGATGCAGGGTGGGAGGTCAGCACAGGAGCCGACCGATACTGAGTCGACGGCTACCGTAGGAGGACGCCACAGACGCACGCGCGAAAGTGCGTTGCCCCGCGGACGGGGAGCGCCTCGACGTCAAGTGGCGCTTCTTGGAGCCAAGCGGAGTCGTCGGCGACGAATACGAGCGCACCGAGACAGATCTCGCGGCCCTCGGCCAAACCTCCGCCCGAAACCATGTTGATGGGGATCAGAAAAAATCACAACTTCTCCAACAAGTCGCTAAGACACCGGCCCCACGATGGGCGCCAACTATCGTGGTTCTAAGTCTGACAGTAGAATGGGGGGTAGGAGTGTAGAGGCAAAGATCCTAGCTATGGAGGAGTTGTACACGCAAGTTTTACGAGTTCAGGCCCTTCTCGGAGGAAGTAACAGCCCTACGTCTCAGAGCCCGGAGGCGGTCGACTGGATTATATGTGTGTGAGTTACAGGGGGTGCGAACCCTTGTGCCTATGGAGGGGGGTGGCTTATATAGAGTGCGCCAGGACCCCAGCCAGCCCACGACACAGAGGGTTTAAGGTACATCGAAGAGAGAACGTTACTGGTATATTAAAATGTTGTGAATGCCAATTAAGCCTATGAGTAAATGCTCGACCGTTGCATATGCAGAGTGGCTTTAGCTCTTCTGCCTGTCGAGTGACTTCTGCGACGGTCGAGTGACATCGATTCTTCCGAGTGGAACGTTTTCGGTCGAGTGAATGACGATACTCTTTGGATGATCCTGGTTTTAGGGTGCTGTCCTAGGGGAGGATGTCTGGGTCAGGTCTATGACCCTACCCTAGGTACGTAGCTTCATCACTCAAGGCTTGTCCTCTGCAGTTTTGCTGCTCCGCACACTCACGCTACTCTGTCATAATCCCCTGTATTTCCCCACGGTTAACTCGTAAATCTGCATCAAACATTCACAATCATACATGATGATGACTGGACTCTCCGTCGCCGCCTGAGCTGTGCTCCGGCGCACGCGGTCGACATCGATGAAGGTGGCGACGGGGATTCGGCGGCTACATGACTCCTGGAGGGCCTCGGCACGCGGGGCGACGGCCCCGGCAGGTGAGGGTGGGGTGGCCCTGGCGGCGGGTCGCCCTGCTGGTGCGGGCTAGGCGCCCCTCGGTCTCGCAGGTGACGAGGAGGCGGCGGTCGTAGGTCGCTGGTGTGCATCCCTCCCCGCAGGTATGCCACTGATGAAGCCCATCCCCTCTGCCTCGATCTTCTCCTTCCTTCGCCGGATCTGGGTCCTGGTGGCTCAGGCCGCTGCTCCCGGTTGCTGGCTGCGCGAATCTCATCGGGCGGGGTCGGATCAAGGGGAAACCCCTGGCTGGCATGGCGGTCACACCAAAGGCGACGCCTTGGGCGCCGTTCCCCTCCTTGGAGGCCGTGGTGTGGATCCTCCCCCCTCCTTCTGTCCCCTTCTAGGTGAAAGCCTAGGTCGCCTACTTCGGGCGGCGACGACACGTCCGTGTCGTGTTCCTTCTTGGAGGCACCGTCCGGGGATTGCAGGCGCGGCGAGAGAGTTTGTTTGTGGATGTGATGGTGGCAGGAGACAGCTTGGTTTGGTTTCTTCATTGTTTCTTCATAGGCTGCTGACTGGAGGGTCCCTGTCAAGGTCGCCGGAGGGTCGATGCCCACGAGCCTGGGCAAGAGGGGATCGGGTTCCCCTCTACGGCGACAACGATATACCATTTGGTGGGAGCATTGTGCTCCGGCGAATCCAGCGCTGACCTTTGATCTAATTATCGTTGTTTCCCTTGCTTATGCGACTGTGGCCGACAGCTCTTGCCCTTTGGTGTGGTTGAGCCGTAGACGACGATGGTGCTTGTAAGTAGTGTGCCCTGGGCTTGCGATTCTGCTCTAGTTTCTTCTCCCTGCAACTTGGATGCCATCCGTTTGGGTTCTGGGGTGAACCGAGCTGTCGTCTGCTGGTGCGGCATCCTTCGAGCCAGGATGAAGGGGTAGGGGCCCTTTGTAGAGGCAGTAACAGATGGTGGTCTGGTCCATGGCTGGCTCCGAGGGTGGTTGTGATCACGAAGCTTGCACGGTGGTGCATTCCTTCCAAGACCCTAGTTTAGTTCTACTGGTGTAGGTCGACCAGTAGGGTGTTGGTAGCAGCGTGATGATGCATTGGCTCCCTCTGCTGCTGTCTTTGAGTTGTTTTGCTTGAGTTCCTTGTATCCGTCGCTCTGTTTTTTCCTTTACTTTTCGTTGTAAGCGATTGACCTTGTAATCCTGACCGGTTGATGGCTTTGTTAATTCAAAGTCGGGGTCTTCTTAAGCATTCGTTCTAAAAAAACGACTAGACATGCGGTTAAGAGTAGCTTTGTCAGATAGGAGTGAAAAACGTGTGATGGTATTACTATAGCACTGTAACATTTTTCAAAACAAAAAATTAGACAAATGGAAAAATGGATGATAGAGCTAGGATGAGCAAACCAACATGAGCGTGGCAAAGTCCAAGAACCAAGCAGTGCAAGGAAACAGATGTCAACGTGTGTCTTTTGCCTTCCCCATGATTACGTACAGCTGGTAGCCATTTGCCAACCGCATGCACGCACATCGCCACCGTAGTACGTCCGCCCGCGTCGCCTTCCTTCTGCGCCCCGGCCGTGCGCAGACGCAGGCGCAGGCCAATCACAGGATTGCCGTGCGTGCGTGCTCCGCGACACCAGGCAATGGTCGCCGCTGCTCCGGTGAAATACATACACTGTGCGTAGGTCCGGCTGGTCGAGGTAGGCTGAGGCCGGCGCGGGCATGAATGCGACGCATGAATGTCGCACCTGCCAAATGATGGAATAAACAATAATTTCAGTGCCATCACTGTGCATCGCGAGAATCGATGGAATGAGTAGAGCAGGTGGAGAGACATGATTTGAATTTTCTGGACGATATTTTAAAGACCCCTGCCCAGGATCCATCGAATTTGGCTTTGGGTCGAGAGGGCCACGTTGTCCTGTAGTACGTGCGTGTGCGTGTGCATGCAGAAGGTCACAGACGCCGCCAGTGCGGGAGGCTAGCTACATGCAGCAAGGTGCCAACGGAGACGCGACGAACCACCGACCACGCGTCGGTGTGGGACTGAGCTCGGCCCCGTCTCCGGCGCCCGTACCACGAATGAGATAAGGTGTGGACCCAGATTGAGATAAGCGAAGCCGGCCTAGGCCGCACTGCGAAGGTCTGCACAACGAACACGAAGGACCCCGGAGCAGCGAGACGACCACAGCACGCGCCGGCCGGGCGGCTTCCGGCGCGCTCTATCACGAGGCCACGCGGCCGGCGATGCGCATGCACGGAGCCGTCCCGGGAGTGTCACGACGCGCCGGCACAGCTGTCTGGGCAGGGCGCCACGAGATCGGCCGTGCGCGCGTGGCCAGAGCGGAGCGCCCTCAGCCAGCCAGCTCCATCGAAAACGCGAGCGTATCCGGTATTACCGCGCGCGCGTGGCCAGAGCGGAGCCAGCGTGCATGCATATGGGCGATGCACGTCGGCTTCGTCGTCCATATGGGCTGGTCCCCGTGCATGGTCACCGCAGAGATCACGCGTGAGTACGTACGTGACCCATCTCGACTTGGTCACGGCCCGCTCAGACCGGCCGCTACTACTACTGCTGCTGCTACTGTCTTCTGGAGTCACACTTACGCATGCTGATGTGATGATTAACGCAGCCCCTGAACCGGCCGGACGCGTTCAAGATCAATCAAGGCGTGCCGGATGAGCGCATCCCATGCGCCGACAGGGGTCTAAATCCCCAACGCCAGGCTTGCTCAACGGCGATCCAGGGAGCAGCGGTACCAGCGTCACCTTTCATGTCCACTTGAATTCGCTACACCGGCACCATCGATCCGTTGCATGCTCCTTCGAATTTTGCCATGGTCTCTCCCACTGGCTGTGCCGATCGAGTGAGCTGGCAAAGGACGATTAGTCAGGTGGCCTCCGATCTCATTATATTGACCACACCCTTTTCGTGCATTCATGTTTCATGGGATACCATCAGCAGCTAGCCACAAGTCTATTGGGCTCGTAGGCTCAAGTGTTAACTTGTACGCAGTAGCATCGAGGAACGAAAAGAGGACTTTTGAATATCAGACAAGGTGTTGGAATTTTATCTATTTATTTATATGGGTCAGCCTAATAGCAATTTTAAAAATTCTTAATAAATCCTAGAGGCCCACGCAGTCTATTCATGCAAGACAAAAGGTGGAACTAAAGTTTAGTCCCACATTGCTACTTTAGAGGGAGTTGGACCTCTTTATAAGAGAGGTTCTTAACATCCGCACGACGGGTATACGAAAGGTCGCGCGGGAGCTGAAACGTTTTTCTGTTTGTTTCGTCTCCCTCGTTAACCTGAAGGTACAAGCTTTTCAGAAAATGGGTACTCTGTTTAAGACTGCTCTCTTGAGTGTTCTTGGTGAGACTGGCACTGAGTTGTACATCATGGAGCAATTCTATGATTACAGGATGACTGAAGAGCGCTCTGTGGTTGAGCAAGCTCATGAGATACAGTCATTTGCTAGAGAACTTGAGCACTTCAATTGTATTCTACCGGACAAGTTTGTTGCCGGAGGTATCATCACTAAGCTTCCTCCTTCGTCATAAGAGGCAGGCGTTTTTCGTTCTGGATCTCATTGGTACTTTTGATGTGGAAGAAAAGACAAGAGCAAAGGACACACGTGCTTGAGGTATCGAGGGAAGATCTAGTGCCAATCTGGTACAGAAGAAAAACTTCCGGCCCCACAAATTCAAGAACAAGGAAAAGTTTGATGGGAAGAATAAGGTTGTACAACACACGAACTTTAAGAAGAAGAATGACAAGAAGAAAGGTGTTTCTCATGTGTGTGGAGATCCTGATCATTGGGCTCCTAGTTGCCCTACTCACAATGACAAGCGTCATCTTGGGAAAGGCGGCAAGAACGCTAATGTTGTCATTGGAGACACTGACATAAAGGATGCTGGGTATGGTATATTTTCCACTATTCTTTCAGTATGTCATTCTCCTGATTGGTTATTTGACACGGGTGTTAATGTGCATGTATGCGGTGATATTTCCATGTTTTCGTCTTATCAGACCGCAGGGACTTCCACCCTGCTGATGGGCAACGATTCAAGTGCTTCTGTTCGTGGTGTTGGCACGGTCGATCTGAAGTTTACTTCGGGGAAGATCGTGCGGTTGAAGAACGTGCACTATGTCCCCTCTGTCAATAAAAATCTTGTTAGCGGATCTCTTTTGTGTAGAGATGGCTACAAGCTTGTCTTTCAGTCGAATAAATTTGTAATATCCAAGTATGGAACTTTTGTTGATAAAGGCTATGAGTCAGGAGGCCTGTTTCGTTTATCCTTATCAGACGTTTGCAATAAAGTTGTTAATCATGTGTGCAACAATAGTGAATCAAATGTGTGGCATTCACATCTTTGTCATGTTAATTTTGGTTGCATGTCGCGACTAGCGAAATTAAACTAAATCCCTAGTTTCACCACTATCAAGGGATCTAAGTGTCAAGTGTGTGTGTAAGCTAAGCAACCTCGTAAGTCTCATGTGACTGCGGAAACGAGAAATCTTGCACCACTAGAGCTCATACATTCAGATCTATGTGAAATGAATGGTGTTTTGACAAAAGGTGGAAAGAAGTATTTTATGACGTTAATTGATGACTCCACTAGATACTATCATGTGTATCTTCTGAAATATAAGGATGAGGCTTTGAACTATTTAAAGATCTATAAAGCTGAAGCGGAAAACCAACTTGATCGAAAGATCAAGAGGCTTAGGTCCGATCGTGGTGGAGGGAATTTCTCAAATGAATTTGATTCCTTTTGTGCGGAATATGGTATAATCCATGAGAGGACGCCTCCCTATTCACCTCAGTCAAATGGGGTGGCCGAAAGAAAGAACCATACTCTAACTGATTTGGTTAACGCCATGTTAGACACATCGGGTCTCTCCAAGGCATGGTGGGGGGAGGCGATATTGACAACATGTCATGTTCTAAACCGAGTTCCCACAAAGAACAAAGAGATAACTTCATTCAAGGAATGGGAGAAGAAAAGGTTAAAACTCTCTTATCTACGAACCTGGGGTTGTTTGGCAAAAGTCAATGTGCCAATTCCAAAGAAGCAAAAGCTTGGACCAAAGACTGTGGATTGTGTTTTCCTGGGATATGCTTTTCATAGCATTGGTTATAGATTCTTGGTTGTAAAAACTGAGGTACCTGACATGCATGTCGGTACGATCATGGAGTCGAATGATGCAACTTTCTTTGAAGATATCTTTCCCATGAAGGATATGGTTATCTCATCTAATCAGGAGATGCCTAGTTCATCGAATCAGGAACCAGTTACAATTATTGAACCTGCCATTTCGATGGAACACTTTAAAAATCCTGTGGAGGAGAACAATGAAGTCCCTACTAGGAGCAAGAGACAAAGGACTGCAAAGTCCTTTGGTGATAATTTTCTTGTGTGTCTCATAGATGACACTCCTAATTCTATTTCAGAGGCCTATGCATCTGAAGATGTTGACTACTGAAAGGAAGTGGTTCATGAAGGAAATATGCCATAGACGCAATAATAAAGTTGTTATTTATATTTCCTTATATCATGATAAATGTTTATTATTCATGCTAGAATTGTATTAACCGGAAAGTTAGTACATGTGTGAATACATAGACAAACAGAGTGTCCCTAGTATGCCTCTACTTGACTAGCTCGTTAATCAAAGATGGTTAAGTTTCCTAGCCATAGACATGTGTTGTCATTTGATGAACGGGATCACATCATTAGAGAATGATGTGATGGACAAGACCCATCCGTTAGCTTAGCATAATGATCGTTTAGTTTTTCTGCTATTGCTTTCTTCATGACTTATACATGTTCCTCAGACTATGAGATTATGCAAGTCCCGAATACCGGAGGAACACCTTGTGTGCTATCAAACGTCACAATGTAACTAGGTTATTATAAAGATGCTCTACAGGTGTCTCCTATGGTGTTTGTTGAGTTGGCATAGATCAAGATTAGGACTTGTCACTCCGTGTATCGGACATGTATCTCTGGGCCCTCTCGGTAATGCACATCACTATAAGCCTTGCAAGCAATGTGTCTAATGAGTTAGCCATGACATCATGCATTACGGAACGAAGAAAGAGACTTGCCGGTGACGAGATTGAACTAGGTATGATGATACCGACGATCGAATCTCGGGCAAGTAACATACCGATGACAAAGGGAACAACGTATGATGTTATGCGGTTTGACCGATAAAGATCTTCGTAAAATATGTAGGAACCAATATGAGTATCCAGATTCCGCTATTGGTTATTGACCGGAGATGTATCTCGGTCATGTCTACATAGTTCTCGAACCCGTAGGGTCCGCACGCTTAACGTTCGATGACGATTTGTATTATAAGTTTCGTGTTTTGATGAACCGAAGTTTGTTCGGAGTTCCGGATGAGATCACGGACATGACGAGGAGTCTCGAAATGGTCGAGACATAAAGATTGATATATTTGAAGGTTATGTTTGGACACCGGAATGGTTTCGGATAGGTTCGGGCATTTTCTGGAGTACCTGGGGGTTACCGGAACCCCCCGAGGGATTAATGGGCCACAAATGGGCCTTAGTGGAGAAGAGAGAGGGCCGGCCAGACGTGGCGTGCCCCCTCCTTCCTTATCTTCTCTCATCTTTCCCTTCTTCTCCTACTTGGACTAGGAAAGGGGGGGGGCGAATCCTACTTGGACTAGGAGTCCAAGTAGGACTCCCCCCATGGCGCGCACCCTCCTAGGGCCGGCCTCCTCTCCTCCCCCTTTATATACGTGGGGAGGGGGCACCCCAAAGACACACAAGTTGATCTTTTAGCCGTGTGTGGTGCCCCCCTCCACAGTTAGACACCTCGGTAATATCTTGTAGTGCTTAGGCGAAGCCCTGCGCTGGTAACTTCATCATCAGCGTCACCACTCCGTCGTGCTGACGGAACTCTCCCTTGGTCTCAACTGGATCAAGGGTTCGAGGGACGTCATCGAGCTGAACGTGTGTTGATCGCGGAGGTGTTGTGCGTTCGGTTGGATCGCGAAGACGCTCGACTACATCAACCGCATTACTAAACGCTTCCCCTTTCGGTCTACAAGGGTACGTAGACACACTCTCCCCTCTCGTTATTATGCATCTCCTAGATAGATCTTGCGTGATCGTAGGTAATTTTTCGAAATACCACGTTCCCCAACAGTCCGTAGTGAGATGGATTCCATCTTGGCAAATGAAACTTGGGAGATAACTGAGCGTCCTTATGGGTGCAAACCTATAGGGTGCAAATGGATATTCAAGAAGAAGCTTAGGCCTGATGGTACTATCAAAAAGTACAAGGCACGGCTCATGGCAAAGGGTTATACCCAAAAGGAAGGTGAAGACTTATTTGATACCTACTCACCTATGGCTCGACTAACCATTATTTGAGTACTACTTTCTCTAGCGGCCTCACATGGTCTTCTTGTTCATCAAATGGATGTTAAGACTGCTTTCCTAAGTGAAGAGTTGGATGAGGAAATTTACATGGAACAAGCAGATTGGTTTGTACTAGATGGTCAGGAAGGAAAAGTGTGCAAGTTGTTGAAGTATTTGTATGGACTTAAGCAAGCACCCAATCAGTGGCATGAGAAGTTTGAAAGAACTTCAACAACTGCAGGCTTCGTTGTAAGCGAAGCTGATAAATGCGTGTACTATCGCCATGGTCGGGGCGAGGGAGTTATTCTCTGCTTGTATGTTGATGACATACTGATTTTCGAAACAAATCTGAATGTTATTAAGGAGGTCAAGGATTTCCTATCTCGTTGTTTTGTGATGAAGGATTTAGGAGTGGCTGGTGTCATTATGAACATCAAGTTGTTGAGAGACGATGATGGTGGGATTACATTGCTTCAATCTCACTATGTGGAAAAGATCTTGAGTCGCTTTGGTTATAGTGACTGCAAGCCCTCTCCAATACCATATGATGCCAGTGTGTTGCTTCGAAAGAATAGAAGAATTGCTAGAGATCAATTGAAATATTCTCAGATTATTGGCTCGCTTATGTACTTAGCTAGTGCTACAAGACCTGACATCTCTTTTGCTGTTAGCAAACTGAGTCAATTTGTCTCAAAACCATGAGTTGTGCATTGAAAAGCTCTAGAGAGAGTTTTGCGTTATTTGAAAGGCACTGCGAATTATGGAATTTACTACACTGGGTACCCAAGGTACTTGAAGGGTATAGTGACTCAAACTGGATCTCAGATGCTGATGAGATAAAGGCCACGAGCGGATATGTATTCACTCATGGAGATGGCGTTATTTCTTGGAAGTCTTGCAAGCAGACCATATTAACGAGGTCAACAATGGAAACAGAACTAACAAAACTAGATACAGCTACGGTCGAAGTGTTGGAAATATGCCCTAGAGGCAATAATAAATTGATTATTATTATATTTCCTTGTTCATGATAATCGTTTATTATCCATGCTAGAATTGTATTGATAGGAAACTCAGATACATGTGTGGATACATAGACAACACCATGTCCCTAGTAAGCCTCTAGTTGACTAGCTCGTTGATCAATAGATGGTTACGGTTTCCTGACCATGGACATTGGATGTCGTTGATAATGGGATCACATCATTAGGAGAATGATGTGATGGACAAGACCCAATCCTAAGCCTAGCACAAGATCATGTAGTTCGTATGCTAAAGCTTTTCTAATGTCAAGTATAATTTCCTTAGACCATGAGATTGTGCAACTCCCGGATACCGTAGCAGTGCTTTGGGTGTGCCAAACGTCACAACGTAACTGGGTGGCTATAAAGGTACATTACAGGTATCTCCGAAAGTGTCTGTTGGGTTGGCACGAATCGAGACTGGGATTTGTCACTCCGTGTGACGGAGAGGTATCTCTGGGCCCACTCGGTAGGACATCATCATAATGTGCACAATGTGATCAAGGAGTTGATCATGGGATGATGTGTTATGGAACGAGTAAAGAGACTTGCCGGTAACGAGATTGAACAAGGTATCGGGATACCGACGATCGAATCTCGGGCAAGTATCGTACCGCTAGACAAAGGGAATTGTATACGGGATTGATTAAGTCCTTGACATCGTGGTTCATCCGATGACATCATCGAGGAGCATGTGGGAGCCAACATGGGTATCCAGATCCCGCTGTTGGTTATTGACCGGAGAGTCATCTCGGTCATGTCTGCATGTCTCCCGAACCCGTAGGGTCTACACACTTAAGGTTCGGTGACGCTAGGGTTATAGAGATATTAGTATGCGGTAACCCAAAAGTTGTTCGGAGTCCCGGATGAGATCCCAGACGTCACGAGGAGTTCCGGAATGGTCTGGAGGTAAAGAATTATATATAGGAAGTGCTATTTCGGCCATCGGGACAAGTTTCGGGGTCACCGGTATTGTACCGGGACCACTGGAAGGGTCCCGGAGGTCCACCGGGTGGGGCCACCTGCCCCGGGGGGCCACATGGGCTGTAGGGGGTGCGCCTTGGCCTATATGGGCCAAGGGCACCAGCCCCAAGAGGCCCATGCGCCAAGAGTAGAGGAAAAGGGAGAGTCCTAAAGGGGGAAGGCACCTCCGAGGTGCCTTGGGGAGGATGGACTCCTCCCCCCCTTGGCCGCACCCTTCCTTGGAGGAAGGGGCAAGGCTGTGCCCTCCCCCTCTCCCTTGGCCCTATATATAGTGGGGGGAAGGGAGGACAACCATACCTAAGCCCTGGCGCCTCCCTCTCCCTCCCATGACACATCTCCCTCCTCCCGCAGCGGTTGGCGAAGCCCTGTTGGAATCCCGCAACTTCCACCACCACGCCGTCGTGCTGTTGGATCTCCATCAACCTCTCCTTCCCCCTTGCTGGATCAAGAAGGAGGAGACGTTGCTGCTCCGTACGTGTGTTGAACGCGGAGGTGCCGTCCGTTCGGCGCTAGGATCATCGGTGATTTGGATCACGACGAGTACGACTCCATCAACCCCGTTCTCTTGAACGCTTCCGCGCGCGATCTACAAGGGTATGTAGATCCACTCCTCCCTCGTTGCTAGATGACTCCATAGATTGATCTTGGTGACACGTAGGAAAATTTTGAATTATTGCTATGTTCCCCAACACGAAGCAGATTAGCTTCGTCGGCTCTTAATGACTTGCCGATTGTTGAGAAACCTATACCGGGTATCCTTATGAACTGGGACAATCAAACTGTGATAACAAAAGTGAGCAGCCCAAAGGATAACATGAAGTCATCAAGACACGTTCAAAGAAGGTTAAAGTCTGTCAGAAAAATGAAAAACTCCGGAGTTATTGCATTGGATTATATCCAAACATCTAAGAATCTGGTAGATCCTTTTACTAAGGGCATGTAATGTGATAGATAATGCATCGAGGGAGATGGGTATGAGACCCACAATATGAGTTGTTCACGCTGGTAACCTAATCTATGTGATCGGAGATCCCGTGAATTAGATGTGGAAGACAAGTTGTTGGTCAACTGAGAGGAGAGTATCCTTACTGTTAACAACACCACTCCATGAAGATGCAATACTCTCCTAAATCTGCATGGCAGGTTGATGTATATCTTAATGTGTTCTAAGTGGCTCATTGAAGCGGAGATGTTGTCCTACAGAACATCTTTTGAAGAACGCACCTATATGAGTCTGAGTGTTAAACGTCGCAATCTATGAGAGTAGGGTTCTCTCTAGTAAACTCATGAAAGGTCTCGGAGTATGACGCATAAGCTCCACCCGCGGGGAAGACCCACGGTAGCCACATATCGGTCAAGGCTTTGTGTGAAGCTAGATGGACAGAAAACTTGCAGTTCAAGGCCCAGTCCACTGTTCAAGTTGCTTACTAGTGTAGCATAGAGTTCTAGCTGGAAGTTCAACTTAACAGTCTCCACTACAGTACCGGTATATAAAACAGTGTTTTGGCACTAAAAGCAAACTCTATGGATTGCTGGAATTTTATCTATTTATGGGTCAGCCCAATAGCTGTTTCATAAATTCCTAATGAATCCTAGAGGCCCACGCAGCCCATTCTGTAAGGCAAGAGGTAGAACTAAAGTTTAGTCCCACATTGCTAGTTTAGAGTGAGTTGAACCTCTTTATAAGGGAAGTTCTTTCCCCACATGTATGAGGATGAGAACAAGAGGGACATCCACGCGCACTCCTCCTCCACCGCCCGCCTCGCCACGTGATACGTCTCCAACGTATCTATGATTTTTGATTGTTCCATGCTATATTATATTCTGTTTTGGACATTATTGGGCTTTATTATACACTTTTATATTATTTTTGGGACTAACCTATTAACCGGAAGCCCAGCCCAGAATTGCTGTTTTTTGCCTATTTCAGAGTTTTGCAGAAAAAGAATATCAAACGGGAGTCCAAACGGAATGAAACCTTCGGGACGTGATTTTTGGAACGAACGTGATACGGAGGACTTGGACCCTACGTCAAGAAAGCAACCAGGAAGGCAGGAGGTAGGGGGCGCGCCTACCCCCCAGGCGCGCCCTCCACCCTCGTGGGGCCCATGTTGCTCCACCGACGTACTTCTTCCTCCTATATACACCTACGTACCCCCAAACTACCAGATACAGAGCCAAAACCCTAATTCCACCGCCGCAACCTTCTGTACCCATGAGATCCCATCTTGGGGCCTTTCGTTAACGGAGCTCACGAGATTTTCTATTTTGAGTTTTGTGTTGTGAAGTTTTCAAGTTTTGGGTAAAAGATTTGATGGATTATGGAACAAGGAGTGGCAAGAGCCTAAGCTTGGGGATTACCATGGCACCCCAAGATAATCTAAGGACACCTAAAAGCCAAAGCTTGGGGATGCCCCGGAAGGCATCCCCTCTTTCGTCTACTTCCATCGGTAACTTTACTTGGAGCTATATTTTTATTCACCACATGATATGTGTTTTTCTTGGAGCGTCTTGTGTTATTTGAGTCTTTATTTGTTAGTTTGCCACAATCATCTTCGCTGTACACACCTTTTGAGAGAAACTCACATGATTTGATAATTATTAGAATACTCTATGTGCTTCACTTATATCTTTTGAGTTATATAGTTTTTGCTCTAGTACTTCACTTATATCTTTTAGAGCACGGTGGTGGATTTGTTTTATAGAAACTATTATCCTCGCATGCTTCACTTATATTATTTTGAGAGTCTTAAACATCATGGTAATTTACTTAAACGGGGAAATTAATCCTAATATGCTAGGCATTCAAGATTAGTAAAAAATTCTTATGAGTGTGCTGAATACTAAGAGAAGTTTGATACTTCATAATTGTTTTGAGATATGGAGATGGTGATATTAGAGTCATGCTAGTTGAGTAGTTGTGAATTTGAGAAATACTTGTGTTGAAGTTTGTGATTCCCGTAGCATGCACGTATGGTGAACCGTTATGTGATGAAGTCGGAGCATTATTTATTTATTGATTGTCTTCCTTATGAGTGGCGGTCGGGGACGAGCGATGGTCTTTTCCTACCAATCTATCCCCCTAGGAGCATGCGCGTAATACTTTGTTTCGATAACTAATAGATTTTTGCAATAAGTATGTGAGTTCTTTATGACTAATGTTGAGTCCATGGATTATACGCACTCTCACCCTTCCACCATTGCTAGCCTCTCTAATATCGTGCACCTTTCGCCGGTATCATACACCCACCATATACCTTCCTCAAAACAGCCACCATACCTACCTATCATGGCATTTCCATAGCCATTCCGAGATATATTACCATGCAACTTTCCACCGTTCCGTTTACTATGACACGCTCCATCATTGTCATATTGCTTTGCACGATCATGTAGTTGACATTGTATTTGTGGCAAAGCCACCGTTCATAATTCTTTCATACATGTCGCTCATGCATCATTGCACATCCCGGTACACCGCCGGAGGCATTCACATAGAGTCATATTTTGTTCTAAGTATTGAGTTGTAATTGTTGAGTTGGAAGTAAATAAAAGTGTGATGATCATCATTTTTAGAGCATTGTCCCAAGTGAGGAAAGAATGATGGAGACTACGATTCCCCCACAAGTCGGGATGAGACTCCGGACTAAAAAAAGAGGCCATAAAAAAAGAGAAAAGACCCAAATAAAAAAATGAGAGAAAAAGAGAGAAGGGACAATGCTACTATCTTTTTACCACACTTGTGCTTCAAAGTAGCACCATGATCTTCATGATAGAGAGTCTCCTATGATATCACTTTCATATACTAGTGGGAATCTTTCATTATAGAACTTGGCTTGTATATTCCAATGACGGGCTTCCTCAAGATGCCCTAGGTCTTCGTGAGCAAGCGAGTTGGATGCACACCCACTTAGTTCCTTTTGTTGAGCTTTCATATACTTATAGCTCTAGTGCATCCGTTGCATGGCAATCCCTACTCACTCACATTGATATCTATTAATGGGCATCTCCATAGCCCTTTGATACGCCTAGTTGATGTGAGACTATCTTCTCCCTTTTTGTCTTCTCCACAACCACCATTCTATTTCACATATAGTGCTATGTTCATGGCTCAAGCTCATGTATTGCATGAAGATTGAAAAGGTTTGAGAACACCAAAAGTATGAAACAATTGCTTGGCTTGTCATCGGGGTTGTGCATGATTTAAATACTTTGTGCAGTGAATATAGAGCATAGCCAGACTATATGATTTTGTAGGGATAACTTTCTTTGGCCTTGTTATTTTGAGAAGACATAATTGCTTAGTTAGTATGCTTGAAGTATTATTATTTTTATGTAAATATTAAAATTTTGTCTTGAATCTTTCAGATGTGAATATTCATACCACAATTAAGAGAATTACATTGAAATTATGCCAAGTAGCATTCGACATAAAAAATTCTATTTTTATCATTTACCTACTCGAGGACGAGCAGGAATTAAGCTTGGG
Organism: Triticum urartu; assembly: GCF_003073215.2. NCBI lineage: Eukaryota > Viridiplantae > Streptophyta > Magnoliopsida > Poales > Poaceae > Triticum > Triticum urartu. The sequence continues at coordinate 610,338,202 of NC_053028.1, forward strand.
GATGCTTGATACGTGATACGTCTCCAACGTATCTATAATTTTTGTTTGTTCCATGCTATATATATTCTGTTTTGGACATTATTGGGCTTTATTATACACTTTTATATTATTTTTGGGACTAACCTATTAACCGGAGGCCCAGCCCAGAATTGTTTTTTTTGCCTATTTCAGAGTTTCGCAGAAAAAGAATATCAAACGGAGTCCAAACGGAATGAAACCTTCGGGAACATGATTTTCGGAACGAACGTGATCCAGAGGACTTGGACCCTACGTCAAGAAAGCAACCAGGAAGGCATGAGGTAGGGGGCGCGCCTACCCCCCAGGCGCGCCCTCCACCCTCGTGGGGCCCACGTTGCTCCACCGACGTACTTCTTCCTCCTATATATACCTACGTACCCCCAAACTACCAGATACGGAGCCAAAACCCTAATTCCACCGCCGTAACTTTCTGTATCCATGAGATCCCATCTTGGGGCCTTTTCCGGAGCTTTGCCGGAGTGGGTATCGATCACGGAGGGCTTCTACATCAACACCATAGCCTCTCTGATGAAGTTGAGTAGTTTACTTCAGACCTACGGTCCATACTTATTAGCTAGATGGCTTCTTCTCTCTTTTTGGATCTCAATACAAAGTTCACCCCCTCTCTTGTGGAGATCTATTCGATGTAATCTTCTTTTGCGGTGTGTTTGTTGAGACCGATGAATTGTGGGTTTATGATCAAGTTTATGTATGAACAATATTTGAATCTTCTCTGAATTCTTTTATGTATGATTGGTTATCTTTGCAAGTCTCTTCGAGTTATCAGTTTGGTTTGGCCTACTAGATTGATCTTTCTTGCAATGGGAGAAGTGCTTAACTTTGGGTTCAATCTTGCGGTGTCCTTTCCCAGTGATAGTAGGGGCAGCAAGGCACGTATTGTATTGTTGCCATCGAGGATAAAAAGATGGGGTTTATATCATATTGCATGAGTTTATCCCTCTACATCATGTCATCTTGCTTAAAGTGTTACTCTGTTCTCTTGAACTTAATACTCTAGATGCATGCTGGATAGCAGTCGATGTGTGGAGTAATAGTAATAGATGCAGGCAGGAGTCGGTCTACTTTTCTCGGACGTGATGCCTATATACATGATCATACCTAGACATTCTCATAACATGCTCAATTCTGTCAATTGCTCAACAGTAATTTGTTTACCCACCGTAATACTTATGCTCTCGAGAGAAGCCACTAGTGAAACCTATGGCCCCGGTCTATTTTCTATCATATTAATCTTCCATCAACAAGCTATTTCTTGCACTGTTTTTATTTTGCTTTATTTACTTTGCATCTTTATCATAAAAATACCAAAAATATTATCTTATCATATCTATCAGATCTCACTTTCGTAAGTGACCGTGAAGGGATTGACAACCCCTTTATTGCGTTGGTTGCGAGGATTTTATTTGTTTGTGTAGGTGCGAGGGACTCGTGCGTGGCCTCCTACTGGATTGATACCTTGGTTCTCAAAAAACTGAGGGAAATACTTACGCTACTTTGCTGCATCACCCTTTCCTCTTCAAGGGAAAACCAACGCAGTGCTCAAGAGGTAGCAAGAAGGATTTCTGGCGCCGTTGCCGGGGAGTCTACGCAAAAGTCAACATACCAAGTACCCATCACAAACCCTTATCTCCCGCATTACATTATTTGCCATTTGCCTCTCGTTTTCCTCTCCCCCACTTCACCCTTGCCGTTTTATTCGCCCTCTCTCTCCGTCCTCCCTTCTCTTTCCCTATTTGCCTCTTTTTGCCCGTTTCTTGTTTGCTTGTGTGTTGGATTGCTTGCTGTCACGATGGCTCAAGATAATACAAATTGTGTGACTTTACTAATACCAACAACAATGATTTTATTAGCACTCCGATTGCTCCTCTTACCGATGCTGAATCTTGTGAAATTAATGCTGCTTTGCTGAATCTTGTCATGAAAGATCCGTTTTCCGGCCTTCCTAGTGAAGATGCCGCTACCCATCTAAACAACTTTGTTGATTTGTGTGATATGCAAAAGAAGAAAGATGTGGACAATGATATTGTTAAATTGAAGCTATTTCCTTTTTCGCTTAGAGATCGTGCTAAAGCTTGGTTTTCGTCTTTGCCTAAAAATAGTATTGATTCATGGAATAAGTGCAAAGATGCTTTTATCTCTAAGTATTTTCCTCCCGCTAAGATCATCTCTCTTAGAAATGATATTATGAATTTTAAGCAACTTGATCATGAACATGTTGCACAAGCTTGGGAGAGGATGAAATTAATGATACGTAATTGCCCTACACATGGTTTAAATTTGTGGATGATTATACAAATTTTTTATGCCGGATTGAATTTTGCTTCTAGAAATCTTTTGGATTCGGCTGCGGGAGGCACTTTTATGGAAATCACCTTAGGAGAATCTACTAAACTCCTAGATAGTATTATGGTTAATTATTCTAAATGGCATACTGAAAGATCTACTAATAAAAAGGTGCATGCGATAGAAGAAATTAATGTTTTGAGTGGAAAGATGGATGAACTTATGAAATTATTTGCTAATAAGAGTGTTTCTTCTGATCCTAATGATATGCCCTTGTCTACCTTTGTCTATTTTGATTGAGAATAATAATGAATCTATGGATGTGAATTTTGTTGGTAGGAATAATTTTGGTAACAACGCGTATGGAGGTAATTTTAATCCTAGGCCGTACCCTAGTAATTCCTCTAATAATTATGGTAATTCCTACAACAATTCTTATGAAAATTTTAACAAGATGCCCTCTGAATTAGAGACTAGTGTTAAGGAGTTTATGAATTCGCGAAAGAATTTCAATGCTTTGCTTGAAGAAAAATTGCTTAAAGTTGATGAATTGGCTAGGAACGTTGATAGAATTTCTCTTGATGTTGATTCTTTGAAACTTAGATCTATTCCACCTAAGCATGATATCAATGAGTCTCTCAAAGCCATGAGAATTTCCATTAATGAGTGCAAAGAAAGAACCGCTAGGATGCGTGCTAAGAAAGATTGTTTTGTGAAAGCGTGTTCTTCTAGTTTCCATGAAAATAAAGATGAAGATCTAAAAGTTATTGATGTGTCCCCTATTAAATCTTTGTTTTGCAATATGAATCTTGATAATGATGGGACTGGATGTGATCCACCTTTACCTAGAAGGCGTTCCAAAAATTCAGAGTCTTTAGATCTTGATGCTAAAATTGTTAAAAGTGGGATTGAAGAGGTCAAAATTTTAAATATCTATGAACCAACTATTTTGGATTTCAAGGAATTTAATTATGAAAATTGCTCTTTGATAGATTGCATTTCCTTGTTGCAATCCGTGCTAAATTCTCCTCATGCTTATAGTCAAAATAAAGCTTTTACTAAACATATCGTTGATGCTTTGATGCAATCTTATGAAGAAAAACTTGAGTTGGAAGTTTCTATCCCTAGAAAACTTTATGATGAGTGGGAACCTACTATTAAAATTAAAATTAAAGATCATGAATGCTATGCTTTGTGTGATTTGGGTGCTAGTGTTTCCACGATCCCAAAGACTTTGTGTGATTTGCTAGGTTTCCGTGATTTTGATGAATGCTATTTAAACTTGCACGTTGCGGATTCCACTAGTAAGAAACCTATGGGAAGAATTAATGATGTTCTTATTGTTGAAAATAGTAATTATGTGCCCGTAGATTTTATTGTTCTTGACATAGATTGCAATCATTCATGTCCTATTATTCTTGGTAGACCTTTCCTTAGAACGATTGGTGCAATTATTGATATGAAGGAAGGGAATATTAGATTCCAATTTCCGTTAAGGAAAGGTATGGAACACTTCCCTAGAAAGAAAATTAAATTACCATATGAATCTATTATGAGAGCCACTTATGGATTGCCTATCAAAGATGGCAATACCTAGATCTATCTTTGTTTTTATGCCTATCGCCAAACTACCAGATACGGAGCCAAAACCCTAATTCCACCGCCGCAACCTTCTGTACCCGTGAGATCCCATCTTGGGGCCTTTTCCGAAGCTACACCGGAGGGGGCATCGATCACGGAGGGCTTCTACGTCAACACCATAGCCTCTTCGATGATGTGTGAGTAGTTTACTTCAGACCTTTGGGTCCATAGTTATTAGCTAGAAGGCTTATTCTCTCTTTTTGGTTCTCAATACAATGTTCTCCCCCTCTCTTGTGGAGATCTATTCGATGTAATCTTCTTTTTGTGGTGTGTTTGTTGAGACCGATGAATTGTGGGTTTATGATCAAGTTTATCTATGTACAATATTTGAATCTTCTCTGAATTCTTTTATGTATGATTGGTTATCTTTGTAAGTCTCTTCGAATTATCAGTTTGGTTTGGCCTACTATATTGATCTTTCTTGCAATGGGAGAAGTGCTTAGTTTGGGTTCAATCTTGCTGTGTCCTTTCCCAATGACAGTAGGGACAACAAGGCATGTATTGTTTTGTTGCCATCAAGGATAACAAGATGGGATTTATATCATATTGCATGAGTTTATCCCTCTACATCATGTCATCTTGCTTAAAGCGTTATTCTGTTCTTTTGAACTTAATACTCTAGATGCATACTGGATAGCGGTCGATGGGTGGAGTAATAGTAGTAGATGTAGGCAGGAGTCGGTCTACTTGTCTCGGACGTGATGCCTATATACATGCTCATACCTAGATATTCTCATAACTATGCTCAATTCTGTCAATTGCTCAACAGCAATTTGTTTACCCACTGTAATACTTATGCTCTCGAGAGAAGTCACTAGTGAAACCTATGGCCCCGGGGTCTATTTTCTATCATATTAATCTTCCATCAATAAGCTATTTATTTTACCGTTTTTATTTTGCTTTATTTACTTTTCATCTTTATCATAAAAATACCAAAAATATTATCTTATCATATTTATCAGATCTCACTTTCGTAAGTGACCGTGAAGGGATTGACAACCCCTTTATTGCGTTGGTTGCGAGGATTTTATTTGTTTGTGTAGGTGCGAGGGACTCGTGCGTGGGCTCCTACTGGATTGATACCTTAGTTCTCAAAAACTGAGGGAAATGCTTACGCTACTTTGCTGCATCACCCTTTTCTCTTCAAGGGAAACCAACGCAGTGCTCAAGAAGTAGCACCACGCCACGCCTCGTCACGACGCGCCGCTGGTTGCGGCAATGAGCCGAGCCGATGTCGAAATTGGTCGCTCCTCTCAGAGAGACGCACCAGAAGACTCTCTTCCTCTCGCCACCGAGTTCCTGAGCACTGCGCTACTGCCACGATCTTCCCCATCCCGTCTTGCAACGTGCACCGCAGGTCGGGACAGTAGGCCTTCGAAACCGCACCTCTTTGAGTCCTGTACGGGAGAAGGGTGATAAGGTTTTTGGGGCGCTCCACGCGACTACTGGTTTTTCGTCACGGAAGCCCTGGACTCCAACGACGACTTCTTCCCCGACGTCGACAACATCTTCGACGACATGGCTGGCGAGGATGCCGACCCCAAGTCCAGTGTTTCTACTGCCGCTGTTGTCCCATACGTGTTCTTGCTTTTTGTGTTAGAGGTCATGTCGCAGTTCTTTGTTCTTGTGTGTGTCCTACATATATTAGGTTTTACTTCATATATGCAACTTATTCTACTGTCTGTTTTAAACATATTTGGTTACAGTTCATATTTGTAGATGCTATTTACCTTTTCCCTGTGAGATTGCATGACTAGTTTCTCTACTATAATAGTCATGTTTTATCTAGTATTTCTAGTAATAAAATCATATGGTAAATTGCTCATATTTCCAACACAAGCGCGGTTTGGATCTCGCAACATCCTTGCTCTCTTCTGGTGCGAGAGTGAATCACAACTTGGCTGTTTTTGCCTTAAGCTGTACGTACTTTTGTTTTCATTTTCTATTTTTTCCACATGCCAAAATGATCCATTCTATACATACAAGAAATTTTTGGTAAGAGTAATAGTGTGTTTTATTTTTTGCGAGGAAGGAGTAATAGTGTGCTTTTTGGTCAAAATCCCTATAGGGATAATGTTTGGATTTTCAAATATTTGTTCTCTTTTCTTAGAAAAAGTCACGTCGTGAAAATTGTTTGCATTTTCCAAAACTATTCTTGTTCTCAAAAAATTGTTCTTGTTTTTCAAAAAGTGTCCGCACTTTGAATTTCTTTTGGGGATTTCTAAAATTGTTCAGTTTTAAAAATTAGTTTTTGTTTTCATAAAATGTTATAAATTCCAAGAAAAAATTAACTTAAAAATTGTTTGCGTTTCTCAGAAAGAATTAGCATTACAAAATTGTTCACAATGTTAAAAAATGTTTTCAAATCTCGAAGCTGCAGTATTTCTTAAACATTTCGCGCTTCCTATTGATCACCAACAGCTATCAATCCTAGTTGTTAACAGCAGGTGTTCGGGAGCATGAGGTTGCTAGGTCGAATCCTCGCAAGCACAACGTACTTTTGCACTAAAAAAACAAGTCATTCGCGCCCATTGGGCTAGCCCAAGGTTTTTTTATGGTTTTTCATCTGGAGCTAAAAAGACAAGTTGCTCAAACCCTAGTAGGCCGGCTCAGTTGGGTGAACTGTTTTGCGTCACGCTCCTAATATGACACATGTTTTGCAAGAATATCCTATTTGATGCATTCTGCATCAAATTGTCGATCTTTCGCGCATGAGCTGGCGATCGAGCGGTGACATGGATGGCCTGTTAACGTGCTGTAGCGTTTTCCGGTTTTGGAAACGTCTAGACTCTCCCAGCCATTTTTCTGGTTTTGAAAACCTTCTAGATGGTTCCTGAACCGGTTTTTGCTTTTTATATTTCTTTTTATTTTTGGTTACCTTTTCCTTTCTACTTTGTTTCATTTTTTGTTTCTTTTTCTTTCCTTTTTTGATTTCTTTATTTTTTTTTTATTTTTTTCCAAGTTTGTTTGTCAACAGATGTTCGGAAATTTAAAGAAAAATACATCAAATTGTCGATCTTTCGCGCATGAGCTGGCGATCGAGCGGTGACATGGATGGCCCGTTAACGTGTTGTAGCGTTTTCCGGTTTTGGAAACGTCTAGACTTTCCCAGCTATTTTTCTGGTTTTGAAAACCTTCTAGATGGTTCCTGAACCGGTTTTTGCTTTTTATATTTCTTTTTATTTTTGGTTACCTTTTCCTTTCATTTGTTTCTTTTTTTTGTTTCTTTTTCTTTCCTTTTTTGATTTCTTTATTTTTTTTTTTTTCCAAGTTTGTTTGTCAACAGATGTTCGGAAATTTAAAGAAAAATACCATTAAAAAATCATGTTTCAAAATTTTTAGGCAGTTCTAATTTTTCTCTAAAATCTCTATTTGTATTTTCGAATTTTGTTCTGGATTTCCAGAAGATATTCGTATTAAAAAATGTTCATGTATCCAAATTTTGATTTCGACTTTCAGAAAATATTCCCGTTTCGAAAAGAATGTTCGTGTTCCCAATTTATTTATAGATTTCAAAATGTGTTCGTTTTTCCATAATTTGTTCATAATTTTAGAAAAATGTTTGTTTCTTAAAAACTGTTCGTGTTTTCAAATCTTGCTCGGTAGTTTCAAGACATGTTTGCAAATTTTTTGTTCATGTTTTCAAATTTTGTTCTGGGTATAAAAAGATGTTACCGTTTCAAAAATTGTCCGTGTTTCTAAATTTTGTTTTAGAATTTCACAAATGTTACTATTTTGGAAAAGAATCTTTGTGCTCTGAATTGTTTTACGGCTTAGAAACAGGTTCACGTTTTGAAAAAAAATCGTGATCTTTAATGTTCCTGTCCACAAAAATTGTTTGATTTTAGAAAAAGGTTCGTGTTCTCAAAAATGTTTTCCTTCGAAATAAAAAAAATGGATCTGCATTGTTGGCCATTAAGGCTTTCCTGTATTGTATGGTCAACAACACTCGCTAGTTCATCTTGTCGGCAGGTCGTCATCTTTAGCGAGACGTCATAGGTTTGATCTGTCGGTGGAGCAATATTTTTTTGCATCGCTAATGTACTAGCCTCGCTCGCTCTACCTTGCATTGCTAAAGTACTAGCCTGTGCGTTCAGCCGACAATCTGCCGCAAAGAGCGGCAGATAGGAGGCCCCAGTTTTGCAGCATATAGGAGGGGAAACTCCGATACGGCACTTTATGTGCTGGTTCAGGGAACTGGCGCTCGCTACCGAACCGATGGGCCGACCCACAACCATGCAGTGCAGTGAAAATGAATTTGTTGCGTCAAAAGTCCCCACAAAAGTTACTCCCGCAAGGAATCGGGCTCCAACTGTTCAGCTCGAATGTAGGTTACCAAACCACTAGAACTACTAGGCGCTAGTCAAAGGTTTCAGCGCGAGCAGTTTAAGAACAATTGTAGCCGTACTATTTATTGCCCATATATTAGAAAAATGTGACTATTTTTGGGGAAAATGTGATTTTTTAAAGTTCACAGTTTTAACAAAAACATGGTTTTGAAAAAATCTCATTGATTTTGAATAAAAAGTTTCATCAATTTTTGAAAAAGTTCTCAAATTTTAGAAAAGTTCATCAATTTTTACAGAAGTCCATAGACTTTCGAAAAACTTCACAAATTATAAAAAATGTTCATCAAAATAGGAAAAAAGATCAGACACTCTTAAAGAAAGTTCATTTATTTGCAAAAAATAGATCGCAAATTATAAAAATTGTTCATCGATTTTTTTTAAATAATTGATTACGAAAAAATCTTCAATTTTTTAAAAAAGCTCACAAATTCAGAAAAAAAATAACAATTTCGAATAGAAAGTTCATGTATTTGAAAAAATATATCATTAACTCTAGGAAAAGTTCACAAATTTGAAAAGAAAAAGACCATCAATTTTGAAAAAACAAATCAATGACTTGAAAAATGTTCATGAGTTAAGTTAAAATAAAAAAAGAAAAGGAAGGAAAAAAACAAAAAATAAAATAAAGAAGAAAAGGAAGAATTGATCACAAGAGGCATTGTGAGCGGGTGGCTGCTGCAGTTTACCCAGTACAGGAGGTTGCAGGTTTGAATCACCATGAACACACGTCCTCCGCGCGTTTGTGTGCGCCGGTTTACATTGAAGACATTAGCAGGCGCATCGGGCGCCAAATAGGAAACGCCTATATGAAGTGCCATTAACGCCTATATGTTGTTGTTTATGCTGGCTCAGTGGCTCTGCTCTACACCTCTAGCAATTCTGGCCCAACCATGGTCCGATTGAGAAGGTAAGAGAAATGGATGTGCTGGATTCTGTCACGGAGTAAGGCCGAACCAGCATGGAGTGTGTTAGGTGGCTACTTACTAATTAAAAGTGTCTAAAAACTAAATAAAATATAGAACCGGCCCATTTGAGAACCTATTTCTGCAGACGTTCCTGCCTGTTGCATCGATTTTGACTCACCGAGAATAGGGACGGCAATATTATCCATGGATCCAAAATAAAAATATTAATCATGTATTTTAAAAAATGTTAAATGTGTATATTCTATTCTTATATAGTTGCAATCCACTACCTTTTTTCTCTCTTCATGCAACTACGCCACATCATCAAGTCATACATGTGGTCATAAGATACATGTGGTCATAAGTTATAATTTGTGCATTAATATATTCATGCAATCACGGCACCTCAGCAACCATGCATGTTACTTTGTTTCACTTATTTTTGTGCGGGCATAGACGGTCAATGAGAAACTTTTCGAACGTGGCCATCTTGTGCCCGAGTCCAGATGGTCCAGTCTATGTCTGCACAAGTTTCTATTTAAGGTGAATAATCAATAGCTCTTGTGGACAACATACTTTAAAATTTTCAAGCGTCAATTTATGCATTTATTTTACCAAGGTTCCGGCAGCAATGCGCGGGCATCATCTAGTATAAAATATGTTCATGATGTATACAAAAAATGTACAATGTCTATGAAAAAAGTAGAGGAAAATGTAGATATTAAAAATAAGTTTCAAAAATGTTAATCATGTAATAGGAAAATGTTAAACGTGTATATAAAATATATTCCTGTAGTTTAGTAAAAATGTACGGTGTGTATAACAAAAGTAGACATCAGAAAAAATATGTTGGCAGATAATTAACCATGTATTTGGAGAATGTATATACAGAAAGTATACAATGTTTATTGAAAAAGTAGACATAAAAAACATCTTTCAAAAAGGTTAATCATGTTTAAAAAAATGTTTAGATAGTTTTTGAAAAACAAAATCTATTCCTATAACAAGAATGTTCAAAGTATATTTCAAGAAATATTAACCATTTAATAAAAAAATGTTTGAAATATGTAATAAAAAGAGAATTGTGTACCGTACATTTAAAAAGTGTTCAATGTGTGTAAAAATATGTTTCATGGATACAGTTAAATAAAATGTATATTCTGCACTAAAACAATAAACATGTGTTGAAAAAAACGATTTTTGAAGAAACTCAATGAAAATGCAAAAGTACAACAAAAGATGGAAAAAGAAAGAATAACAAGCCAAAGAAAATCAATGTAAAAATGAAAATAGTTAAACCCGAGAAGGAAACAAAGACAAAGAAAACCAAGAAATGAAACAAAGAAAGAAAAAAAATGAATATCGAGAAAGACGCAAGAGAAACAAAGAAAAAATAATGAGAGAGGAAAATCCATTAAAAATATAAAAGAAAAAAAATAAAAAACTCGGTGAAAATAAAAAAAGTAGAAAAACTGATGAAAATCCAGAAGAAAGAAAGAAAAACGAAAAGAAAAAAAAACTGAAAAAGACGGACTAAACCAACCAACAATAGCGGCCGGGCAAACGACAAAGCCAGTGGACTAACAATAGCGATCGAGCGAGAGATCCTTCCATCTTTCTATAAATGAGATATAGTTCTCGCGCCGTTTGTGCGGCAGGCGAGACAAAGCAGTGCCCCTTTTTCTGTCCAAAAAATCTACAAGAATTATATCTCGCTTATAGTGAGAGTAGCGTCCGTTTTTGGGCAGGCACTCACTCAAAGTTGGTTTTTTTGGTCGCTTTCCCCCCTTTTTTCTTTGGTTTATTTGTTTCGTCTTTGGGTTTATTTTTTGTTTGTTATACCTCTGTTCAATTTTTTTCTCTGGGTTTTGGATTTTGTTTGTTTCTTCGTTATACTTTTATTTTGTTTGTTTCTCTCTTGATTTTCTTTGCTTTCTTCGATTTTCTTTTTATTTCTTTGTTTCTCTCTTGTTTGTTTCTTCGGTTGGGTGTTATGCATTAGGCTAATGCTACGTGTTTCTGCTGGGCGTTATTGAGGGTGTCGTGTTCGCTGCTAGGCCAGCCCCCAATAAGCTTAATTACATGATTCATAATTTCTTGGATACATCAATTGCATATGCAATAACCCCAATAAATCAACTGCATATCCATGCTCCTAAGTACTACACTTAGGCGTTCTCCAAAACATTTTGTGCTTTTGCTCCACATTATCAGCACTCAGCAGCTGGAGCTGTGGGAAAGTACCAAGTGACACCTTCCCTTAAATGCTTTCAAGATACCAATTTTTATATATAATTTAAATGTTTCAAAAAATTATGATTCTTGTTTTGTGAATACTCACAAGGTATGTGTCTAGAACTCCTACAAAATCGGACCCAATTCTGAATACACATTGAGAAACAAAAATGTTAAATCTATCATGAACATGAAAAAAGAGAAAAGAACAAAATTAACATTATTCACCTCTGAATTTGTCTTTTTTTAATATCCAGCAATCGCTGGCTTTTCATATCATTAGCAGGAAGCAATGGAAAACAAAAAATCAATTTGTTATATATTTTTAATGTGCATTTCATATTTGGACCTGCAATTTTTAGGTGTTGTAGACACATTCCTCATGAACATCGGGGGTTGTTGACACATTCCTTATGAACATTCAAGTTCTTTCAGAATTGTTTAAAACATTTAAATTGTTTAAAAAAATGATGGAATGGGAGCACGTGAACTATCCCCTGAAACTGCAAGTAAAAATAGCCAGCTGCACGGCATTGCTGGATCGTCGTGTACTGTACACTCAAAGCTCGAGAAGATAAGTGTCTGCAGCCTGATCAGTTCCGTGCGTGCTGATCCAGACCAATCCCAACAAGGCCTGATCAGCTCGAACGTACACGCATGCATTTCACAGTCTAGCAAGCGCGGCAGTGAAGAAGACGCAGGGATAGCTGGGGCCTGAGGCCAACTTCACCGCGCGATTCCAAATGGACGCTCGGTTTGACTGGGTTCTGTTCGTTTGGATAGGATGATGAGATTGTGTCTGGGCCTGTCGTGGGATGCGGTGACCGTGCGTCCAACGCGCGGCCGCATCCGTTTGCTCTATCTTATCCGCCTCCATATTAAAAAAAGAACAACGTTTCAAATATCAGCGGCCCTAGTCAGGCCAGCGGCCTGGTTCATGTCGGCAACAGAGCCAGCGGCCTACACATCCTCGCCGACAACAGAGCCAGCGGCTGGCAACACAGCCAGCCTCCAAAATGAATAATTATGTTCGCCAGCGACACAGCCAGCCTCCAAAATGAATAGTTATGTTCGCCGGCAACACAGTCAGCCTCCAAAATGAATGTGTTTCTCGTCGGCACACAGCCAGCGGCCCAGTGGGTGGGCAGCACCCATGCCAGCTCCAAAAAGAACGGCCACGGCTAATCGGACGACCTAGTTGAGGCCGTCAGCGTCGAATATCTCCTTCTGCCTGGCCTCGAACCAGCTCCTTGTCTTCTCGCTCATCTTGGTCAAGTCCACGCTCATGATCGCAAGGGCCACCTCCTTTGCTTTGGTTGCGGCATTGGTGGCCTCGATGTCAAGTTGGCGTTGCCTGGACGAGACGTTGGCGGCCTCGATGTCGAGCTGCCTTTGCCGGAACGCCTCCTCCATGTCGATCTTCCTCCTCTTGGCCGCCTCCTTCATCTCAAGCTTCTTCCTTTGAAGCTCTAGATATTGCTTCATTTGCTCGTCCTTACTTTGCCGCTTCTTCTCGTCCCTCAAATCCTTTTGAGACATCATGTCATGCAAAGTTCCATGCAAGGCCATGGATGAGGCATCACGTATGTCGTCCACCTTGGAGTTGGTCTTGCCCCTCGGCCTCTTCAACGCCTCGCCATCTCCACCTCCGGCGAACTTGGCCGTCTTCTTGCCTCTCTTCCTTTGGAGTTCACGGTATTGATCCTTAAACTTAGGGCAATTGTTGATGATCGTCCAACAATGCGTAAGAGTGAATGGCTTGTCATTGTGCCGGGCCTTGAATGCTTCCAAAGATTGAAATGCCTACACCACATGATCAACAACAATTGAACATGCAAACATATACAAGGCCGAAGTCTTATGGCCGTAGCAAGGAAAGGACTAGGATAAGGATAACATACCATGTCCCCAACGCCGAGACCACTCACGGGTCGTGCTTCAACGCTCTCAAATGTGGCGCAATACTTGTTACACTCTTGTTGGATGAACAACCACCTTTTTTGAATCGAGGTGATGCAACAGTTGCTTGTAATTTGGTAGGGCTCAAACATCTTTCTTTCATGGAATGTTTTATGGATTCTCGTTCAAAAAACAAGGCCCTTTTTTTGCGCGCCGATCCTTGGATCTTGGCTAATCTCCATCCAACGTTGGCAAATCAACTTGTCCTCGTCTTGTGTATATGAACCCGTGCGAATGCTCTTCCTCCTCTTTTGTGCTTCCACTCTTTGGGTGAGCTCGTCGATGAACAATGGCTCGCCACCAATATCAATGTCATTGACTTCTTCTTCATCACCATCACTTTCGCAATAGATGTCATCGTCTTCATGCCACGAGTCACCATGGTCGTAGTCAACACGGTCGTCGGCCTCTTCATCGGCAATGTACAGGGCATGTCCATCCTGACTTTGGGTCTCTTCGGGATCGTAGGCATGGCTATGCCCACCCTCGAAGATCACATCCTCCATGAGCTGGTTGTAGAAGGGGTCGTCGACCTGTGGCGTTGGGGTTGGCATTCCATCGAACAAGACACGGGGGGACGGCATGGTGCCCGTAAACGGTGGCCGTGCTTGCTTCCTTTGCATCTCGACGGATGGCCGGCCGGCCGCTGCTGGACCCCGGCGTGACGTTGAGGTCGATGACGGCCGAGGGGCGCAAGGTGGACGGCGCGATCACGACAACGTCCGGCGACCCCAAAAGACGGGTTTGGGCGCCGTGCCTTGGCGGGGGAAAGCCAGGCGACATAGGCGTGGTCCGCGGCGTTGGTGACTGGCAGTGCGGAGGCCGGACGACCGACAAGCCGGTGCTTGCCGGGCCGACGGCCGCTGCAGGGAAAGGGGTCGGACGGCACATGCCAAGTATAAGGAGGGCGTGCGCTTTGTTGACGATGTCCTCTTTCTCGTCGACCGCGGCCGTGCGCCGCGCGGCCTCCATCGCATCGCGCTCGGCGTTGAACTTGGGCGCGGCGGCATTGACTTTGACGACCGCCCTCCGGTTCCTCCTCTTCGTCAATTCCGCGTCCAACTTGACGATCTTCTCCGGCGTGCAACTTGAGGAAATGATGCTAAAATAGGGCGCATGGGATTTTGCTTTGTGGCACCGACAGACGAGGTAGGGGTGAAACGGACAGCGCGCGGACGACGAGCACGAACCAAGGCCCTTGTCCTTTCCTCTGTCGCCATTTCGCGTCGTCTTGCGGGCAGTGAGCTGCGCCCATGCCTTGCCCTGACCGACCTCCCGTAATAACCACACGTACGCCCGTGCAGGCATGCAGCGTACCCGGTGGACAAAGCAGAACAAAATGTTCTTGCATGCATGTATGGTGGAGCACTGGAGTCGCGATACCAACCAGTGGCCGGACGCAACGCCTCTTTGCATCCGGAAATACGTTGTATATTTTCACGTTACCAATAATATCACCCATCTGCCCTATCTCCGGTCGTGCTGCTCCGGCGATACAAGGACGAGATGGAGCCCTCCGGCGATCGACGTGTACGCGTCGATGGAGAGAAAACAAGTCATTTTCATCAGGGCCGGTCCTGACTTTTCAGAGGCCCGGGGCGAACGTAAAAAGTGGGCCCACTAGTGGGAAAAATCAATTATATATTAATATAAAGCATAAATTTTCTTTTGGATTGAAAGTTCTAGAAAATTGCATTATCAAATAACGTCTCATAATACACCATGGGTAAACAGGAATGCACATGCTTGTCTTGGCAACAACCAACAAAGTCTTAATTCTTATATACCAATGAGGATAGGATTCCTAACACCGAAGAAAACAAGATAAATACTTTTGAGGCAACAATTTTACAGGAAAGGAGCGGGAACACCTGAATTTGTCAAAGGTGAAATGGAAGAAATCCAGCTATCCAATCCCAATCATATTAGATCTTGGTATGATCCTCATATCCTCAAATGAAGAGAAGATCGGTCAGGGAATCGCTGGAAAACCCAAAAAAAAACAGTACAAAGATGAAGCGCAAAAGGACTGGGAGATTGCAGGAACTTTGTGAGCTGTTGACCCAAGAAAATTACAATTTGCAAAGCGAAAGTACTATGCAGACGATACTTAACTGGCCGATCGATGGACGATGCTTCATCCAGCGGTTCTACTTCAGTTTGTCCTAGGAATGCATGGTTAGAGTAGTAGGATCATGCAAGAATCGGCTGAGCACTATCGTGTGTGTAGCAGCGCTCTTTGCAAAGAGACTAGCGGATGAAGTGTTGCCTGATGCCGCACACTCGATGGGCATATTTATAGGGAAAACCATAGGAAAGTGAGATAGAGAAATTAATAGTGGGTCAAAGAAATCGGCTACTTATTTACTAGCCATGATGTGTGCTTTGGGAGTAGGAGCGCTGGAGCGGGATGAGGAACGAGAAGACAGACAAAGAATTCAGTTTAGAGAGAAGAAACGGCGGTGGCGGCTAGATGGAACAGAAGCTGGCTGCCTCCTCGCGATTCACCTACATAACATTAGTAAGTTAGATTAGGCTATAGGCTTTAAGAATGATGGCCTTTTTCTGTTACTCTGGTGGCTTGCTCGGTGCATTTGTTTAACAAATGTTGGGTTGTCTAGTATACCTAGTGTATATAGATGCCCAGGGTCGGCCCCCCGTCAGGCTGGGGCCCTAGGGCGTTGCCCTTCTTGCCCCTACCCAGGGTCGGCCCTGATTTTCATCTAACAACGCACGGGACATTTTTTTCTTCTCGCTCTCTATCTCTTGCAGCTATGAAGCCGCGCTGTCCGTCATACCCATACGGCACCCGTACAACCATAATCACAGTGGATTGTAATATATATATTGTGTCATGCATCATTTCATTTATTAGGTTGCAGACTCATCTTTTCTTGATATGTATGATGTTCACTAGCTATGTTATCACATGCCTCTCTTTCTTCGTTAATTACATGCCATATCATCTATTTTGTCTAGATAAATGTGATGTTATCACCTATGTTACTCCTACTATGAGTAGTCTAAGGTGGCGTTCTCCCGAAACAGGAACCAAACGAATCATACAACAGAGAAATGTGTTGCACGAGAATCTGTCGGCAGCAGCATCGTGCCGACGGAATAGCTGCATCCACCCTCGCCTCTGTCCCCGCAAGTCGTCGGCGCGCTGTTCAGGCAGGCGTTGTCGCCACGAGCTCATCCCGTCCACGTCCACTCACCCATCGCCCGGGCCGTGCCGATTCATGATCACTAGATCGGAAGCGCGCCTTGGTGCCAGGGTGCCGGTCCAAACGTTATGGTCAAGCAAGTAATGCTCATTCAGAAGGGATATCAAAATAAAGTAAAGATGAATCATTCACTTAAGTTTTTAGTTTGTGAGAGACAATACGACGTTATTAGTCAATAATCTGATGGAAAAGAGTGTATCTAAACATATGTACCTTCAACATTGATAAGATCATATGAGCAATGGTACAAAAAGAAATCATTGCCAACTGGCAAGGAGAGGATCATTATGATAGAAGTCTATACAAATGTTGAGCATTGCAACTTTCCAAAATACTACAACGAAAAGGTATATCATAAAGTATAAAAGCATGATATACCATTCTACATCGGTACATAAGTTCTATAAAATATAGCCAAATAGTTCATACTTGCAAGTGTAAAAACAGGTGTTACAACAGCTGGAAACAATGCTATAGAAACATCAATAACGGTACGGCCTTTGTCTTTGTTAGTCAATCAACAAACATGTATGGTATCTTGTAGATGATCATCACTGAGAACTCCTACTTCCTCTCTCCAAGTGAAAAAGGGCATGTTCTGAGGTGAAGCTAATGCAGATAGTAGTGGCCAATACTTGACAGGAAAGGCTGATAGCGTCCTCAGGCTTCATTTTTCTGATGACACTAATAATGCAAGCTTTAGTGATACATGAGTAATTTCTCTTATAGTATGAAATAATATAACAATACAAGCTTCAGTTAATTCCTAATTTTCCAAGAAATGAAAGGAAGAGTGTAACTGCTTAAACAACAGTAGCACAATAACACAAATATGTAGTTAAATTTACATGTGCAGGTAGTACCTCTGCGTTTTTCACAATGCCAGTCAGTAACAGATTGTACATAAAACATGTTCAGTTATGAAATACTCCCTCTGCAACAAATATAAGATCGTTTAGATCACTTACTTCAGTGAAAGCACTACCATAACAGATGTATAAAGCATGGCATTGAATAGGCAAATAACACCATTAGAATGCACTATATGTTCAAAGAAAGGGTGATGAGAAATCCGAGATACAACCGAAGATGGAAATATAAGAAAAAATTATTAGGACAAACCAGTTCAAATCACAACATGAAGCATTTTGTTCAGTTTGACATGAATATCAATAGCAGGAGAAAACAAAGCCGAACCTTGGCCCCTGCCAAGGACTATTCTCTCATAACTCGTACAAAACATGAGTTGTGTATTCTTAGGAAGATATTAAAATTGCATCAAGTAGCAGGCACACTATTGTATATATTTTTCATAAAGGTAATGTGAATATAAGATAAAATGGTTCTTTCGAATATCACAAAACATGCTACAAACATGTATTCCACGGATAGATCGAGTGGCCTGAAATTGCATGCAAAAATATAATGTAATAGTTCTATATGCATAAAGAACTTGCCATTCATTTGTCAGCCTGGACATTTGCCATAGTGAGCATAGGACTCACAAATAAATTGCATTAGTTGAATATTAATTATTATATGTAGCCACATCTTATTTAAATCCAACCAAGATGAACAGAAATAAATCTCACCTTACTTTTGTCGAAGAGACTCTTATTTAACTGCTCATTCCTTGACATGGTGATCCGCTGAGCATATCGCAAGTCGCTGCAACCACATAAGCCAAGCATTGACATGAGATAAAGAGAGCAATGAATTCTTTAATTCGGATGGTACATATTGCATCTAAACAACCTTGAGATGCATACATGTTTGTAGCACACTATCAGCCCCGTTTATGCTCTTCGTAGTCCATCAGAGGTGCAACACACATGTTACTCGGCCAAATTTAACTAAATATATAGTAGTGGTATCTATTTGAAGTCTCACTACTGAGAATAAAAATAGACTCCATCTGTACCAGCTAACCAGCAGATAAGCAATCACTGATTCTTGTTGCACACAGAAACACATGATGAAGAAAAAAAATCATGTAGACCATTCTTCGTAGATGGTAATCCACAGGGATGTCATCCACCTCCCCATCTCGTGCAATTGGGGGAGCACTCGGTGTCCAGAAATCCTGGAATTTCTACACATCAACATAGTGCAGCCGTTCTCCCTCTCCTCTCGTGATGACGGCATAGGAGGAGGGATCCATACGACCCTCTATAATTTGAGCAAACACATCTGACGAAACAATATAATTATAGTAACATGTATACCCACAACCTAAATTTTTGAAAACTCAGTGTTCTCACGACCTAAATTTGAACTGATTATAATGAGAAAGAAGACCCATCAACATATTAGTGCAATAATAAAGGCAAAGGTGGGGTTGTGGGTGTAATGGGGGTAGATGCAGTAAAGGAATCTGAACCTTTTCCATGTCAACTCATCATCTTCCTCTTGCTCTCTTCTCACCAATTTAGCATTGCCAATTCTTCCCCTAATGGTCAGGAACAAACAATCAAGTTTAGCATCCCAAGCACAAAGAAAAAGTTACTAACATTCCCTCATGTATACTATTTTGTATATATTTGACTGAGCAAAAAAGCAATTATAATCATGTGCCACCATTGTAAAATTGTACAAGTATGCCTAATACAGAGGCTTATGGATCAGAAATGGGACCCTGCAAACGAGCATACAAGCCTATATCTATATAAGATGCACGTACATATACATAGCTTGACCAACAACAATTTGCGTACTACACACTCCTCTCTATACGTATGTGTGCAATACAAAGATAAGAAACAGATGACAGAACTTACCTGTCGATTCATGGAACAGGGAGGGCTAGTTGTAATAGCAAAGTGTTTTAGTTCACTCCATCCTTGATCCGGCAGCAGTGCAAGGCATCTGAGTTTCCATAAGTACGATCATCTCTGCAAAAGGAAAAGCTTCTTAGATAATCAAGCTCATCTCTGGAGAGAAATTAAAGCTTCTCCTAGAATCGCAGACGCTTCTTCAAGAATCAATAGCGTGTGCAGCACCAGAAGCT
Organism: Triticum urartu; assembly: GCF_003073215.2. NCBI lineage: Eukaryota > Viridiplantae > Streptophyta > Magnoliopsida > Poales > Poaceae > Triticum > Triticum urartu. Next base: position 610,357,847 of record NC_053028.1, read on the forward strand.
TGCCTTTGGTATAAAGAGGGGCCGTCGACCCAACAAAAGTTGTCACAGGCAAGAGGAAGAATCCATTATCAATGGAGGGGACTGGGAAGAAGGAGAGAGTGAAGGTTGTGGCTGTCTGCGTGCTCCTTGCCGTCCTGTTATCTGCCCAGCAGCTGCAGGTGGCTGACGCCGTGTCGGTGTTCTGCAAATGCTACGTCAGCTGCTACTCCGACTGCAGGCTCAGACGCCCCCCGCTGTTCTGCAAGCCGTTATGTAGATGCAAATAATATTAGCATGTTGACTGTAGAATTTTTAAAGCGAACAGAGAGGTATTTTATTCGAGTGGTTTATTCAATTCTTGGATCATCTGAGTAAACATATCTGACACCAATATTATAATATATATACCCACATTCTATCCTACTATGAGAATTTTGTTTGCTGGTAATCTCGCATGATTATTTCAGTAAAATTTTGTGGCCACTACTACTCTACCTGGAACAGCTGGTGTGATATATGTAGATGGAGAGAGAGAGAGAGGGAGAGGGAGAGAGAGAGAGATATGTCTGTCAAGGAAAGTTAGATTTTTGGGAGGCCTTCTATAACAAATAAAACTCAAGTATATCTTCAGAACACTAAAAGGACAGCTCAGTAAGTGGACAAAGCTAATTGCTATCAACATGGTTAGATACTAATAACCTATTCAGAACCTCAACTTCTTGGAAGTCCTTGAGAATATGGGACTAAAAGTGTAATCAGTTACTGGCTTCAAACATATTTTACAGTAACAATAACTATCACGTAGCAGATGCAGAGTAAAAGCATGCTAGGAGGCAGGAAAGACTGAAAGAGTCGGTGCTGAATTGTGATATAAGCAGAGTGAGTTGAGAATGAACTTCTTTCAATTAAAATAAAGCACAACCATATTATAGAGAGGGATGTTGTGGTCGACGCCGGCACACAAATGGAACCACCGTCGTCGGGGTCGGGCGTGGGCTCCTTCCTTCCTGGTCGTCGTCATCTTGGTCCTTGTGGATAGCGTCCATGGATTGGAAGTGGGGTGACTTGAGAATCCCCTCCCTTGAGATAGCTTGCTGCTTCCAGTTGAGATTCATCCATGGAGAAGAGAAGCTTCATGAGCACACACACACAAAAGTGCTCATGAGCAACAAAATTACAATTTCATATGTAGGAGTGGGTCAATTCAAGCCGTTAGCAAGCAGTCACATGGCCGATTAAAAAAAAGATAGTTATGTCTAACAGAATCTGTATGGACCAACTATACTCAATCCACCAGTCCAGGCCATGGTATATTTATCCAGCCTAAATACTCACATATATCAGCCATGAGTGGAAGTAGTTGACAACAAACTATGATCCTAGAAAGTACGACTAAAAGTTTGTCTATCAATGTAAAAACAAAAACACATTTGTAGATCAGCAAACAGAGGAGATGCCAACAGTGAAGTAAAACTTCATCAAGAATCATATTTTCAGAAGAGAACAAATAGTGCAGACCTTACAGTATAACTGTAAAAAGTATTGCTAGGATGGCCTAAAGACAGTAAAAGCCTAAAACTTGCCAATTGTAAACAAACACGAAAGCAAGACACATCACAACAGAAGTAGAAGTACAACTCCCAGATCTCTGGAACAATTTTCGCTTCGTTATATTTTCGCTTCGGAAATATAGTCAAATCCTCACTTCTAGCAGCGCATATAACCATATCACTGAGATAGCGAGGGAAATGGCGGGCAAAGGAGGGAGCTCAGCAAGAGGAGGAAAAGGGGGAACTCACCTTGGCCTTGGGCTGCTGGTTGCTGCCATGGAAGAGCTCTGAACCATGGAGCAGTCACGTAATTAGTACCCAAAATAGATATTCTAGATGGAGATTCTGCAAGTGCACTTACCTTGTCCATGTCCAATGCTTTATGGCTCTGAATTCTGACAGTAGACCAAGTTCCATCAACCTCCATAATAACCAAATCACTGAATCTGCTATCTATCTTATGGTCGTTTTCCAATATTTTTGGCTCCTTGTTCTCACACATTATTTGTTACAGTCATCTATCTTTTTAACAACCACTGCCTGCAAAACAAAACGGTCACATTAGTTGCCCTATCAGTTAATATTGAGACAGATTTACATGCATACTCACCTCATGCATGTCCAAAGTTGTGCAGTTATCTACTCCCTGACCGCTAATTAGAAACTGGAATCTGGTGACAGATGAGACAACCAAATTAATCTAGCATTTAAGAATGGCGCTTTGATTCACAGAACTGCAACCACAATAGGCATAAATCTCCACTCTCTTTGTAACTAACCACCTGACATGTCTACAACCTACCCCCCCTCTCTCCATCAAAATCGCCAACCAAACAGCTAACAATGGTGGTTTGATTACAATGCCATGCATAGTCCCTGCAATTATCTGTAACCAGTCATGTGATTTGTTTAATGCTTAAGCTAAAGGCCTAAACCAAGGATTAACCCAGACTAACAAACAGATCAGGCAATAATTTATCTAGACAAATTTCAATAACACGAGCCAATGCCAAACTCGCAGCCACCGAACAAAATAAGAAATGCAACAAAAAATCGTCCGAGGAATCTAGCAATGCTGCACTGTCTCCCGCATAGCAACAAAAAACCGAGGGTGTCCAACCAGACCTAATGAATCCAAAGGATTCTAACAAGATCCAGGCAGCCCATACATCCAAACACCCCCAATGTCCTGCTGCATTCACCTCTTCCTGAAAGCTCACTACAATCCTAGAGAAAGATCCCAACCCTAGACAACAAGCCAAGCAAGGCAACAAACATGTACTCTGTAAATAATTAGCTAGATCCAAGGCCTTCCTTGGCAGCAAGGTAAAAACAAAACAAGAAAGACAAAGAAAATTCTCTTCTTTGGAACCTAGCTAAATCAGAGAATTGGCTAGATAAGATAGATGTGCAGGGGTAGGAAGAGGGGGTGGAGCTCACCAGGTTCAGGGGGGTGGGGGGTAGGAGGAAGGAGGAGCCATGAGGGCTCGTGCCTCGTCCACCTGTAGCAATTGCTACTCATCCAAATCGGAACCGACCTTGTCCACCAGAGGAGCAGGGACGCGTTCGTGCACCTGCGTGACCAAAAGGAGCAACAGCTTGAGGGGAGGGGAGGGGATTAGGGTTGGAGCAGGGGAGAGGGCGGCATCCTGAGCAGGCCATTGCGTGGGCGCGGAGCAGGCAGAGCACAAGCACTCGGAGGCCAAGGTCGGACGACATCGCCGGCGAATCTGCGAGCACCTTGGCTGCCGCCTGACCTGCTCACTCTCCCTCTTCTCTTTCCTTCCCTTCCCTTCCCTTCAGATGACGAGAGGTCGAGGCTGCGGGCGGCATGGTGCGAGGGAGACGAGGAGAGAGGTCCACGGCGGCGCGGTCTGAGGGGCCGGCGGCGGCGAGGTCTACGGGGCGTTGGTGGCGGCGAAGTGGGCGGGGCTGCGAGGTCTGGTGGAGGGAGAGGTCGGGGAGAGGGCTGGGGCGAGCGGGCTGGGATGCGGGAGGACGGGGGTTGAGGGCGCGGGTGCGGGGGAGAGGCGGCTAGGTCATCTACACGGGAGCGGACGCAATTTATATGCGTAAACATGAAATGACGAAAATGCCCTCGGCGGGTCGTCGGAATTACGCGCGGTGGCACGAACGGGACGAAACTATTCATTGCTACAGGGTCACCTCTTCGATCCGACGGCCGTGGTCGTCCCAGGGCTCGATCCGATAGCCCAGATTGCATCAAGCAAAACGATCCAACGGCCAGGAATCCCAAACGGCTGAGGAGCCGGGAGGATGACTGTCATCCTTATTTCTCGATTTTCAGTTTCAGCTGTGGCGTCCGTTGGTCTGCCCAGTCACCGATCAATACAGCCGAGACCCAAGCTGCTGATGCGCCATCTTCGTCCCGTGTACTAGGACTACAGTTGCTAATTAAGTGGCGAAATCATTTGGAAGCCAAGTGGTGGTTGGATCACGGTTAGCTATTTATGTTACCTCTGCTCCCTATTTATCACCGGTTGAAACTCCTAGCGGTAAGCTTTGGGTAGGGTACTACTATTCCTAGCACTAGCAGGGAGTAGGAGTACTGCCTGCGGACAGTAGCTAGCTAATGATTCGGACTCACGGTACAGCACCAAGACAGTCCAGGGTTTCAGCCACTTAGTAGCTGGTCCCCGGTGTCCCCGGTCTTGGCTCGGATGATGTTGGAGTTCTCGTTGGTTTGGTAGTGCCGCTCTTGGCTCGGGTTTGATAGGTTTTGTTGTGATGTTTCTTGTGTTTGGGCCGAGCATCCCTTGTCTCTCTGCTCCGGGCATCATGTTCACGCCGGCATGCGTTTGTGTCATATGTTGTACCCCCTGTACTCATTCTTCTTCTTCTATCAATGAAATGATACGCAAGCTTTGCATATTCGCGAAAAAAAGTCCAGGGTTTCAGTCACTTAGTAGCTGGACCAGTAGCGAAAGTTATAATTAAACTTTTACTCCAGTAGTTATAGGGTACTGCTCCGGTGGCTAGTTTAGTTATAGGGTACTGCTCCGGTGGCTAGTTTAGTACTAGAAAAATACTAGAAAAAATTAAAAAAATTCTGAAATAGGGAAGCAAATAAAGGGTGCGCGTGCATCCATGTTCATCAAATCCGCGTCCGCAAACAAACACACTATTAGGTTTGAACATTGTAATAGGGAAACAATTATGTACTACCAATTATGGCGTGTGATTTTCCTTTTATTAGGCTTGAACATTGTAATAGGGAAGCAAATAAGGTTGCTCATGAACTTGCTTCTTAATGTGCAGACAACTCAACTGCGGAAGAAATCCTGAATGTGTCGCTTGATGTTTCAAAATGCGGAAGAAATCCTGAATAATTCTAAAACCAGAAATTATCTAGCAAATTTATGCGCAATTTAATGCTTCATAATGTGCAAACAACTCAATTGCATTTTTAAAACCCATTATTACACAAGAAGTATTTGCAAATATAGGTTTCTAAAAGTGCAGCGATCCAATTACATATTTTAAATTCTAGTGTTGCACAAACTTATAATGAGAAACTACCTAACAAGTAAAAAAACAACTCAAAAAGTAATATGTGGGATATAAATAATCACAACCTTTACAAGTACACAACCTATTTACCTTTGGTACAAATGCATACTAGTTTGCAATCAATCCAATAGTTAAGAAACCATGGCCTACACCTATGCAAGATCTTGGATCAGTGGCTTTGTGATAGCAATGACGATGTTTTTCCCCTTCATGGTTTGCGCAAAACAACATGTGTTGCACAAAATAGAGGACAACAGTCTTTTGATTCAAGAGGCTGGCCAACAATAGTGTCATGGCATGCAAGTATGCAAGTGTAGGAAACAATAAGTCAGCAATAATGGACCTGGAAGCGGATTTGTAGTACCCGGGTGCTCCACACCCCTATACGAACATTAAATTCAAAAAAAATACCGAGAAATTTGAAAAAAAAAGTAAGATTTTGGGATATCAAACCCGGGTTCTCGATCTACTCCTGTGCGAAACTTCATGAAAAAAATACCAGGAAATGAATTCCAGACAAAAAAGACAAAAGTTTCGTATGTATAGAAAAAACTGTTTGGTTGGATTTTTGTTCAGATAGTATTTCCTTCGCCACGCATACGTTTTCTGGTATTTTTGTTACGAAATTTCACATGAGAGTAAATTGAGAACCCAGGTGTTAGGATTAATTACTTAGTTTAATTAATTATAATATCTGTTTGTGGAACCGACGGCCGGTTTCTTCCCGAACAATCGCGTCCTAATATGATGGACACGTCGTTTAGATCCTGCCTCTTGTAAATGTCGCGCTTGTGCGACGCGTCTCTTCCAGAGATATAAATCTGTACATCATCGACATCAATCAACAGTGAATCATTACTATTCATCGTACTATTTCTTTACACGTTATCACGCACGTCTCTCCAATGAGAGCGACAGGCCACACAGGAACTCGCCGGAGAAGGACTTGCAACGAACTTCAAGAAATAATACAATGGAGGAGGAAATGTGTTTAGTGTATAATGGATCTACTAACACGATACTTAGGGAGATGAAGTATTTCCAGACACTCAAGAAGAGTAATGGAAGTGTCATGACAATTGCTGGTCGAGACACGGTAATTGTTGGTTTTGGTCAAGCTACAATTACACTCCCTATGTGTACTAAATTGGTAATCTAGGATGCTCTACTGTATCCAGATTCTACTCGTACCTTGCTGAGTTTTAAGGATATCCACAAAAAATGATTTCCATGCGGAAACTAATGAAGAGAGTGGGGCTGAATGCCTACACATAACTCAGCAAAAGGGATTTCGAAAGGAAGTCCTTGAGAATTTGCCTTCTCTATCTTCTGGGTTGTATTATACATACATTAAAGCAGAGACGCATATGGTGTACAAGATAGTTTTTTAGAATCTTGATAAATTCAAGATTTGGCATGGTCGCCTGGGTCATCCTGGTATTGGGATGATGAGAAAAAATATTGATGGTTCTGTTGGACACAACATAACGGATATGAAGTTCTCAAAATCATCAGATTTTGTATGCACAACATGTGTAACTGAGAAATTGATCACAAGGCCATCTTATGTGAAGTTAAAGGATGAGCCACTTGATTTCCTTGAACACATTCAAGGAGATATTTATGGTCCAATACAACCGTTATCTGGACCATTCAGATATTTCATGGTCCTAATTGATGCATCAACAATATGGTCAAATGTATGGGTACTGTCAACAAGGAACCATGCTTTTGCAAAGCTAATTGCTCAGATCATTAAATTGAGAGAAAATCATCCTGAGCATAGGATAAAAACCATCAGAATGGATAATGCTGCAAAATTTAGTTCACGAGCATTTAATGACTTTGGGCATTTCTGTGGAGCACTCAGTACCTTATCAACATATCCAGAATGGTCTTACGGAATCACTTATCAAGAGGATCAAGTTGATAGCAAGACCGCTCTTGCAGAATAGTAATCTTCCAGCTTCATGTTGGGGTCATGCAGTTTTACATGCTGTAGAGTTAATATAAATTCAACCAACTGCATATCAAACGTCTCCCCGTTGTAGATAGTACGTGGAAACCAGCCAAGTATTTCCCATCTGCGGCAATTCGGTTGCGCGGTATATGTACCGATCTCACCACCGCAACGTACATCAACGGGCCCTCATAGACGAATGGGGATCTATGGCGGGTACAATTCTCTTTCAATCATTAAGTACCTGGAACCCCTGACAGGGGATTTATTTACAACTCGGTACGCTGATTGCATTTTTGATGAGGACAATTTCCCGGCATTAGGGGGAGAGAATAACCACAAAGAATGCCAAGAAATAGATTGGGATGTGAAAGGTATCCAGTCCTTAGATCCACGTATGAATGAGTCTGAACTGGAGGTTCAGAAGATTAAAAATTTGCAAAATATTGCAAATAATCTGCCAGATGCATTTACTGATTATAAAGGTGTCACAAAATCAAATGATCCCGCTATGAATGTGCTAGAGAGAGTAGATGTGACCCATAGATCTACTCAGCCACCTAAGAGGGGGAGGAAACTGGACACAAAGGACAAGGCTTTGCGGAAGTGTCCAAGGGGAATGAGGAATCCTCAAATAGTAAATGCAAGTCAACAAAGGGTTGATATTCAACCGGGGGTTGAAGGACACCTGAAGGATGTTGGACATCCAGAACCCAACATGAGTGTGCACACAAATTTTGGTGTTGGGACATCGAAAGACCTTGATCCAATTGTTGAGGGAAATCACGAAGGATCAAAAGGTATTGATGAGATATCCATTAACTATATTGATTCAGGAGAATCATACAATAGAAAGACTACAATTATCGACATTTATTTATCCTCTAGAATTGCAGAAGGCCTTGATTTGGATTGCGAATCTAAGTCCATGGCGGAGTGCATGAAGCGCTCAGACTCGTCCAAATGGAAGGCAACAATTGAGGATGAATTGCGCTCGCTCATAAAAAGAGGGGTATTTACTGCAGTAATACCCACTCCTCGGCATGTGTTCCCCATGGAAGCAAAATGGGGCTTCGTTCATAAGAGGAACGAGAACAATGAGGTGGTGAGATACAAGGCGAGGCTTGTAGCACAAGGGTTCACGCAGAGACCCGTCATCGATTATGATGAAACATATTCTCCTAATATGAGTGGAACAACGTTACGATATTTAATATCACTGGCAGTGAAAATGAATTTGTCTATCCAACTGATGGATGTTGTGACTGCATATTTGTATGGGTCACTGGATTCGAATATTTATATGAAAGTTCCTGCGGCTAATCGCAACATATATTGCGTAAAGCTTCAGAAGTCATTGTATGGCTTGAAGCAGTCGGGAAGAATATGGTATAACCGACTGAGTATATTGAAGGAAATATGCCCTAGAGGCAATAATAAAGTTGTTATTTATATTTCCTTATATCATGATAAATATTTATTATTCATGCTAGAATTGTATTAACTGGAAACTTAGTACATGTGTGAATACATAGACAAACAGAGTGTCCCTACCTCTACTAAGACTGGCTCGTTAATCAAAGATGGTTAAGTTTCCTAGCCATAGACATGTGTTGTCATTTGATGAACGGGATCACATCATTAGAGAATTATGTGATGGACAAGACCCATCCGTTAGCTTAGCACTATGATCGTTTACTTTATTGCTATTGCTTTCTTCATGACTTATACATGTTCCTATGACTATGAGATTATGCAACTCCCGAATACCGGAGGAACACTTAGTGTGCTATCAAATGTCACAACGTAACTGGGTGATTATAAATATGCTCTACAGGTGTCTCCAATGGTGTTTGTTGAGTTGGCATAGATTGAGATTAGGATTTGTCACTCCGATTGTCGGAGAGGTATCTCTGGGCCCTCTCGGTAATGCACATCACTATAAGCCTTGCAAGCAATGTGAATAATGAGTTAGTTGCGGGATGATGCATTACGGAACGAGTAAAGAGACTTGCCGGTAACGAGATTGAACTAGGTATTGAGATACCGATGATCGAATCTCGGGCAAGTAACATACCGATGACAAAGGGAACAACGTATGTTGTTATGCAGTTTGACCGATAAAGATCTTCGTAGAATATGTAGGAACCAATATGAGCATCCAGGTTCCGCTATTGGTTATTGACCGGAGATGAGTCTCGGTCATGTCTACATAGTTCTCGAACCCGTAGGGTCCGCATGCTTAACATTCGGTGACGATCGATTCGATATTATGAGTTTATGTGTTTTGATGTACCGAAGGTACTTCGGAGTCCCGGATATGATCACGGACATGACGAGGAGTCTCGGAATGGTCGAGACATAAAGATCGCTATATTGGAAGGCTATGTTTGGACATCGGAATGGTTCCGGGTGAGTTCGGGCATTTACCGGAGTACTGGGGATTACCGAAACCCCCCCGGGGAGTCAATGGGCCTTAATGGGCCCTAGTGGAGAAAAAGAGGGCAGGAAGCAAGGTGTGGGGCGCGCCCCCTAGGCCCAAACCGAATTGGGTTAGGGTTTGGGGGGCCGGTCCCCTCTTTCCTTCTCTCCTCCTCCTCTTTCCTCCTTCTCCTAGTAGGAATAGGAAGGGGGGGCGAAACCTACTTGGAGTAGGATTACCCCTCCTTGGCACGCGCCTCCTCCTAGGCCGGCCTCTTCCTCCCTCCCTCCTTTATATACGTGGGGAGGGGGCACCCCATAGACACACAAGTTGATTGTTTAGCCGTGTGCGGTGCCCCCCTCCATAGATTTCCACCTCGGTCATATCGTTGTCGAGCTTAGGCGAAGCCCTGCGTCGGTAACTTCATCATCACCGTTGTGACGCCCCCGATTTGACCGTACACTAATCATACACGCAAACGTGTACGATCAAGATCAGGGACTCACGGGAAGATATCACAACACAACTCTATAAATAAAATAAGTCATACAAGCATCATATTACAAGCCAGGGGCCTCGAGGGCTCGAATACAAGAGCTCGATCATAGACGAGTCAGCGGAAACAACAATATCTGAGTACAGACATAAGTTAAACAAGTTTGCCTTAAGAAGGCTAGCACAAACTGGGATACAGATCGAAAGAGGCGCAGGCCTCCTGCCTGGGATCCTCCTAACTACTCCTGGTCGTCGTCAGCGGGCATCACGTAGTAGTAGGCACCTCCGGTGTAGGGGTCGTCGTCGACGGTGGCGTCTGGCTCCTGGGCTCCAACATCTGGTTGCGACAACCAGGTAGAAGGGATAGAGGGAAAAGAAGGAGAAAGCAACCGTGAGTACTCATCCAAAGTACTCGCAAGCAAGAAGCTACACTACATATGCATGGGTATCAAATGGAGTAAGGGTATCATATGTGGACTGGACTGCAGAATGCTGGAATAAGAGGGGGATAGCTAGTCCTATCGAAGACTACGCTTCTGGCAGCCTCCGTCTTGCAGCATGTAGAAGAGAGTAGACTGAAGTCCTCCAAGTAACATCGCATAGCATAATCCTAACCGATGATCCTCCCCTCGTCGCCCTGTGAGAGAGCGATCATCGGTTGTAACTGGCACTTGGAAGGGTGTGTTTTATTAAGTATCCGATTCTAGTTGTCATAAGGTCAAGGTACAACTCCAAATCGTCCTGTTACCGGAGATCACGGCTATTCGAATAGATTAACTTCCCTGCAGGGGTGCACCACATACCCCAACACGCTCGATCCCATTTGGCCGGACACACTTTCCTGGGTCATGCCCGGCCTCGGAAGATCAACACGTCGCAGCCCCACCTAGACCAACAGAGAGGTCAGCACGCCGGTCTAAACCTAAGCGCCCAGGGGTCTGGGCCCATCGCCCTTAGCACACCTGCACGTTGCGAACGCGGCCGAAAGCAGACCTAGCCTAGTGGCCTTCCAGTCCAATCCGGCGCGCGCCACTCAGTCGCTGACGTCACGTAGGCTTCGGCTGATACCACGACGCCGGGATACCCATAACTACTCCCGCGTAGATGGTTAGTGCGTATAGACCAAATGGCCAGACTCAGATCAAATACCCAGATCTCGTTAAGCGTGTTAAGTATCCGCGAACGTCGACCAGGGCCAGGCCCACCTCTCTCCTAGGTGGTCTCAACCTGCCCTGTTGCTCCGCCTCAAAGTAACCGTCGGGGGCCGTCGGGAACCCAGGCCCACCTCTACCGGGATGGAGCCACCTGCCCCTTCAGCCCCCATCTCCGAACAGTATCACAGGTAAGGTAACTGCGTAAAGTATATTGTATATGCCCGTGATCACCTCCCGAAGGGATCACGGCCCAGTAGTATAGCATGGCAGACGGACAAGAGTGTAAGGCCACTGATGGAACACTAGCATCCTATACTAAGCAGTAGGATAGCAGGTAATGGTATCAACAGTAGTAGCAAGGATAGGCTATGCATCAGGATAGGAATAACGGAAAGCAGTAACATACTACACTACTCTAATGCAAGCAGTATAGAGAAGAGTAGGCGAATATCTGGTGATCAAAGGGGGGGCTTGCCTGGTTGCTCTGGCAGGAGAGAGGGGTCGTCAACACCGTAGTCGTACGGGGTAGCAGCGGCGTCGGTCTCGGTGTCTAGAGAGAGAAGAGGGGGAAGAAACAATAAATATAATGCAAGCATATGCATAGTGATGCATGACAAGACAAGTTACGGCGTTAGAACCGTCATCACGCTGTCGCGCTGATGAAGCTCTCCCTCGACACTCAGCTGGATCTAGAGTTCGTGGGACGTCACCGAGCAGAACGTGTGCAGATCGCGGAGGTGTCGTACCTTCGGTGCTAGGATCGGTCGGATCGTGAAGACGTACGACTACATCAACTGTGTTTCCATAACGCTTCCGCTTACGGTCTACGAAGGTACATGGACAACACTCTTCCCTCTCGTTACTATGCTTTTCCTAGATAGATCTTGCGTGATCGTAGGATTTTTTTTTTGAAATTACTGCATTCCGCAACAGTGGCATCCGAGCCAGGTCTACGCGTAGATGTTATATGCACGAGTAGAACACAAAGAGTTGTGGGTGATAATAGTCATACTGCTTAGCAGCATGTCATACTTTGATTCGGCGGTATTGTTGGATGAAGCGGCCCAGACCGACATTACATGACCGCATTCATGAGACTGGTTCTACCGACGTGCTTCGCACATAAGTGGCTAGTGGGTGTCTGTTCTCCAACTTTAGTTGAATCGAGTGTGACTACGCCTGGTCCTTGTTGAAGGTTAAAACAACACACTTGACAAAAAATCGTTGTGGTTTTGATGCGTAGGTAAGAACGGTTCTTGCTCAGCCCGTAGCAACCACGTAAAACTTGCAACAACAAAGTAGAGGATGTCTAACTTGTTTTTGCAGGGCATGTTGTGATGTGATATGGTCAATACATGATGCTAAAATTTTATTGTATGAGATGATCATGTTTTGTAACATAGTTATCGGCAACTGGCAGGAGCCATATGGTTGTCTCTTTATTGTATAAAATGCAATCGTCATGTAATTGCTTTACTTTATCACTAAGCGGTAGCGATAGTCGTAGAAGCAATAGTTGGCGAGACGACAACGGTGCTTCGATGGAGATCAAGGTGTCAAGCCAGTGACGATGGTGATCATGACGGTGCTTTGGAGATGGAGATCAAAGGCACAAGATGATGATGGCCATATCATATCACTTATTTTATTGCATGTGATATTTATCATTTATGCATCTTATTTTGCTTAGTACGATGGTAGCATTATAAGATGATCTCTCACTAAATTTCAAGGTATAAGTGTTCTCCCTGAGTATGCACCGTTGCTACAGTTCGTCGTGCCGAGACACCACGTGATGATCGGGTGTGATAAGCTCTACGTTCACATACAATGGGTGCAAGCCAGTTTTGCACATGCAGAATACTCGGGTTAAACTTGACAAGCCTAGCATATGCAGATATGGCCTCGGAACGCTGAGACCGAAAGGTCGAACGTGAATCATATAGTAGATATGATCAACATAGTGATGTTCACCATTGAAAACTACTCCATCTCACGTGATGATCGGACATGGTTTAGTTGATATGGATCATGTGATCACTCAGATGATTAGAGGGATGTCTATCTAAGTGGGAGTTCTTAAGTAATATGATTAATTGAATTTTAATTTATCATGAACTTAGTCCTAATAGTATTTGCATAGCTATGTTGTAGATCAATAGCTCGCGATGTAGCTCCCTGTTTATTTTTGATATGTTCCTAGAGAAAAACTATGTTAAAAGATGATAGTCGCAATGATGCGGACTAGGTCCGTGATCTGAGGATTATCCTCATTGCTGCATAGAAGAATTATGTCCTTGATGCACCGCTAGGTGACGGACCTATTGCAGGAGCATATACAGATGTTATGAACATTTGGCAAGCTCGGTATGATAACTACTTGATAGTTTAGTGCGCTATGCTTTACGGCTTAGAACCGGGACTTCAAAAATTTTTGAACGCCACGGAGCATATAAGATGTTCCAAGAGCTGAAATTGGTATTTTAGACTCATGCCTGAGTCAAGAGGTATGAGACCTCTGACAAGTACTTTGCCTACAAGATGGAGGAGAATAGCTCAACCAGTGAGCATGTGCTCAGATTGTCTGAGTACTACAATCGCTTGAATCAAATGGAGTTAATCTTACAGATAAAATAGTGATTGACAGAGTTCTCTAGTCACTACCACCAAGTTACTGGAACTTCGTGATGAACTATAATATGCAAGGGATGACGAAAACGATTCCCAAGCTCTTCATGATGCTGAAATCGACGAAGGTAGGTATCAAGAAAAGCATCAAATGTTCATGTTTGACAAGACCACTAGTTCCAAGAAAAGGGCAAAGGGAAAGAAAGAGGAACTTCAAAGAAGAATAGCAAGCAAGTTGATGATCCCATGAAGAAGCCCAAAGCTAGACCCAAGCCTGGAACTGAGTGCTTCTACTACAAAGGAAATGGTCACTGGAAGTGGAACTACCCTAGATACTTGGCGGGTAAGAAGGATGGCAAAGTGAACAAAAGTATATTTGATATACATGTTATTTATGTGTACTTTACTAGTGTTTATAGCAACCCCTCAGTATTTGATACTGGTTCAGTTGCTAAGAGTAGTAACTCGAAATGGGAGTTGCAAAATGAACAGAGACTAGTTAAGGGCGAGGTGATGACGTGAGTTGGAAGTGATTCCAAGGTTGATAAGATCACCATCGCACACTCCCTTTACCTTCAGGATCAGTGTTGAACCTAAAATAAATGTTATGTGGTGTTTGCGTTGAGCATAATATGATTGGATCATGTTTATTGCAATACGGTTATTCATTTAAGTCAAAGAATAATTGTTATTCTGTTTACATGAATAAAACCTTCTGAGGTCATACACCCAAGGTGAATGGTTTATTGAATCTTGATCATAGTGATACACATATTCATAATATTGATGCCAAAAGATGCAAAGTTGATAATGATAGTGCAACATATTTGTGGTAGTGCCGTTTAGGTCATATTGGTGTAAAGCGCATGAAGAAACTCCATGCTGATGGGGTTTTTGGAATCACTTGATGCTTGCGAACCATGCCTCATGGGCAAGATGACTAAGACTCCGTTATCCGGAACAATGGAGCGAGCAACTGACTTATTGGAAATAATACACACTGATGTATGCGATCCAATGAGTGTTGAGGCTCGCGGCGGGTATCGTTATTTTCTGACCTTCACAGATGATTTGAGCAGATATGGGTATATCTACTTGATGAAACATAAGTCTAAAACATTTGAAAAGTTTAAAGAATTTCATAGTACAGTGGAAAATCATCGTAATAAGAAAATAAAGTTTCTACGATCTGATCGCGGAGACAAATATTTGAGTTACGAGTTTGGTCTTCATTTGAAATGATGTGGAATAGTTTCACAACTCACGCCACCTGGAACACCATAGCGTAATGGTGTGTCCGAACGTCATAACTGTACTTTATTAGATATGGTGCAATCTATGATGTCTCTTACCGATTTATCACTGTCGTTTTGGGGTTATGCATTAGAGACAACTGCATTCACATTAAATAGGGAACCATCTAAATCCGTTGAGACGACACTGTATGAACTATGGTTTGGCAAGAAACCAAAGTTGTCGTTTCTTAAAGTTTGGGGTTGCGATGCTTATGTGAAATTTTTTCAAACTGATAAGCTCGAACCCAAATCGGAGAAGTGCGTCTTCATAGGATACTCAAAAGAAACGGTTCGGTACACCTTCTATCACAGATCCGAAGGCAAAAAAATTTGTTGCTAAGAATGGATCCTTTCTAGAGAAGGAGTTTCTCTCGAAAGAAGTGAGTGGGAGGAAAGTAGAACTTGATGAGGTAATTGTACCTTCTCCCGAATTGGAAAGTAGTTCATCACAGAAATCAGTTCCAGTGATTCCTACACCAATTAGTGAGGAAGCTAATGATGATGATCATGAAACTTCAGATCAAGTTACTACCGAACCTCGTAGGTCCGCACGAGAGTGGTATGGTAATCCTATTCTAGAAGTCATGTTACTAGACCATGACGAACCTACAAACTATGAGGAAGCGATGATGAGCCCAAATTTCATGAAATGGCTTGAGGCCATGAAATCTGAGATGGGATCCATGTATGAGAACAAAGTATGGACTTTGATTGACTTGCCCGATGATCGGTGAGCCATTGAGAATAAATGGATCTTCAAGAGGAAGACGGACGCTGATAGTAGTGTTACTATCTACAAAGCTCGAATTGTTGCAAAAGGTTTTCGACAAGTTCAAGGTGTTGACTACGATGAGATTTTCTCACTCGTATCAATGCTTAAAAGTCTGTCCGAATCATGTTAGCAGTTGCCGCATTTTATGAAATCTGGCAAATGGATGTCAAAACTGCATTCCTTAATGGATTTCTTAAAAAAGAGTTGTATATGATGCAACCAGAAGGTTTTGTCGATCCTAAAGGTGCTAACAAAGTGTGCAAGCTCCAGCGATCCATTTATGGACTGGTGCAAGCATCTTGGAGTTGGAATATACACTTTGATAGTGTGATCAAAGCATATGGCTTTATACAGACTTGCGGTGAAGCCTGTATTTACTAGAAAGTGAGTGGGAGCACTACAACATTTATGATAAATATATGTGAATGACATATTGTTGATCGGAAATAATGTAGAAATTTTCTCGAAAGCATAAAGGAGTGTTTGAAAGGAGTTTTTCATAGGAAGACCTCAGTGAAGCTACTTACATATTGAGCATCAAGATCTATAGAGATAGAACAAGACGCTTGATAAGTTTTTTCAATGAGTACATACCTTGATAATATTTTGATGTAGTTCAAAATGGAACAGTCAAATAAGGAGTTCTTGCCTGTGTTGCAAGGTGTGAAGTTGAGTAAAGACTCAAAACCCGACCATGACAGGAAATAGAAAGAGAATGAAAAGTCATTCCCTATGCCTCAGTCATAGGTTCTATAAAGTATGCTATGTTGTGTATCAGACCTATTGTGTACCTCACCATGAGTTTGGCAAGAGGGTACAATAGTGATCCAGGAGTGGATCACTGGACAACGGTCAAAATTTTCCTTAGTGGAATAAGGAAATGTTTCTCGGTTATGGAGGTGACAAAGAGTTCGTCGTAAAGAGTTACGTCGATGCAAAGCTTTGACACTGATCTGGATGACTCTAAGTCTCGATCTAGATACATATTGAAAGTGGGAGCAATTAGCTAGAGTAGCTCTGCAGAGTATTATAGACATAGAAATTTGCAAAATACACACGGATCTGAATGTTGCAGACCCGCAGACTAAACTTCTCTCACAAGCAAAACAAGATCACTCTTTGGGTGTTAATCACATAGCGACGCGAACTAGATTATTGACTCTAGTAAACCCTTTGGGTATTAGTCACATCAAGATGTGAACTAATCACATAAAGATGTGAACTATTGGTGTGAAGTCACATGACGATGTGAACTAGATTATTGACTCTAGTGCAAGTGGGAGACTGAAAAAATATGCCCTAGAGGCAATAATAAAGTTGTTATTTATATTTCCTTATATCATGATAAATGTTTATTATTCATGCTAGAATTGTATTAACGGGAAACTTAGTACATGTGTGAATACATAGACAAACAGAGTGTCCCTAGTATGCCTCTACTAAGACTACCTCGTTAATCAAAGATGGTTAAGTTTCCTAGCCATAGACATGTGTTGTCATTTGATGAACGGGGTCACATCAGTAGAGAATAATGTGATGGACAAGACCCATCCGTTAGCTTAGCACTATGATCGTTTAGTTTATTGCTATTGCTTTCTTCATGACTTATACATGTTCCTATGACTATGAGATTATGCATCTCCCGAATACCAGAGGAACACTTAGTGTGCTATCAAACGTCACAATGTAACTGGGTGATTATAAAGATGATCTACATGTGTCTCTAATGGTGTTTGTTGAGTTGGCATAGATCGAGATTAGGATTTGTCACACCGATTGTCGGAGAGGTATCTCTGGGCCCTCTCGGTAATGCACATCACTATAAACCTTGCAAGCAATGTGACTAATGAATTAGTTACGGGATGATGCATTACGGAACGAGTAAAGAGACTTGCCGATAATGAGATTGAACTAGGTATTGAGATACCGACGATCGAATCTCGGGCAAGTATGATACATCCATTTTGCATCATGCTTTTATATCGAGATTTATTGCATTATGGGCTGTTATTACACGTTATGTCACAATACTTATACCTATTCTCTCTTATTTTACAAGGTTTACATGAAGAGGGAGAATGCCGGCAGCTGAAATTCTAGGCTGGAAAAGGAGCAAATATTAGAGACCTATTCTGCACAGCTCCAATAGTCCTGAAACTTCACGGAAGTCATTTTTGAAATTAATAAAAAATACCGAGCGAAGAAAATACGAGAGGGGGGCCACCCACCATCCACGAGGGTGGGGGCGCGCCCCCTGCCTCATGGGCCTCCTGGTGGCCCTCTGATGCCCATCTTTGGCTATATGGAGTCTTTCGTCGAGGAAAAATTCATAAGCAAGCTTTTGGGACGAAACTCCGCTGCCACGAGGCGAAGCCTTGGCGGAACCAATCTAGGGCTCCGTCGGAACTGTTCTGCTGGGGAAACTTCCCTTCAGGAGGGGGAAATCATCGTCATCGTCATCACCAATGATCCTCTCATCGGGAGGGGGGCAATCTCCATCAACATCTTCACCAGCACCGAGGGAGTCCTGGATTAGGGGGTGTTCGGATAGCCGGACCATACCTTCGGCCGGACTCCTGGACTATGAAGATACAAGATTGAAGACTTCGTCCCGTGTCCGGAAGGGACTTTCCTTGGCGTGGAAGGCAAGCTTGGCGATACGGATATGTAGATCTCCTACCATTGTAACCGACTTTGTGTAACCCTAACCCTCTCCGGTGTCTATATAAACCGGAGGGTTTTAGTCCGTAGGACAACATACACAACAACAATCATACCATAGGCTAGCTTCTAGGGTTTAGCCTCTCCGATCTCGTGGTAGATCTACTCTTGTACTACCCATATCATCAATATTAATCAAGCAGGACATAGGGTTTTACCTCCATCGAGAGGGCCCGGACCTGGGTAAAACTTCGTGTCCCTTACCTCCTGTTACCATCCGGCCTAGACGCACAGTTCGGGACCCCCTACCCGAGATCCGCCGGTTTTGACACCGACATTGGTGCTTTCATTGAGAGTTCCTCTGTGTCGTCGCCGTCAGGCTTGATGGCTCCTACGATCATCAACGGCGATGCAGTCTAGGATGAAACCTTCCTCCCCGGACAGATCTTCGTCTTCAGCGGCTTCGCACTGCGGGCCAATTCACTTGGCCATCTGGAGCAGATCGAAAGCTATGCCCCTGGCCGTCAGGTCAGATTTGGAAGTTTAAACTACACGGCTTACATCCGCGGGGACTTGATCTTCGACGGATTCGAACCACTGCCGAGCGCGCCGCACTGTCACGACGAGCATGATCTAGCTCTGCCGCCGAACAGTGCCCTGGAGGCCGCACCCGCATCGGCTTCGACCCTTAATTCGGAGCCAATTGCGCCGATCGAGGATGGGTGGTTGGACGCCGCCTCGGGGGCTGCGATCCCAACGGCGTTCGAGCCGAACACCAGCCCCGCACTCTGCGAGACTCGTGACTCCGAGGAGCCGGACTCCTCTTCGGACTCCGAACCATTCGCGCCTCTGCCGGTCGAATCCGATCGGGCGCCGATCATGGAGTTTACTGCCGCGGACATCTTTCAGCACTCGCCCTTTGGCGATATTATAAAATCACTAAAGTCTCTCTCTTTATCAGGAGAGCCCTGGCCGGACTACGGTCAGCGAGATTGGGATGCGGACGATGAAGAAATTCAAAGCCCACCCACCACCCACTTTGTAGCCACTATCGACGATTTAACCGACATGCTCGACTTCGACTCCGAAGACATCGACGGTATGGACGCCGATGAAGGAGACGGTGAAGAACCAGCGCCTATTGGGCCCTGGAACTCCACCTCGTCATATGACGTATACATGATGGACGCACCAAAAGATGACGACGAGGAGCGGAAGGACGCACCAAAGGCTTGTTTCCTCGAAAAGCAGTCAAAGCGGCGACGCAAGCGCCGCCCCAAATCCCGCCTCGACAGAAATAGCGATCACACAGACCCAGCACTGGAGCAGGGCGAACCGCTGCCGGACAACGGCAATCCGGATAATAAAACCGAACAAACAAATCCTATCAAGGATAATGGTCCGGACGACATAACGCCGGACAGACACCCGGAGCAGCAGACTGCCCGTAAAAGGCTTGTTGCCACCGCGAGGAGTCTAAAAAAGCAGAAGCAAAGGCTCAAGGCCGCGCAAGACACACTCCAAATCAGATGGAGTAAAATACTCAACACTGCAGCAAGGTACGGCGACAATCGCCCCTCCAAGAGCTACCCAAAGCGGAAGCTGCTACCCGAATTCGATGAGGCCTCAGAACCCCCACAACCAAATATCAAAGCAGCCACCTGGTCGGATAGACGACCCCTCTACCAACATAGAGCGGCATACAACGCCGCTCACAATACAATACGCGACCCATGCGAGGGCTCGCACCCAAAGGACGGCGCAACAAGATCCATCTATGGACCACGCAAGCGCGCCCCAGCATACAATGCAACACAACAAACATCCGAACAACGCGGTACACCCAGCTACAGGGGTGCCGCACACCCCCTATGTTTCACCAATGAGGTGCTGGACCACGAATTTCCAGAGGGATTCAAGCCCGTAAACATAGAGGCATACGACGGAACAACAAACCCTGGGGTCTGGATTGAGGACTACATCCTTCATATCCATATGGCTCGAGGAGATGATCTCCACGCCATCAAGTACCTACCCCTCAAGCTCAAAGGGCCAACTCGTCACTGGCTCAAAGGCCTCCCCGAAAGCTCCATTGGAAGTTGGGAAGATCTCGAAGACGCCTTTCGGGCAAATTTTCAAGGGACTTATGTCCGACCTCCGGATGCGGACGATTTGAGTCATATAACTCAACAGCCCGGAGACTCAGCCCGAAAGCTTTGGAACAGGTTTCTTACTAAAAAGAACCAGATTGTCGACTGTCCGGACGCCGAAGCCTTGGTAGCTTTCAAGCATAGCGTCCGTGACGAATGGCTCGCCAGACACCTCGGCCAAAATAAGCCGAGAACGATGGCCGCATTAACAAATCTCATGACTCGCTTTTGCGCGGGTGAGGACAGCTGGCTAGCCAGATGCAGCACCAGCAACCCCAGTACATCTGAAGTTAGAGATGGAAACGGGAAATCACGGCGCAACAGCAATAACAACGCCAGAATAAAGAACACAGCACGAAGGGCACACCAGTAAATGCCGGATTCAAAAGCTCTCGGCCAGGTCAAAAGCCGCCCCCTAAAGGCACCAGGGATGAATTGTCCAGCCTCAACAAAATTCTGGACCAAGTATGTCAGATTCATAGTACCCCTGGTAAACCTGCTAATCATACCCACAGAGAATGTTGGGTCTTCAAGCAGTCCGGCAAGCTCAACGCCGTACACAAGGGGGAGGATACACCAAGTGAAAACGAGGACGAGCCCCCCAAGCAAGACACAGGGGAACAAAAGAAATTTCCACCAGAAGTCAAAACAGTAAACGTGTTACACGTAATCAAGGGAAAAAACAACGCGACACTCCCAGGAAAATATACCCAAGTGCCTGTCACCACGAAGTCCTGCCACTGGTCATCTCAACCGATCACTTTCGACCATCGCGATTACTCAGCAAGTATCCGACACGCAGGATGGGCTGCCCTGGTATTAGACCCAGTAATTGGCGGATATCACTTCACAAGAGTCTTGGTGGACGGCGACAGTAGCCTAAACCTAATATATCAGGATACAATCCGCGGGATGGGGTTAGACCCAACACAAAGTCGCCATAGCAATACTACCTTTAAAGGAGTAACGCCAGGCCCAGGGGCTCGTTGTACGGGCTCCCTCCTACTACAAGTTATATTCGGCTCCCCCGATAACTTCCGTCGCGAGAATTTAACTTTCCACATCGCTCCATTTCAAAGTGGCTATCAAGCACTGCTCGGACGCGAAGCTTTCGCTCGCTTTAATGCAATACCACACTACGCCTCCCTCACACTCAAGATGCCCGGTCCACGTGGCATCATTACAATGCACGGAAATATCAAGCGATCTCTGCGTGCCGAAGAGAGTGAGGCTGCCTTGGCAGCCGCACACTAAAGGCGCCCCGACAAGCGAAAGCATCCAATAGGTCGTCAAGACCTCAGATACAACTAATCGAGTTCGGCGCCGCTACTTATACCGAATAAATGGTCACACCCCTATTTGTCAATACAAGGGGCTCAACACGCGCAGACGAGTGGCAATTTCTTCTCATCTTGAATTATACATGATTTATTTAACAAACTATCTTTTTGCACGACAACATTTTCACCTAAATTCCTCTCTTTTACAGACGATCATCGTGCTACACCCGTCCAGGATACGGCACAACGGAGACACAGGCGCAGACGTGCAGCAGGGACCCGCTCCAAGGATTCTTTTTAGATTAAGACCCTGCGTAAACCTTTTTTACTGTCTCTTGTTGATACATATCCACCGTTGTGAAGGATGCTGACGTCTTGGCATGTGGCCACGCCAGAACAATGCACGTACCTGGACACAAGGGGCTTCTTACAAAGGCCATTATTTAGGCCCGGTTTATACCACAAAGACCGAATACCTTAGGGAGTGTTCGGCGTCGCGAGTTTGGCCCTATATGCATCAGCTCCGAATCATTGTCTTTGGTCAAATGTTGGGTTTGCCCGGCTCCTGTGTTTTGGTGCCTTACGTTCCGCTTTACCGGCTAAGGTAGCACCAGGAGAACTACTGCGATTGTGCCCTGGTTCATCCGGACGAGCACCTCAGTAGAGAAAGCCGAAAACTGACTGTCATGATATAGCGTGAGACTGGCCAACCACTCGATGACCTATTGGAATGTTAGAATTCCTCTGCCTTAAAGAAGGGCCGTTTTTCGGCCAGGCATGTACGCACCCCGGGATCGGGAAAGTGCAGAGCCACCAGGGGCTATTTAGTAGCCCCACTGTCAAACTCCTATGGCTAAGTGAAAGTGCTAAAGCATTATAGTCCGGTTGCCTCGCTCGCTCCGCTATCACCTCCTTAATAGGACCAAGACATTGGGTTAAGTGTGAACGCGTGTTTTTGCGAGCACCTCCACATTATATGCGTGAGGGTTGAAGCCGACGGCTGCAATCTTTCAGGTTATACACATGTATACATAAACGGCCGCCCAGGAGGCATCATATTACTTTCAGGCAAAAGTATAAACATAGCCTTATAAAAATTTATAAAAGCATTTCGCTTACAATGAGATTACATATCACTCAAACATAATATTTTTTGAGCACTGGGTCTCTATCAAACGAGCACCCTCAAGAACTTCTTCAAAGTAGTGCTCAGCAGCCCTTCGACCTATGGCCGAATCTCGCGCTGCAACAGTGGTAGCATCCATCTCAGCCCAGTATGCTTTAACACGGGCAAAGGCCATCTGTGCGCCCTCTATGCACGCCGACCTCTTCATCGCATTAATGCGCGGCACCACGTCAAGGAACTGCTGCACCAAGCTGAAATGGCTGTTCGATTTTGACCTTTCCAGCCATAGCTGATCCACAACAGACCTCATGGAGAGTCCTGACAACCTATTTAGTTTGGCCCATTCGGCTAATTGGTCAGTCAATGAAAGCGGACGCTCGGGAGAATGGAATTGTCTCCAAAACAGCTGGTCTACTTCACGGTCCGTCTGACCCTGGAAATACTTGGCCGCATCAGCAGCGCTCGCCGCCAAATCCATATATACATCCTCTGAACTCCACAACCGATCCAGAGGGGCATACCGTGGATCTCCGAACTTCCTCCGCAACATAAAGGATTTCCCAGCTACAATATCCCCGGCTTCCCGCAGCTCCTCCTTCTTTGCCCTCATAGCAGAGCGGAGGTCCTTTTTCGTCGCAGCAGCCTTCTCAAGGTTCGATGCCTTCGCTTGGTTTTCCTTTTCAAGAACCCGGCAACGGTCGGCGGTGGCTTTTAATTCTATGGCCATCTTGGCCATCTTGTCTCGGCTCTCGCCATGCGCGGCCCTCTCGGCTTGCAACTCTTCGGCCGCCTTCAAAGCAGCCGCATTACCCAACCTCGCTTGTTCCTTGGCTCGGGCAAGTTCTGCCCGCAAGGCTTCAACAGTGGCAGCTCCATCTGCAGTCACAACATATTAAAGATACTGGCATCATGCTGCTCTTCCTATGTGGCGTTTACCAGATAATGACACTTACCCTGTGCCTCGTCAAGACTTTTGTTAACAAGCTCGATGTTGGCGTCTGCCGCATCCAACTGCCGTTCTAAATGGGCAAACTCGCTAGTCCGGCTAGCCACCGGAGCTTCCATCACCTGCACATAGAGGCAGTATGGTTATTACCTGGGAATATGATTCTCTGTTCGTCGTCGTTTCCGACGACAACCAGAGCCTCAGGGGCTACTATGTACACAGGGCACACCTAGCATGTGCAGGACTATCATACATTCTTTTACGTACCTCAAAGCCTGTCAGTAGACTCATAAAAGCTTCATGCAATCCGCTTTCGGCGGACGATATTCTCTCCATCACCGTATTCATCAGCACACGGTGTTCATCTGAGATGGCCGCTCGCCCCACCATCTCCCTCAGAACATCCGATCGCACACTAGACGGTGCCGGACTCTTTTGTCTGCTCTCTTCGGGAGCCGGACACTGGCAGCTTCGGGGGTCAATGGGATTATCTTCTGGCCTCACCGGACTCGGAGAGGCCCTCCGCGACGACACTTCAGGGTCGCCCGCTTCCGGAGCGGAGGAGTCCGGAGGAGGCGTTTCGCTCTCCATCATCTCTGGAAGAAGATCCCCCGAAGACGAGCTCATTTGAGAGGGGCTAAGGCCTGAACTGCAAAGACATATGCGGTGGTTATTTTCTCAGAAGAAAAAGATGGCATATCTGTACTATTAAAGTATTTCGGGTCACTTACGACTCGCGGGAGAATTGATCCCCCCGTGGACTTTGTGCAGCAACAGCGCCCCCCAAGGTAGGACCCTCTGTGGGAGACTTCTTCTCCCGTTTGGAAGCTTCGGCTTCCGAATCCCCGGGCGCAGTCCTTTTCCTTTTCTGGTCGTCTTCCTTCATGAAGACGCTTGCTCCCTCGGTTAGAATGGGCAGCATTGGGGGCCCGCGTCCGCCCGCATTATCCTCCACAGTATCTTCCTTCAGGGGCTCCGGGCAAGGTGCGGTCTGGAGGATCTTTTCCAATACCGGATTTTCCAAACCCTCAGGGAGGGGGGCCGAACACCGAACCAACTTCGCCTTTGTTAGCCAGTCCTGGTCAAAAAGCGAACTCTCAGAAATAACTTCGTAACAAAGGAGAGACAATATGTTCGGCCGAAAGATGCCTTACCTGTTCGGCTGCGCGGTTACTACTTAGGCCCACGTCCTTGGTGATTTTCGGACACTCCACCTGAGGTCCGAAGAATGACTTGTACATCTCCTCGTGCGTCAGGCCGAGAAAATTTTGAATGACACGCGGTCCCTCGGGATTGAACTCCCACAGGCGAAGAGGCCAGCATTTGCAAGGCTGGACTTGACGAACCAGCATAACTTGTATTACTGCAACCAAACTGAAATCTCCATTGAAGAGATCTCGAATGCGGCTTTGCAGTATAGGCACGTCCTTGGCTGGACCCCAGCTCAGACCTCTGCTGATCCATGACATCAGTTGTGGTGGAGGGCCCGAGCGGAAAACAGGGGTGACCACCCACTTGGCACTTCGAGGAGCCGTGATGTAGAACCACTCCTGTTGCCACAATTCAGACACCTCTGGGATGGAACCTTTGGGCCACGGAGCTCCCGTCATCTTGCGTATTGAGGCACCTCCACACGCTGCATGTTGCCCCTCGATCATCTTAGGCTTTACTTCAAAGGTCTTGAGCCATAGGACAAAGTGAGGGGTAACCCGGAGGAAGGCCTCGCACACGACAATGAATGTCGTGATATGAAGAAAGGAGTCCGGAGCTAGATCGTGGAAGTCTAGCCCGTAATAAAACATCAAACCCCTGACGAAAGGATCCAGAGCAAGGCCTAGACCTCGTAGGAAGTGGGAAACGAACACGAGTAGGGACGGCCTGCCCTCGGGGAGGCAGCCGATGCAAGATCTCGGCGGTCAGATATCTGGCCTCCCTCAACATTTTGATGTCTTCCTCCGTGACGGAGGAAGGCACCCATCGGCCTTGAAGGCTAGATCCGGACATGACTGAAGGTTCGGAGCACCTGACCTGAACTTTGGGCGTTTGAGCTTGAGGTGGGGGAAGGATTCGATTGAGCACGGAAGGGAAAAATAAAAGCCTTGTCCCTTTATAAAGAGGGTGAATATCAAGCGTCCTCTCCGTGTCCGTTTGGACTTGCCTATAATCTAGGAGTCCTAGAAGCGGTTGGGTTACCCACGCCCGTATTGATGAGAATCCCGGAATAAGGGGACACGATCTCTGCTTTAACAAGACGTGCCAAGGAAACCGCCTCGCATGACGCGCTGAGGTGGGATAATAAAACGACTCGGATAAAGGCTTGGCCGTGTTGTGTTACACTATGGAATACGTCAGCAGATTAGATTTGTGTAAATATTATTCTCTCTATGGCAATATGTGGAAACTTATTTTGCAGAGCCGGACACTATCTTTGTATTCAAAATCTTCTATGAAGTACTTGGAGGAGGAACCCGCCTTGCAATGCCGAAGACAATCTGCGCGCCGGACTCGTCGTCATTGAAGCCTGATTCAGGGGCTACTGAGGGAGTCCTGGATTAGGGGGTGTTCGGATAGCCGGACTATACCTTCGGTCGGACTCCTGGACTATGAAGATACAAGATTGAAGACTTCGTCCCGTGTCCGGAAGGGACTTTCCTTGGCGTGGAAGGCAAGCTTGGCGATACAGATATGTAGATCTCCTACCATTGTAACCGACTTTGTGTAACCCTAACCCTCTCCGGTGTCTATATAAACCGGAGGGTTTTAGTCCGTAGGACAACATACACAACAACAATCATACCATAGGCTAGCTTCTAGGGTTTAGCCTCTCCGATCTCGTGGTAGATCTACTCTTGTACTACCCATATCATCAATATTAATCAAGCAGGACGTAGGGTTTTACCTCCATCGAGAGGGCCCGAACCTGGGTAAAACTTCGTGTCCCTTGCCTCCTGTTACCATCCGGCCTAGACGCACAGTTCGGGACCCCCTACCCGAGATCCGCCGGTTTTGACACCGACAAGCACCATCTCATCTCAAACCCTAGTTCATCTCTTGTATCCAATCTTTGTCTCCAAACCTCAGATTGGTACCTATGGGTTGCTAGTAGTGTTGATTACTCCTTGTAGTTGATGCTCGTTGGTTTATTCGGTGGAAGATCATATGTTCAGATCCTTAATGCATATTAAAACCCTCTGATTATGAACATGAATATTATTTGTGAGTAGTTACGTTTGTTCCTGAGGACATGGGGGAAGTCTTGCTATAAGTAGTCATGTGAATTTGGTATTCGTTCGATATTTTGATGAGATGTATGGTGTCTTTCCTCTAGTGGTGTTATGTGAACATCGACTACATGACACTTCACCATTGTTTGGGCCTAGAGGAAGGCTTTGGGAAGTAATAAGTAGATGATGGGTTGCTAGAGTGACAGAAGCTTAAACCCTAGTTTATGCGTTGCTTCGTAAGGGGCTGATTTGGATCCATCTGTTTAATGCTATGGTTAGGTTTACCTCAATACTTCTTTTGTAGTTGTGGATGATTGCAATAGGGGTTAATCATAAGTGGGATGCTTGTCCAAGGAAGGGAAGTACCCAAGCACCGGTCCACCCACATATCAAATTATCAAAGTACCGAACGCAAATCATATGAGCGTGATGAAAACTAGCTTGACGATAATTCCCATGTGTCCTTGGGAGCGCTTTTCTCTATATAAGAGTTTGTCCAGGCTTATCCTTTGCTACAAAAAGGATTGGGCCATCTTGCTGCACCTTATTTACTTTTATTGCTTGTTACCCATTGCCAATTACCTTATCACAAAACTATCTATTACCGATAATTTCAGTGCTTGCAGAGAATACCTTACTGAAAACCGCTTGTCATTTCCTTCTGCTCCTCGTTGGGTTCGACACTCTTACTTATCAAAAGGACTACGATAGATCCCCAACACTTGTGGGTCATCAAAGTAACATACTAATGACAAAGGGAACAACGTATGTTGTTATGCGGTTTGACCGATAAAAATCTTCGTAGAATATGTAGGAACCAATATGAGCATCCAAGTTACGCTATTGGTTATTGACCGGAGATGAGTCTCGGTCATGTCTACATAGTTCTCGAACCCGTAGGGTCCGCATGCTTAACGTTTGGTGATGATCGGTATTATGAGTTTATGTGTTTTGATGTACCGAAGGTAGTTCAGAGTCCCGGATATGATCACGGACATGACGAGAAGTCTCGGAATGGTCGAGACATAAAGATCGATATATTGGAAGGCTATGTTTGTACATCGGAATGGTTCCGGGTGAGTTCGGGCATTTATCGGAGTACCGGGGGTTACCGGAACCCCCCCGGGGAGTCAATGGGCCTTAATGGGCCCTAGTGGAGAAACAGGGCAGGAAGCAAGGTGTGGGGCGCGCCCCCCTAGGCCCAAACCGAATTGGTTTAGGGTTTGGGGGGCCGGCCCCCTCTTTCCTTTTCCCCTCCTCCTCTTTCCTCCTCCTAGTAGGAATAGGAAAAAGGGGGGGCGAAACCTACTTGGAGTAGGATTGCCCCTCCTTGGCGCGTGCCTCCTCCTAGGCCGGCCTCTTCCTCCCTCCCTCCTTTATATACGTGGGGAGGGGGCACCCCATAGACACACAAGTTGATTGTTTAGCCGTGTGCGGTGACCCCCTCCACAGAATTCCACCTTGGTCATATCGTTGTAGAGCTTAGGCGAAGCCCTGCGTCGATAACTTCATCATCACCGTCATCATGCCGTCGCGCTGGTGAAGCTCTCCCTCGACACACAGCTGTATCTAGAGTTCATGGGACGTCAGCGAGCTGAATGTGTGCAGATCGCGGAGGTGTCATACCTTCAGTGCTAGGATCGATCGGATCGTAAAGACATACGACTACATCAACCGCGTTGTCATAACGCTTCCGCTTACGGTCTACGAGGGTACGTGGACAACACTCTTCCCTCTCGTTGCTATGCATCACCTAGATGGATCTTGCGTGTGCGTAGGATTTTTTTGAAATTACTGCGTTCCCCAACATATATTCCTTCTTCAGAAGAGTTACTCAAATAATAATGATTGCCCATGTGTGTTTATTAAGAAATCTAAGAATGGATTTTGCATTATTCTGTGTATGTGGATGATCTGAATATAACTGGGACTACACAAGAAATACATGTGGCAAGTAATCATCTTAAGACAGAGTTTGAGATGAAAGATCTGGGTAAGACTAAATTTTGTTTGGGATTACAACTTGAACATCTTCCTTCGGGAATACTTGTTCATTAGTCTGCTTATATCCAAAAGATTCTTGAAAAATTTAATATGGATAAAGCATATCCATCGAAAACACCAATGATTGTTAGATCTCTTGATAGAGATAAAGACCCATTTAGACCTAAGGGTGATGATGAAGAGGTATTAGGACCCGAGTTTCCTTACCTTAGTGTTGTTGGAGCACTAATGTATCTAGGAAACTGCACAAGGCCTGATATATCATTTGCAGTAAATTTATTGGCTAGATTCAGTGCATCACCAACAAAGAGGCATTGGGTTGGTGTGAAGAACTTTTTCAGATATCTTCAAGGCACCAAAGATCTTGGTTTGTTCTATCACAAAAATCAAGATAAGATCATGGTGGGATATTGTGATGCTGGATACCTATCTGATCCCCATAATGCCAGATCACAGACTGGTTTTGTCTTCTTGAGTTGAGATATGACCTTTTCTTGGAACTCGAGAAAACAAACTCTAGTGGCTACGTCCATGAATCATTCTGAAATTATTGCTTTGTTTGAAGCATCACGTGAATGTGAATGATAAACTTTATTGAAAGTTCAAGTGGGATTGGATCATTAGAGTCACCAACCATTATATATGAAGATAATGGTGCATGTATTACACAGATGCAAACAGATTATATAAAGAGCAATATTGTAAAGCATATTTCTTCTAAATTATTTTATCCCCATGAGTTACAGGAAACTGGGGAGATAAATATTCTGCAAATGAAGTCATGTGATAATCTTGCTGATTTATTTACAAAGTCATTACCAAGTTTTTTATTTGAGAAGTACATCAATGGAATTGGTATGAAACGACTTCGGGACTTGCAAAGTTCAGGGGGAGTGTATCCTTGAATGATCATCTGTTTCTGATCCTCGGATCTTTGATATTGCACTCTTTTCCTTTATAAGTTTTTTCCTGAATGGTTTTTTATGAAAGGTTTTTAATGAGGCAATAGTAATACAGGCATTGTGATATGTTTGTTTCTCCTTATTGCTCACTAGGTTTTGGGAGGAGTTTTTAATGGCATATTATACATATCTCCTTATATTTTTCCTACAGTGTTTTTGGAGGAGACTAATCATGATGTTGATGATGATGTTTACAACAATAATTGAAGCAGAGATTATGAAGAGTGTTAGGATTAATTACTTACTTTAATTAATTAGAATCTCTGTTTGTGGAACCGACAGCCGATTTCTTCCCGAACGATCGCGTCCTAATATAACGGAAGCGTCGTTCAGATCCTGCCTCTTGTAAACGTCGCGCCTGTGCGACGCATCTCTTCGAGAGATATAAATCTGTACATCATCGACATCAATCAACAGTGAATTGTTACTGTTCATCGCACTGTTTCTTTACACCAGGTTTGATTTGCCCAAATTTCATATTTTTTGAATTGTTTTGGTATTTTTACGTTTAATATTCGTATGGGGGTGTGGAGCGCCCCGGAGCTCCTGTATATTTTCCTAATGGACCTCCTCTATACTATATACCCATTGATCTTATTCGAGAACATTCTGTGAAACGGTCTCCTTGTTAAGAAGTACTCATAAGGCACTACCAACAGATGAATTAGTTCCTTTTTATTGTTTGTATCTTCTCCTGATCGGTTTGTATTGGTTTTAGCGGTTTGTTCAAGTGTGAAATGGTAGGGAGGTCCTGCGGTGGTAAGGAAGTCGTGCGGTCTGAAATACTACAGGATACGACCAAGGCAGGGAGCAAGCAGACAGCGTGATGGAGCATAGTGCATATACCCCACCTAAATAAACACGCCGGGTACACCCAACCCAATTATACGTCTCCCTTGTCCAGAGTTCATGAATCGGACAAGATTGCAGGCACCCTCTTCTTGAGTCTATCACTGCGCCACGTACAACAATTAAGCTCCGTCATGGGCACTTGGTAGATCGGCGCCCAGGCATACAAGCACGCGACACTCGAGTAGAAAGGTAAGAAAAATACAGCAGTACAATAGCTCTGGAAAAGGAGGCAGAAGAATGAAATGCATCATGGCAATCTTGTTTCGAAAAGTAAATAAAAATGCATCATGGCAATTGTTTGCCTACGGTACAGAACAAAATTCAGACCGCCTCATGTCAGCACGAGCTTGCTGTTAGTGATCACACACAGTTCCTGGACGACGGAAAAGATAAGGCCTTCTCGTCCGAGACGAGAAACACCAGTGGCCTGTCAAATGCCATCAGTGTAGCGTCCTGTGTAACAACTAACACGAGCCTAACAGGACGTTGATCGGTCTCGTCCTGATCCGAACGCCTAACAGGACATGCAGCTAGCTGGGATGAGTCTGGGACGGATTATTACGAGCCCCTATCCATTCCTTTGTCGCGCTAGTGCTCTTCTAGGCAGCGGCCGTGCCCTGTGACTTCTTTGTCACGTTGCATGCATCTACAGCAGCGTAGTTCCATCGACCGATTGACAGGGCAAAGTTATACTATCAGCGAATCCCTCAAAAATAAATAAAGCTATATCAGTGAATAACAACTGCTGGCTTGGCTTGTCAAGCCTCAAGACTAGTTCAGCACACAGTACACGTACCAGCCAAGATCGAACAATCCAGCCAAGCTGTTGCAAAGTGGAACAGAGAGCAGCAAACACATGAAGAAGAACAAAACGAAGCATATATTACAGTACACACGAGCTGAACGTGAGCGTGACAAGGAGCAAACACAAGAAAGAATCTACCACCGCCTACATTTCACATTATCCCCCACACCAGTCCTTATTTATCATACACCCATCTTCCCTGTCTCCGGTCATCTTCCTCCGGCGATCGGCGTACACACGGACGGTCCAACCCTAGCTGCTGGGTGGACCTTGGGATTACATGGAGCACTCGGCAGGGACGCCCTTGGCGACGCGCTTGGGGTCCGTGCAGTAGTTGTAGATCATGTAGTTGCTCTGCACCCACCGCATCCGTTGCTGCCGCGTCAGGTCCAGCTCCTGGTTGTACCACTCACCCGCCGCGCCGGTGCCGGGGACGACCTCCGTGTCAACGCTGGCACGGTAGCGCGGCCGGCCGCCCGCGGTTACCACGCACGCGTCGGCCTTGAAGCCGAGGTAGGAGGCGGAGAACGGGGTGTGGGACCAATCCGTCTTGACGCGGCCGCCCTGCGTGGCCCAGTCGTCGGCGTTCCGGAGGCTGGAGTAGAGGCGCAGGGGCTGGTTCTTGGGGAAGGCGGTCAGCCATTTGAGCCGGTTATGAAAAAATCAGGAGTGAAAACAAGGTCTTCAGAGCAGGGAATGATACATGTTGAAGCATATATCTCGATGGTTACAGGGAGCTCCTCAGAGGAGGATTCAGAGACAGATGACCAGTCCTATATCCCACCTGAGGTGTATGCTCTAAGTTGCAATGTTTATATTTCTCATATCATGCATATGGTATATTGCATTGCTTAGTTTAGACATCACATGTACAATATTGAATTCCATCTGCTTAGTTTAGAGATCATACATGCGAGTGCCAGCTGCTTAGTATATGAATCAATTATGTCAATTATATCATGTCATCCTATATATTTAGACAACATTTGTGTGAATTATTTCATTCCAACCTATGTTAGAAAGACATCATATAGTTTTGTCATGTCATCATGTTTAGATATTCATCACATGTTGAATTATGTCATTATATCATGTTAAGTTATCCATAATATATCTGAAACTGTGGCATACTATCCTGTTTAGTTAGGCATTGATGTAGACACAGACCTAGGGTAGGGTAATAGGCCTGACCTATATGACCCACCTAAGGTCTTGTCCTAAGAACTAAGGAGTTCAAGAGTCAGAAGTAGAGGACCAACAAAGGTGTCGAAGCGAAGTCCACTCGACCTATCAATCACTCGGAGACCTCTCTTACTCAGGTCACTCGACCACCAAACCACTCGACATATCAGAAGACCTAAAGCCACTCCGCGCAGCAACGGTCAAGCATTCATTCGCATACTTAATGCTCATTTGTAGCACCTTAATACAGGTGTTACCTGTAACGCCTCCTCTTAATGTATATTGAACCCTGTGTAACAGAGGGGAGCTGGGGTCCTGGCGTATTCTATAAGCCACCCCCCCTCCTCTGGGACAAGGGTTCGCACCCCCTGTAACTCACACACGTATAATTCAGTCGACTGCCTCCGGGCTCCAAGACGTAGGGCTGTTACTTCCTCCGAGAAGGGCCTGAACTCGTAAACCTTGTGTGTACAACTCCTCCATAGCTAAGATCTTGCCTCTCCATTCCTACCCCCATATTCTACTGTCAGACTTAGAACCACGACAGTTGGCGCCCCACCTTGAGGCAGGTGTCCTAGCGACTTGTTGGAAAAGTTGCGATTTTTCCGATCCCCTTCATCATGGTTTCAGGCGGAGTTTTGGTGGAGGGCCGCGAGATCCGTCTCGGCGCGCTCACGTTCATCACCGACGACTCCGCTTGGCTTCAGGAGGCTTCGCTCGACGTCAACGTGCTCCCTGTCCGCGGGGCAATGCACTTTCGCGCGTGCGTCCGCGGCGTCCTCTTGCGGCAGCCGTCGACCCAGTATCGGTCGGCCCCTGTGTCGTCCTCCCTCCCTGTTTCCCGCCGCGCAAGCGCTCCGGTCGGTCGAGACTTCAGCGGTGGATGAGACACGCAGTGGCTCGCCAGTCAGCCACCCCCCAAGTCGCGGCGATCGAGCCCGACGAATCTCTCTACAGCCTGTTCGACCTGTCGACTGGCTCCGCAGAGACTGCATCCGAGTGCGACAACAGTGATCCAGCGGCAGAGGTTCTGATGGTCGATGAACCACGCAGTCCTCCCGGCTTTCCCCGCACCAACGGAGGCGACGGCGGAGGCGGTCCGTCGCATACTCATGAAGAGTATCTCCCCGAGCCCCTTACTTCGCTGCATAGAGAAGAACTTCACCGTCGGAACATGGATGCGCTGCACACTCCTATCGTTGGAGAAACCCCCTAGGCCCGTGCCTGAGAGGACGCGCGCTTGGCCAACTGGGCTGAGCGCACTCGACTGGAGAACCTCCAGTGAGCACTCGACGAGCGTGCGCAACAACGGATTCCAACATCCAGTCGACGTCAGCTCTTTCCGCCACCGACTCAGGTATATCGAACTCCGATTCAGAATTTAGCAGCTGCAGCCCGTATAGCAGAGTCGATTCAGCCTTCTCAGTCAGAGGCTGGCAGAGGCTTGTTGCAGATCAGAGCATTGCTCCGGGCGGCAGGAGATCGGAATTCAGCTGTGTCACAGTCACGAAATAGGATCCACAGCAGATCCGTCGCTGCAGATACAGTCCAGTCGGCCCACAGCCCAAGATCGCCCCCGAGGCGTGAGGGACGTGGAGACCGGCGCGATCAGAACAGGAACCGTGAGCAGTATGATCACCGACTCGATCGGGATGATCGACGTCGAGTACCCACCCCTCCCCCAAGGAGTGGATCGTACGTGCCTCGACAGCAGGATGACAGACGCCCTCACAGTGTTGGGCGAAGGATTCCAGTCGACCCCAGGGAGCCAGGCTTTGATGCGAGATCCGTTCTCGTTCAGGGTTTGGTCGACAGGAACAGAGCCCACCGAGAAGGTCGAGACAGAGATGTACCCACCAGCAGCAGAGTACACGTCTCAGGACCGGAGTGCTTCAGTAGAGCCATCAGAGCCGCGGTGATTCCTCCCAACTTCAGGTTGGCGACTGAAGTCAGTAAGTTCACTGGTGAGTCCAAGCCTGATACTTGGCTTGAGGATTACCGAGTGCTGTTCAGATTGGCGGTGGTAACGATGAAGTGGCAATGAAACACCTGCCTCTTATGTTGGAAGGCTCGGCCAGAGCATGGCTGAATCAGTTAGCGCCCATCAGCATTTACACTTGGGAAGATCTTGCCCGAGTGTTCGTCAGAACATTTGAAGGAACTTGCAAGTGACCAGCAGGGTTGACAGAGCTGCAATCTTGCGTGCAGAAGCTGAATGAAATTTTGAGGGCCTACATCTAGAGATGCATTACATTGCATCACACAGTAGAGAACATATCTGATCACCAAGCAGTCTGTGCCTTCAAGCAAGGCGTTAAGTACAGAGAACTGAACCTGAAATTCGGTCGAACCGGAGACATGTCTCTGAGTCGAATGATGGAGATTGCCACCAAGTATGCCAATGGTGAAGAAGAGGATCGGCTCCGGAGTGGCAAGCACAAGTCAGTCGCCCACGAAACCGGAGGAGGGAACTCCAGTCGGAAGCAGAAGCGGAAAGCCGAGCCAGCTGCTCCTGGAGAAGCCTTGGCCGTGACTCAAGGAAAGTTCAAGGGGAAGCCCAAAGGGCCTTGGAACCCCAAGAAGGTGAAAGACCAAGACAGAAATGATGTGTTGGATCTGCCATGTCACATTCACACAAAGAAAGATGAAGAGGGTAAACTCATTTATCCGAAGCATACCTTTTCCTTATCTTTGGGCTGTTTCTCTTGGAACTGCTGGATCAAGAGCCGACACTATTACATATACCTCAAACTGAAGATGCCTGGTCCCAGAGGTGTGATCACTATTACCAGTAATCGGAAGAAAGCGGAAGAGTGCTTTTAGAAAGGCTCAAAGATCGCCGATGCTCAGATGGCAGTGGTAGAGCTGCAGGAATACCAAAAAGTTGCAGACCCGAGTGATTTGTTGTGAGCCAAGAAGCCCGCTACGGAATCAGCATTTCAGTCGTCCGGTGAGACAAAGCCGATTCACATTCACCCGACCGACCCCAGTGCTGCTCCGACTCATATCTCTATGACACTCGACTCCAAATAGGAAGAAGCGCTCATCCAGTTCCTCCATGAGAACTGGGACATCTTTGCATGGAAGCCTTCTGACATGTCGGGTGTTCCCAGAGGGCTGGCTGAGCACCGTCTACGAGTTGACTCAAAAGTGAAACCGGTCAAAGAACATCTTCGACGGTCCGCCGTCCAGAAGAGAAAGGCCATCGGCAAGGAGGTGGCTCGGCTCTTAGCAGCAGAGTTTATCCGAGAGATTTACCACTCCGAGTGGCTCGCCAATGTTGTCATGGTCCCCAAGAAGGACAAGTCACTTCGCATGTGCATTGACTTCAAACATATCAATCGGGCCTGCCCGAAAGATCATTTTCCTCTCCCCCGCATCGACCAGATAGTCGACTCGACTGCGGGATGCGAGTGCCTGTCTTTTTTAGAAGCCTATTCCGGTTACCATCAGATCCGTCTGTATGGTCCTGACGAGATCAAAACAGCTTTCATCACTCCATTCGGGTGCTTCTGTTATGTTACCATGCCATTCGGCCTCAAAAATGCCGGAGCCACGTTCATGAGGATGATTCAGAAGTGTTTGCTCACTCAAATCAGTCGGAATGTGGAAGCATACATGGATGATATTATGGTCAAGTCACGGAAAGGTTCCGACCTGCTGACTGACCTTGCTGAAACATTTGCCAACCTCAGGAGGTATGATATCAAGCTTAACCCATCAAAGTGCACATTCGGAGTTCCTGGCAGAAAGTTACTCGGTTTTCTTGTTTCCGAACGAGGAATCGACGCCAACCCAGAAAAAGTTGGTACTATACTCCGAATGAAGCGCCCTGTGCGCGTGCATGATGTCCAGAAGCTTACTGGTTGCTTGGCCGCTTTAAGTCGATTCATTTCTCGTCTCGGTGAAAAGGCATTGCCTCTTTACCGACTGATGAAGAAGTCAGACAAGTTTGAGTGGACTCCTGAAGCTGATGCAGTGTTTGCAGAGCTAAAAGCCCTGCTCTCCACCCAGCCGGTGCTTGCTGCCCCAATCAGCAAAGAGCCTTTGCTGCTTTACATTGCAGCCACGGGACAAGTCGTCAGTTCAGTACTTACGGTCGAGCGGGAAGAAGAAGGAAAAACCTTTAAAGTTCAGCGCCTAATATATTATGTTTCTGAAGTTTTGACCCCATCAAAGCAAAGATATCCTCATTATCAGAAGCTTATATATGGGATTCATATGACCACTAAGAAGGTTGCACATTACTTCTCTGACCATTCCATTACAGTCATTAGCGACGCTCCATTGTCAGAGATTCTGCACAACAGAGATGCAACTGGTCGAGTGGCAAAATGGGTGATTGAACTCCTTCCCCTAGATATCAAGTTTGAGGCAAAGAAAGCTATCAAGTCCTAAGCAATTGCAGATTTCGTCGCCGAGTGGATTGAACAGCAACTGCCGACTCAAGTTCACTCGGAGCACTGGACCATGTTCTTCGACGGTTCTAAGATGCTGAATGGTTCCGGTGCTGGGGTAGTATTGGTTCCCCCCCGAGAAGATAAGCTCAGATATGTTCTCCAAATCCACTTTGATTCCTCCAATAACGAAGCAGAATATGAAGCACTTTTGTATGGGTTGCGCATGGCCATTTCACTCGGCGTCCGTCGCCTCATGGTCTATGGCGACTCAGATTTGGTGGTGAATCAAGTGATGAAGGAGTGGGACATCAGAAGTCCAGTCATGACCGGTTATTGCAATGCAGTGAGAAAGCTAGAGAAGAAATTCGAGGGGTTAGAGCTGCATCATATACCCCGACTGAAAAATCAAGCAGCTGATGATTTGGCAAAAATAGGTTCCAAGAGAAAAGCCATTCCCAGTAATGTGTTTCTGGAACACATCCACACACCATCAATTCAAGAGGATCCTTTCACCGAAGAAGTCCCGCAACCAAAAAGTGCCACGGATCTGACTAAAGTTGAGGTTCCAGCAGTGGTCGACCTGATCATGGAAGTTTTGGTCATCACTCCCAACTGGACAGTGTCGTACATCGCGTACATCCTGAGGAAAGAACTCCCAGAGAATGAAGAAGAGGCTCGACAGATCGTCCGTCGATCTAAGGCCTTCACTATGATAAAGGGACAGTTGTACAGGGAAAGCGCGACTGGAGTCGGTCAAAAATGTATAACACCAGAAGAAGGTCAAATAATTCTTGATGATATCCACTCGGGGACCTGTGGCCATCATGCGTCCTCTCAGACCATCGTGGCTAAAGCATACCAAACGGGATTTTACTGGCCAAAAGCAAATGAGATGGCGAAGGAGATAGTCAACAAATGTGAAGGATGTCAGTTCTATTCCAATATGTCGCACAAACCCGCCTCATCCTTGAAGACCATTCCACTCGTCTGGCCCTTCGCTGTTTGGGGATTGGATATGGTTGGACCGCTGAGAACTGGCACGAGCGGCTTCACCCATGTGCTGGTGGCAGTCGACAAATTCACTAAATGGATTGAAGCTAAACCTATCAAGAATCTTGATGTCTGCACCGCTATCAGCTTTATCAGAGAGTTGATATTCAGATATGGAGTTCTGCATAGCATCATCACTGACAATGGGTCAAACTTCGATTCCGACAAGTTCAGAGCTTTTTGCGCCTCTCAAGGCACACGAGTCGACTACGCGTCAGTCGCTCACCCCCAGTCGAATGAACAAGCAGAAAGAGCTAATGGTCTAATTCTCAAAGGACTAAAACCTCGACTGATGCGCGATCTCAAGCATGCAGCAGGCGCATGGGTCGACGAGTTTCCGTCAGTTCTTTGGGGATTGAGGACCACCCCGAATCGGTTGACTGGACGAACCCCATTCTTTCTGGTCTATGGAGCTGAAGCAGTTTTGCCGAGTGACTTGCTTCACAATGCACCCCGAGTCGAACTCTACTATGAAGATGAAGCAGAACAAGCCCGGCAGGACTCATTCGACCTCCTAGAAGAGGAAAGAGAGATGGCCATGATCCGATCGACCATCTATCAACAGGACTTGCATCGATTCCATGCCAGAAATGTGAAGAGTCGAGCCTTCCAAGAAGGAGACTTGGTCCTCCAAGTGGATCAACAGAAACCACACAAGCTCGCTCCTACTTGGGAAGGTCCTTTCATCGTCACCAGAGTTCCCCACAATGGAGCATACCATCTTTACAATGTCAATCACCAGATTGATGAGCCACGAGCCTGGAAGCGGAGCTACTCCGCCCCTTTTATACTTAAGTACTCACTCGGATGAGATGTAATAAGAGATACCTCTGTAGTTTGTTTATCAAAAGACAAAAGTGTTATAATTTTCCCAGTGATTGTTGTTGCTTTTGTTTACGTGAGAAATCCCCCAGTGGGTGGCTTAGTTGTGAATCCATTTTGCCTAAGTTTTAAAAAATCCTACCGAGTGGTGAGCCAGCCTCCCACTCGGGGGCTTAGCTGCGAATCCGTTTCGCCTAAGTTTTAAAAAAATCCTACCGAGTGGTGAGCCAGCCTCCCACTCGGGGGCTTAGCTGCAGTCCAAGTACTCGCCTAAGTTTTAAAAAATCCTACCGAGTGGTGAGCCAGCCTCCCACTCTGGGGCTTAACTGCAGTCCAAGTACTCGGCTAAGTTTTAAAAATCCTACCGAGTGGTGAGCGATCCTCCCACTCGGGGGCTTAGCTGTAGTCCAAGTACTCCCCTAAGTTTTAAAAATCCTACCGAGTGGTGAGCGATCCTCCCACTCGGGGGCTTAGCTGCAGTCTAAGTACTCGCCTAAGTTTTAAAAATCCTACCGAGTGGTGAGCGATCCTCCCACTCGGGGCTTAGCTGCAGTCTAAGTACTCGCCTAAGTTTTAAAAATCCTACCGAGTGGTGAGTGATCCTCCCACTCGGAGGCTTAGCTGCAGTCTAAGTACTCGCCTAAGTTTCAAAAATCCTACCGAGTAGTGAGCAATCCTCCCACTCGGGGGCTTAGCTGCAGTCTAATACTCGCCTAAGTTTTAAAAAATCCTACTGAGTGGTGAGCGATCCTCCCACTCGGGGGCTTAGCTGCAGTCTAAGTACTCGCCTAAGTTTGAAAAAATCCTACCGAGTGGTGAGCGATCCTCCCACTCGGAGGCTTAGCTGCAGTCCAAGTACTCGCCTAAGTTTTAAAAATCCTACCGAGTGGTGAGCGATCCTCCCACTTGGAGGCTTAGCTGCAGTCCAAGTACTCGCCTAAGTTTTAAAATCCTACCGAGTGGTGAGCGATCCTCCCACTCGGAGGCTTAGCTGCATTCCAAGTACTCGCCTAAGTTTTAAAAATCCTACCGAGTGGTGAGCGATCCTCCCACTCGGAGGCTTAGCTGCAGTCCAAGTACTTGCCTAAGTTTAAAAATTCTACCGAGTGGTGAGCGATCCTCCCACTCGGGGACTTAGTTGCACTCCAAGTACTCGCCTAAGTATTCCCCACCTCAGAGCTGCATTCCAAGCACAAAGAGTATTCCGAGCAAAAAAACAAATTCCAGTCGAAAGCAAACACCAGCATATTCAGAAATAAACCAAGTTCGGATAAACCCCAAGGTCCCAGACGGCAGATCAAAAGTATTCAAGCATCAAGCCTGAAGAAGTTTAACGGTTACACAATCACTCGGCATTCCGAGGCAAATAAAAGTGGAGCATAATGTTTTTCGGTCATGCATCAGGAGAAGGACTGGCTGGGTCGCAGAAACTGTCGAGGTCAATGCCGTCTGCAATGCGAGTGGCGGCATCAAGGAAGGTGTCCATGAAAGACTGAAACATTGCTTCCTCGTGTTAGCAACCTTGAGCTCCGCCAGCTTGTCTTCTTTGACATCCTTGCAATGCACTCAAACCAGAGACAGAGCGACGTCAGCACCACAGCGAGCAGATGACTTCTTCCATTCTCGCACACGTTCAGGGATTTGATTCAGTCGAGCCATCAAAGACTCGAGATTTTGAGACAGCTCCGCCTGAGGCCAAAGACCAGCATCAACCCGAGTCATTGCAGCTTTCAAGCGTGCCAGATAAGCAACCGCGCTGTCCATGCGAGATTCCAACCGCAGCATGTTCATCGCAACATCATCTTTGACTGGACAGTTGATGGGATCGAGACCCGTCTCGACCTGCCCGGTTTCCGCTTCAAAGTCTTGGCAAAGTTCTGCATGATCGAGAGAATTATGAGTCGATGGCACCATTATACTTGTCAGTCGACAGAAATAAGACAGATTAGTCAATACCTTCAAGTTTCAAGACTAGCTTCGCAGCAAGTTGGCCCAGATAAGACTCTAGCTCGTCATTCTTGGCCTTGAGGCTTCCAAGTTCGTCGGTCAACTTCTCTTTGTTCTTCTTCAGTCGCTCGACCTCCTGATTGGCGTCAGATACAGCAGTCTTCAGCTTGGAGTTTTCTTCTTCTAACTTGCCGACTGAAGCAAGCTTCTTGTCAGGAAGCGTTGTCTTCTCGCGTGCCTCCTTCTGTGCTGCGGCAAGATCCAGATCCTTCTTCTCCAGAGCTTCCTTCATTTTCTCTAAAGAAATAACATTCTTCAGGCGAGGTTGGAGTTGGCGGTTTTCACTACATACATCCGCTCGAGTGAAGCCACTCGGTTCAAAGATGGAAAGGAAAAGTGCCAGTGTTGGGATATGGAGCGGTCGATTGGTTACCTCCCATGGCAGCTACTTCATCACGAGCGGTCTTGAGGTTCTTCTTGGCCAGTTCCAGATCAAGGTTGAGGCTAATTTGTTGTTTGTTCATGTCAGAAAGTTGAGCCCCAAGATCACAAGATTTCTGCAGTCACAGCCATATCAGTCGACAGAGATAAAAAGAGATAATTATTCTAAGACAACCGCCGAATCAAACATTCAACGGCAGTCTCGGGGACTACACCCAGTGGGTGCACTTAGCGTGCCCCCACTGATTTCCAGACCACAGTCGATGGTCGACTGTCCTTCAAAAAAAAGAAGATAGATCAAAATTCTCAGACCACAGTCGACTGCCCGTAGTCAACTACGGTCTCGGGGACTACACCCAGTGGGTGCACTCAGCGTGCCCCCACTAGTGCAAAGAATCAGTTCGAACCGACACAAAGAGATATACTATTTCCGAACAGCCACACTCCAGTGGGTGGTTAGACAAAAAAACGGTCGATCAAAAAATCAACTGACCTGGACATTGGTTTGCATGGCAGCTCCGGCGTTGAAGGCCACCTGACTGGCCTCATGCACCACCTTCAGCTACCCCATCACAAGGTTCAGTTGAAGAAGAGCTTCTCTGGCAGCAGCCGGTGGATCGTCCGGAGTCTGATATGCAGCAAAAAGTGACGGAGGTAGAGCAGTCGAAGCAGCCGCCGGATCTGAAGCATGGAATGACGTCGGCGCAGCAGGAGCCTGAGCATCTGATCCCGAGGGACAATCAGTCGACAGAGGAACGACGAAGGTGACGTTGGTTCGAGCCGGGTCTGTCGACCGCTCGACCGTCGCCGTTGGCGTCCCAGTCGACCGAAGAACTTGGGCTTCGGTCGCCTTCCTGCCCGGCTCCTTGTCCTTCCTCCTACTTCCTCTCAGCGGTACTTCCTCTTCGTCGTCTGGGAGCACAACAATGTCACGTGGAGCTGCAATAAACAGAGAGAGCCATAAAGACAACTGACCAATATTCCAGTCGACCAAACAAGCTTCGAGTCGGGCAAACTTACTGGCTTTGGAGGTAATAGCGTCATCAGCTTCCTCATCGGCAGGGGTCTTGTCAACATCCATATCAGTCATAGCCGAGGTCGGGCTATACAGGTCCATCATCCGCTCGGTCAGAACAAGAAAACCGATCGGAACGAGAAAATATGAGAAGAACATTTACCCAGAGGCAACGGGGACGTCCATCTTGATCCTAGGCTAGGTCTTCCGAGCCTTCGAAGGATTATCTTTGGGCTGCTTGGGGACCGTCTCAGTCAACTCTGGAGTCGAAGACCGAGCGCACTTGTGAGATGGAGCACTCGACGCCGTAGCTTTGCCGCGTTTGCTCACGGGGTCGTGCCGCTGCTTGGATCGACGTTCAGAGCGAGGTGGCGAGTCGGCCACCTCCTCATCGTCAGACTCGTCACTCTCATCATCTTCACCATCTGCTGGGGACTCCCACTCGCCGCTCTCCTCGGCGCTGTCCCCGCCCTCTTGGTCTTGCTCCAGGGCTTGTTCACCATTGGGCATCGAATACATCTCCGTGTAGATCTGCAAAATAAGGAACTGATCATAAGTCAGTCGGAACCTCAATCAGTCGGAAAATATGTTCAAAAATTCAGTTATGACGACCAGACCTTGTCTGGCAGGTTCCTGTCGCTGAAAGGGTCGACTCTCCTGGCACCCCTGGGGTTGTCTTTGTTCCCGGTAATGCCCATCAGCCAGTCGGCCACGGTTTTGGCCTCCACTTCCTCCGGATGAACCCGAGCAGTGTCACCAGCCTCGGAGTACATCCACGTAGAATGATCGCGAGCTTGGAGGGGTTGGATCCGCCGACTGAGGAACACCTCGAGCAGGTCCATACCAGTGATGCCCTGATTGATCAGTTGGACTACTCTCTCAACTAGCATGCATGTCTCTGCCTTCTCAGCAGCGGCCACTCGCAAGGAAGATGGAGTTTGGACACGATCAAAAGAAAAAGGGGGAAGTCCGGTCGACTGGCCTGGGGTCGCGATATCCTGGCAGTAGAACCAGGTCGATTGCCAACCCCTGACCAATTCAGGAAGAGTCATCGGAGGAAAAGAGCTCCTCTTCCTCTTCTGAATGCCCAGGCCCCCGCACATCTGGATAACATGGGTTTTCTCGTCTTTCGAGTTCGCTTTCTTCACGGTTTGGGATCGGATGGTAAAGATGTGTTTGAAGAGGCCCCAGTGCGGTCGGCACCCCAAAAAATTCTCACACATAGAGACGAACGCAGCAAGGTACGTGATGGTATTGGGAGTAAAGTGATGGAGTTGGGCACCGAAAAAGTTTAAGAAGCCCCGAAAGAAAGGATGTGGTGGAAGCGAGAAACCAC
Organism: Triticum urartu; assembly: GCF_003073215.2. Classification (NCBI taxonomy): domain Eukaryota; kingdom Viridiplantae; phylum Streptophyta; class Magnoliopsida; order Poales; family Poaceae; genus Triticum; species Triticum urartu. The sequence continues at coordinate 610,401,836 of NC_053028.1, forward strand.
GGTCGACATGGGTGGCGAGCAAGACACACTCACCCGGTTGCGGCTGCGGCTCCGATTCCCCCTTCTGCAGGCACGCGGATTCATGGACGATCAGCCCTAACTCGGCCAAATCATCCAAGTCCTCTTGCCGGAGCGAAGATCAGATCCAGTCTCCCTGGATCCAACCTGACGGCAGCCCCGAGCGCGATGAAGACCCCCGATTCATCTTCTTGTTCTTAGCCGCCCCCGTCGCCTTCTTCGCACGCTCTAATGCCGTCGTTTTGTCCTTCCCCATGGCGGCAGAACAGCGGTGTCGAGAGTGGTCGTGCTATGCGAGGTGGAGACGCGAGAGGAAGAAGAAGGGAAATGAGCACGCACGGTGCGAATGCCTCGGCTTCGCCGCTTTTAAAGGCCTACTTCCAAGTGGCTGACGCGTGGGCCCGATCAGTCCTGTCAAATCCCCCCAACAGTTGCACACGTGATACGTGGCAAAAAAGGTGGCGCGGAAATCGAAACGTCCGATTTATCTACTCCACTTACCGCAGGACGCTCCGCCTGGCGCGCTTCCACCCAAATTTCGAATCCCGTGAGATCCGGGATCCTCTGTAACCGATCTCACCAAAGATTCCAAGCAGAGATATCACTCGACAGATGTCACTGAACAAACTGGTCGGTGATTTTTGAATCGATCAAGGCGACTGAAACGAAGTCGAAAGTTTCAAACAGCTGTCCTCCACTCGAAGAAGGAGACAAGGCAGATCAAGGGCGAGAACCAGGTCAACTACCGTCCTTCTTTTTCACTCAAACCTCGATCCATTCGGGAGCTAATGATGTAGACACAGACCTAGGGTAGGGTAATAGGCCTGACCTATACGCCCCACCTAAGGTCTTGTCCTAAGAACTAAGGAGTTCAAGAGTCAGAAGCAGAGGACCAACAAAGGTGTCGAAGCGAAGTCCACTCGACCTATCAATCACTCGGAGACCTCTCTTACTCAGGTCACTCGACCACCAAACCACTCGACATATCAGAAGACCTAAAGCCACTCCGCGCAGCAACGGTCAAGCATTCATTCGCATACTTAATGCTCATTTGTAGCACCTTAATACAGGCGTTACCTGTAACGCCTCCTCTTAATGTATATTGAACCCTGTGTAACGGAGGGGAGCTGGGGTCCTGGCGTACTCTATATAAGCCACCCCCCTCCTCTGGGGACAAGGGTTTGCACCCCCTGTAACTCACACACGTATAATCCAGTCGACTGCCTCCGGGCTCCGAGACGTAGGGCTGTTACTTCCTCCGAGAAGGGCCTGAACTCGTAAACCTTGTGTGTACAACTCCTCCATAGCTAAGATCTTGCCTCTCCATTCCTACCCCCATATTCTACTGTCAGACTTAGAACCACGACAGGCATCATATATGTGAAATTGTGTCATGCTGTCATGTTTGCTTAGACAAGATATATGTGAATTGCCACATTTGTCTATCATACAATGTCTGTACGTTTAATTTCTTTTCTTGTTTATCAACCATTTGAATTGGAGGGGTGATGGCAGTATCTAAGGGAGCAAAAACCCGTCCTTCACAAAAGACAGTGCTACCCGTCGACGCAGATAGAACCATGGTTATACTGGCCCACAAACTTGCCGCACCACACATAATCGAGACTCTTCCAGATTGCACACTTAGATCGTTGGGCAGAGAACCAGCTACAACCCATCTAACCCCAACCCCAGCGGATAGTAACCCACTTCTAGTTGAAAAAGCACCATGTCCACCACAGAGTACCCCCACACGAGCAGTTTGTAAAACAACTGCAGTGCCCAAAGCACGAAGACCACCACAGCGAACCCAAACTCCGCTTCTCAAACTATAAAATCTAGTCGGATTTCATCGGTAAGTGCTATGTTATATTATACCATAAAAAAGTAATATGTAATCCCTGCTGCATCGTAATTAACCCTACCGTACTCGATGCTTCACTAATAACTTGCAGCAACCATGTTGGGGTTGGAGGGAGCCCCTCCGGTGCATGCCCTGACGACCAAGAAAACTTGCGACCCGTCTGGCATGACCTTCGCTACTGGTGGTGCAGGTGTGTTGTATAGTACATCGCACGAGGTCCCCGCCCTCGCCAAACAGGTCGACACCTTCAGGAAGATGGTCAAGGACGGGACCATCACAGAGAAACAACCGAGTCACTCCGTAGCGCTCGTGGCTTTCTCTGGCAACGACTATGCAGGCACCGGCGTCATTGGCCTAAGTAGCCCCAATGATGTGAGTAACATATCAACACACAATGTATATATGCGTACACTAATTTGAACAATTAATTTGTTTGTGCATCTTACTAACTTATGATTTTCATGTATGTGATGTAGATTAATGCTTATATTGGGAAGGTGACAAAAGAGATTGCGGCTAATGTGGATCAATTGTTGAAGCTCGGGGTGACAAAGGTTCTTGTCAATAACTTGCACCCTATCGGTTGCACGCCATCACACACCCGAACCAACAACTACACCACGTGTGATATTTTTGAAAACTTGGGTGCATCAATCCATAACGATAATCTGAAACAAGTTATGACATCAAAGAAGAATGTCTACATCGTGGACGTATACACCGCCTTTACCAATATTGTGGATCATGCGGCAGGTATGTATCTACATGCATTCAAAACTGTCTCATTATTTTAGAATTATCTTAATCTAATTCGATGGGGGTTTGATTGTGTACTTGAACTACTTTATCTGAACATTCTTAATTTCATGTGCATTAATGTAGGTAAAGGCTCAGAGCTGTCTAAACAATTCAAGCACAAACTATCGCCGTGCTGTGAGAGTTTGGATTCGGATGGTTATTGCGGACAGCAAGGCGAGTCATCCGCAGAGCTTTTGTACACTGTGTGCGACAATTCAAATAGATTTTTCTATTGGGATGACATGCACCCGACCCATGCAGGATGGGAGGCTGTCATGAAACAGTTGGAAAAACCCTTGAGGGAGTTTGTAAATCAAGCCTAGGTAGCTAGGCTTTATGTATTTGTGTAGATCTTTGTATCCATGATGACAACTTCCTGATTGTATTTGATAGTTTCATGTATTTCAAAGACTAGGATTTTCCCGATTCTTCTAGTTGTATTTGATAGTTTCATGTATTTCAAAGACTGGGATTTTTCCGATTCCATGATAAATATTATAATTAATGTATTTGCATCTTCTTTTGTGAAGACTATATTTATAAGAAGTAACTAATGTCATATGCCACATATACAATAATTAAAGATGTGTTGTAACTATATAAATCGAGTACTTGTCTATATATGGCTTAATAAGCTTAGGGCAATTTCATACCTGTTGAATTTTTGTTGTCGGCTTATAGGTAGTCAAACTCAGGACTAAGGAGGGTAAATTTGCCTATGGATATGGACATTTGTGGGCATCCACTTCTTTGTGTTTGTGTTTGTGTGCAGTGCCCAAACCCGCTCATCTTTTTCTTTTAGAATGGGTAGATCTGCCTATGGATATGGGCATTTGTGGGCATCCACTTCTTTGTGTTGGTGTTCGTGTTCAGTGCCCAAACCGGCTCAACTTTTTCTTTTGAGAATGCCCAAACCCGCTCAACTAGTCGTGGGTAGAAAAAGAAAAACATGGACATAACTCTATATTTAAGATTGTTTTCTCAAACTTTTCAAAACAGCTCCTGCTGAGTTTCAGTTTTGGAATCTTAGTTCATCTTCACATGATAAGATCATCCGCGGCACTATGCATGAAATTCAGCCATATACAAATCCATGATGTTAAACACCACAATTCGGATTCAATTGCATTGAACACAGAAATGACAAGTACTCGACGAAGTTCGAATAAACATAGGAAAACGATTTTATTTGTTCCTTCGGCCACCCGCAAAAAAGAAAAAAAACGCCATTGGGTTCGTAGGATCATCTTCACATGATAAGATCATCCGCGGCACGCTTCAACCCCCTCCAGCCGTTGCGAGGTGATTGTAACCATGTGTCCCGGTTGGACCCATTTACTACGCTTCCCTTCAGCCTTATTCATTACTCCTATTCATTACTCCCTCCATTTCAAAATAGATGACTTAACTTTGTATTAACTTTATGTCATCTATTTTGGAACGGAGAGATTAGTCATGAAACTTGTCGCCCGTACGTATCTTCTTCCTCGCGAAATCACCTCCCCCTTCCCTCTCTCCGGTCCACACCTTCCTTGCCCTCTCCGTGTGCAGGTTGGTAGCCTGCTCGCTGCTCGCTACTCGCTCAGTCTGCACGTGCTGCAATGCGGCGAGCTTTTGCAGGAGGCCACACGGATGCAGCGAGGGTGGCGGCGGCCGGTTCTGCAACGTCATGCTACAAGCGACGACGCCATGCTGCGATGGGGCTCCAAGGGCGACCATCGATCGGTACTAGGAGAACATGCTTCCAGTGCTCAAGTTGTGTTGCGACGGAGGCGGACGCCATGCTACAAGCGACTCTGCGACAGGGCTCTAAGGGCGTTGGCCGGTGCTTCGTGTTGCCATGGACATCCGAGGGTGGCCATCGGTACTGCCATGATGTGCTTTGAGCGCCTTGCTGCGACGGCATCAACTAGGACAAGGACGATGCTGTGAGGCATGCTTTGCCGGACGAGGGGCTCTGACAAGGCGGTTGAAATGGCGGGATGCCCAACCAAGGAAAGAAAAAATCTGGATTTCAAGCAAACAACAATCATTGAATGATTTCACTTCCTCCTACTTTAGATCAGCACTTGGCACTTCAGACGTTTTTGTTTCTGAGGCGAGGCAACAGATTTGCCAGACATGACAAAAGGAGCAAGTAATTGTGCATTTAAGCTACAGCACCACCAACCGTGTGATTGTAAGAAATGCAAGGGCCAAAGTGTGGCATCAGTTATCATCAGACATTGTCTTCTCAGCAAACAAATCAAAAACTTTATCACCCTACTTGATTATATGAGGTCCGAAATCAGCAGGGGAGACAGTGAGATAAGAGTATAAGAAATAATCAGATTTGTGCACACAACTAACTCGACACGAACCGATCCGATCCCAAATAGCCCACGAAGTTGAGAACGAGGCCCCGGCAGGCATTCCACCAAACATCTCAAACAAATCTTGCTAGATACCTATGCTTTGGAGTTAATTGTGCATATTGTTGCTGGAGAATGTTGGATGCTTCTTACTGATACAAGATACCAATATCTAGAGCAAACACCAAAGCCACAAAATCATAACACATCAAAGAGCCACGTTCACAAATAAAAGTAACTCAGTGCACCCCACACAGACAGGCCAAAGTGGTCATCACCCCATACAGAAAAATACAGCCCTAAAAAGGATCATCCGCCCTACGGGCTTTACCTTACAGTGACTATATCATCAATCTTCAAGATCATTCTAACGCACTCGCACGCCAGCGAGATGGCGCTCGTGCTTACAAGCAACGGCTGCACGACATTCTCCTCCAGGATGTTTGTGATCTGGCCTTTCCTCACGTTGATGCCCGTGTTCTTCTCACCCTTGGCATGGCGATTCCTTAGCTCGGTAACAATGGCGATTGGGTTGAGCCCTGCATTCTCAGCCAGTGTGTAAGGGATGACCTCAAGTGCGTCGGCAAACTCCTTGATGCAGTAACTCTCCATCCCATGGAGCTCCTTTGACCAAGCAGCCAGTTGCATTGACATTTCTATTTCCGGAGCACCGCCACCAGCAATTAAAAACCTCTTGTTCACCAAGCACCTTCATAAAAGTAAGCACGCGCAGGATCAGAACACTGAAGAAATAATACCCCCTCCGTCCGGAAATACTTGTCCTAGAAATGAATAAAATGGATGTATCTATAACTAAAATAAGTCTAGATACAACCATCTGTAGGACAAGTATTTCCGGACGGAGGGAGTACATTTTAAGCTAAAAACAGTGTTAAGTGACTTCATATAATATGCAACACCATAAATACCACAAAATGATACACAAGCTTCAAACACACACCATGAGCAAGAATAATAATTTCACGAGGACACATGCCTACTTATGCTCAAGGCCTATACATTGGTATGTAACTTGTCTTAAATTGTTATATGTCCAAGACCATGAGGCCAGCACCCCCTATTTGGGTAAAAAAAGGCCTGGAAAAAGAGCTTTACTCCAAGCAGTTGTTTCTTCGTAAAATTCAGAAGCAATCATCTAATTATGAATCAACAACATGAATTGTTAAAATTGACAGGCATAAGATGAGACTGTCATCGTAATATCCAAAAGGCAGTAAAAAGGCATTGGAGCTAGCTACTAGCTCCCACCAGAATTTCCTTTATAAAGGAAATGATGCACACAGACCCCTTCGTCACTATCCTGGCTTCTCACATAAACATGCACACTAGGGGTCTGAAGCTTACACACTACGACAAGCTTGTATTACAAGGACATAATGTCCTTTAATTTTAGGACTAACCAACAAACCTACTACACTTACGAACTTTACCAAGCTGGCATTTTACAGCTAAATCTCAAACAGCTAACTATTGCTTCGCATGACTAGCCAAATTGACTTTGATATCTCACTTGCATGCAACTCAAGATTGTCCAACTAGCTGACTAAGTGCTAGCTAATATTACTAGCCTAATTACATTCTACTTCTTGCCATCTTGCTAGAACTAGGAACATCCTAACTTGCCGGTATGCATGGACAGATACTAACAACTACTACTTGTAACAAGATTAGAACTAACAAAAGTTGCTGCCTAGCCACTCCGTGGTGCCCTACTGCAGACCATAAGAGGTGATCTAGCCATCAGATCCAAGCACTGCATTGCAGAGGGGTGAAGTGAAGAGCGAGAGAGAGAGTCGCTTTCACTGTGTTCACAAAGCAGGTGCGGAGTGTCAGAAGAAAGGATGGAGTAAATTCTGCACAAAAACCCTATTTCTTTCGAGTGAAAATGGGCAGCCATGTCCAGGAATGAAATACAGAAGTGCTGCTTGTCGCAGTAAGTAGTAGGCTAACCCTAAAAGGTCTCCACCTTGCTCAAAGGTCAAAGCCTAAGCTCACCGCTTACTCTTGTGAATTTAATTTGAATAATCTATTATTACCAACATAAAGCACCAAATCTCCAGATTCAAAAGTATAGATGACAAAGGGTCATCATAAAGTACCATGAACAGACATGAGATGCAACTTAGCAAATGAGGAAGTGTATGGCCCACACAAAGCACCATGTGCAATATGCCAGCCTGGTGATCACTGGATCACTGAGAGTCACTCAAATAGCATATAAGAAAGTAAATTGAGCTTGATCAAACTTGGCTCGGTGTCACACATAATCATCGAGTGAACCTATGCTCCCTATGTGTCTACCGCAGCATATATAGTGGTCAAAGGTAACATAGCTATTTTTTCCGAAGTTGTTGCGACGGCGTATGTGGAAGCAACAACATAACAGTAGGAGACCATGTTGATAATGGCAGAAATAGAACATGACAGTATATGTGCAAGCAACGTGATAGGAAATTGCATTTACTCTACCAACCTACAATAACAAAGGGATCCTATAATATTTGTGTGTTTAACTAATTAAAACAATGTTGCTTTCAACATGTAAATAAACATATTATAGGAGAACAAATGTTCGTTTATACCACTTGACAATTTACTGCTATGAACAGATTCAATAGAAAATTAGGAGTATGATCCTATCATCTTAATCGATTAATTGTTCAACAATGTTGTGCATATTTAAAGTTACTCCACATCATTTACCAATAAGACTTCACCCAAGTCACTATATTCACAATGACCTAGAAAAGCAGGACTACGATAGACAACCTTTCATATAACACACAGAAGATTGTTTCAGTGGAAGTCAAATTACCTGATGACACATAGGGCGTCATGGAGACTGCGATCAGCTTCATCAATAACCAACTGGTTGGACCCACGGACAAGCACAGTTGCAGTCCTCCCCATGTCCCTGATCCCGGTGATCTTGACAATCTTGCCATCTCCAGCAGACACTTCCTCGACAACATCAGCATACCCAAGCTTATCCTCACGGAAATGCTCAATGTTGGCAATTGGCAGGCAGTTGAGAGTCTTGGTGATAAACTCAATCTCGTCCCTCTCTACATCCTTGACCACCAGAATCTTGGCCTTTGCGAGATAGTGCAGCGACAACTCGGTCACGGCATCACGCAAGATGCTCTTCTGGATGAGGAGGACATTGCACCCAGAAGCCTTGATCTTCTTGACCATCCCTAGGATGTAATTCCGCTCCTCGCGGAGGATGCGGTCCATCTGCGCATAGTCTGACACGATGACGCTCTGCTCAATATCAGTCTTGGGCGGTGAGATCTGAAACTGGATGACAGCGATCTTGGCATTCTCGATCCTAGATGGCCCCCCGGCAGCATGGCTGGCCTTCTTGTCAAAGATAAGGCCGCGGACAAGCTCGGTGTCATCGACAGTGCCGCCGAGCTTCTTTATGATGCGGATGTCGCGGAGATCAAGAAGCTCCGGGTGGGCGGGATCGACCACGGAGAGGGCGGCGTCAACAGCGAGCGGGGCGAGGAGGCCGGAGTACTGGGAGACGACCTTGGAGTTGAGCGCGGTGGAGGCAGACTTGACGAGGGAGTCCCGGTCGGTGAGCTCGATGGGGATGGCCATGCCCTCGAGGACCTGGACGGCGCGGGCCGCGAGGCGGTGGAGGGAGTCGGCGGCGGCGGTGGGGTGGGCGCCGGCCGCGAGGAGCGACTGCGCGCGGCGGAGCAGGGCCCCGGCGATGACGACGACGGTGGTGGTGCCGTCGCCGGCGGCCGCGTCCTGCGAGCGGGAGAGCTCGGCGAGCATGCGGGCCGCGGGCTGGAGGAGCGACATGCGCGAGAGGATGGTGGCGCCGTCGTTGGTGATGATGACCTCCTGGTCACCCGAGGAGATCATCTTGTCCATGCCGCGGGGGCCGAGGGAGGTGCGCACCGCGTCGGCGACCGAGCGCGCGGACGCGATGTTGGCGCCGCGGACGTCGTCGCGGCGCTTGGTGTCGGTGTAGGTCTCTCCCTTGCGGGCCGACGGCGCGGCGGCGACGGCGGGGGTGGCCATGGCGGCGGCGGCGGATCGGGGGGAGCGGAGGGGAGGCTAGGGCTTTTCAGATTTCGCTTGGTGGGAGGAGGGAGGGAGGGAGGGGCGCTGGATGGACCTGGAGAGTGCGATCGCGGTTTCGGTATATACCCCGGGAGAGCGGGCCCAAACTTGCGGCCCAGTGGAGGCCGTGGCCGTGAATGTTGGTCTCCTAGGGCCTAGAATGATGAACTGTCACCGTCATACCCGGTAAGGCGGTATACGCTAAAAAAACGGTAAGGCGGTAAGGGCCATCTACATATCGCCATATCTAAAAAAAAAAGTGTCAATCCTAAAAAAAACTTGATTTTTTGTTGTCTTTTTCTGGTTTTGTACAATCTTTGGTAGATGGCAATAGCCGTGAGGCCGAATATGTTAATTTGGACACCAATGTATGCAGTATATACGAAAAGTAAAATTATATATGGTTATAATGCGATTTACAAACTCTGTGGTTTTATGCAGTAGTGGAAACTGCTCCTGCTCCTGATTATAGTTCTGTTGCTTTTGGGTTTGGGGCTTCAAGTGCTGCTGCCCGTAACGTGTTTACTTTTTTCTTTTCACGTGTTTCTCCTCGTTTCGGTATTGAACTGTTTGTATTTTGGAAGCTTGGCGATTGTGTTTTATTTATAAAGCGGGCCTTGAGTTTTTTTGTCAAAAAAGTTGTTCAAATTCTTCTCTTCTGTATAATGTTATCGAAACGCATATATTATCTATACATACATCTCTGATTAATCAAGCGCAAGCGCACTTATATCCGCTTGAGATAATGGATTGTTTTTTTACTATAATATGTCAAATTGCCCACACACCCCAAGAGTGAATACACCCTCTACCCAACCATGCTTTGAGGTGCTCTCTTTCACACACACACACACACACACACAAACTTTTTTTTGTTGGATACTTGCATATGTATGTTATTTATATCATATCATACTTCTTTATCTGAAAGGTGAGACTTATTTTCGTTACTTCTACATAAATTGGAGGACTAGCATGACAGGAGTCGCCGGTTTTCTTCACCCGACCTTTAGCGACAAACTCTATTTTTGTTCGAGGGGACATCAAACTCTTTTCCTCCTTCGTAACAGACACGAAAACAAAACACCAAAGAGCCAACCCACAACTCAAATACAACCCATCTAACCATCTCTTACAGAAAACTATGGACAAAGATGATGGAGCGTGTTATACAATGTTCTTTTTCGTTAGAAAAGCTAACGTGGTAGAATGTTTGAACGTGGTCCAATAGATAAATTCAAATAAATCATAAAGGCTCGTGAACAAATGACAAGATTAGAGGTGCAATTTTAGTCCCATCCCAGAAATGAAGGTGGTGCGAGGCCAAGTTATATGTGAAGTCTCTCCACTCCACTAAGCGATGGGTATGAAAAGAGAAAGAGAACACGATACGTGCACGCTCGTCTCATTGGACGTGAGCATGCGACATGCGACATGAATAGTCCGCGGAAATTTGGTTTGTGGCTTTGCAGAAGCACGGTTTTCTTTTGCCTGTTTTTGGTTTCCTGACTAGTAAGTTTTTGAGTTGGAACCTTGACCAATAAGTTTTTGAGTTGGAAGCCTTGTCGTTTTGGATTTGCATCATGGTCGCGACACAAGACCGTGTGTGTTCTCTTGTATATATGACTTACCGGCCACAGGCAAATACACACCAAGAATCAAGTTGGAATTTTTTTTGTCCTCTCATTGTTTGTGTCGCTACCGTAGTACTCGATCTCGAACATTGGTGTGCACCTGCAAGTGGGAGCAGGTCTCTGAAAACTCACACGCTTGTGATCTTAAACTAAGAGAGAGAGAGAGAGGGGGGGGGGGAATTAGGATTTTTGGAAGCGCTTCACGTGACTTCTTGCAATTTTCATCACAGGTCGTCTACCTTCAAGGTTTGGCGCTGCTGCACGCCGTCATCACAAATGTCTGCTCCAATTGTTCTTCGCTAACATCGTCATCAACAACATCGCCTCTGCGTCAACTATGACTACTTCATCTACAAACATCAGTCCATGTGACATATTCCGATCTACAATGTGATTATTGTTCGCACACGAACACGTCACCGCGTACCCTCGACGCCGGGGGTGATGCACCGCAGCTCACGTCGAAGGAGGCCCGTCCGGAAGCGTGGTATGCAGGCAATCCGGCAGGCGCTTTTGAGGACCCGAAACCCCACACACCCAGGAGAAACCCCGTCAGGGCGCGCGGCGGCTATGGGCTGCCCTAAGTCGATCTGATCGCCCCTAGGGCCTCGAGGTTCGTCGCCCTGCAACAAGAAGAACGAACGAAGAATGAGGAAGAAGAAGAACTAGGGTTAAGAAGAAAAGATAAAAGATAAAAAGTGGTAGATGATTTGATCGATTGTGTGTTGTTCAATCGGCCATCACCCCTTAGGTATATATGAAGCGGCTGGACTTCCCGTGCAAGGAAAAGGCTTGGATTCCCGTCCAAAACCCTAGTCAAATTCGAATTGGTTTTGTCTGAACTTTCCAAAACTGTACGGTTTAAACTGGCTGCACCTTGCGGGTAATTTTTGAGGTGGTAAATGATCTCGGATGGAAATGAGCTCGAAAGCAATCTTGACCATTTCGACGAGTCGACAACTTTCATGTTGAACGTTTTTTGATCAGAGGTCATCTTGAGGGTCAAATCGGTCACGCAAAACAGGCTATTATTCGCGCTACCCATCAGACAGGGTGTGTGGTGGGGCGCGCCACTTTTTGCCTCCTGACAGGGCTGTATTCAGATGGCTTTAACTTTTGCATACGAATTCAGATTGGGACAATTTTTATCTCAAAATCGACTGTTTCGACAAGTCGAAGATAATTAGTGTAGAAAGATTTTTCATACGAGGCCATCTTGGAGGCTTAATTGGCCGAATAATACTCTAAATACAAATATGAGTACTTCAAGTATAGTTTCGGCCCTCGAGATGAGACCGGATAGCGATGGCCCAAACTTCGAAGATGTTCATGTTGATAATACGGAAATCCTTCATGTAGACCACTTCTCCATTTAAGGTCATCTTAATTAAATTCTTGACCATGCCAAAATTGAGTGTCAACACATGCCCTCCTATTTTTCAGCAAAACTTTTGTGCCAAAAAATAACTTGCACGGAGTTTGTTCTAAGCATGCCCATCTCTTGGTGTTTCAACAAACTTCAATCGTCCTTTATCAATGGCCGATTTAACTATTTGACAAAACATGTTGCAGTCCTCGAAATTATGCTTGGACGAATCATGCAACTTACAATACATTCGTCCCTGGATGGACGGCTTGACATGGTGATCAAGAATTCTAATATAATTATTTTTCAGCAACAAATCAAATATTTGATCACACATGCTTGAGTTGAAGGTATACTTGTTTTCTAGCCGATCTAGGTGAACGAACGGCTTTGGAGGTAAGCAAACGAATTGTACAGATTTGGAATCTCCCCATTCGGCCATGCATTGTGTTTTCCACTATATTTCCAATGTCTTTGGATACAATATTATATTAGCATCGGATTTCTCAAAAGAATTTAACATTGGCTTTAAATTTCTGAAACAAAAATAGTTAGAACACACGTGTCTCAACCGAGACCAAGTGCAAGCCAAGTATGAAACAAGCAAAGCTACCCACTTAGAGATAAGTTTTAAGTAAAGCAATGGGGAAGCCTTTGGCTGCAATAATAAGTCACTATCAGTCTTTACGAATGGCACAATAGGTTGACCGATATACTTTGCAACAATTTTGTTGCTAACAAATAAATTACCCTTCATCATTGGTCTTTCAAAATTACTTATAAGATTTTTCCTAATAGATGCATCAACAATAAAGTTGTAACCAAATCTGAAAATAGGTAAATCACTTGGTAGCCATACCTCTTCTACACGTTGGGAGAGAATGATGGTTGTATCACTTGAATAATACTATGTTCCACTTTTGAATAACTCTCCAATGCCTTGGCATCCTCTTTTTCTTCGATAGATTCGGTACACATACTATTTGATTCGGCTTTTTCAATAACCGAATTTTCTTTGTTACCTGAATCAATACTTTTATCTTTTTGACTTTTCAAGGCTTCTCGCTCTTGTCTAAGTTTAGCCCACATCTCAACTTGCGGGCTTTGAACCTTTTCATCTCAATTTCCATCCACTCCTCATGAGATTGCTCCCCAATACTTTGAGACTCTTTCGGCAATGAGGTGCCGAAACTCTGCAATTGTTTAGGTGGTACACTGGATGGTACAGCACTGGGCGACTGCATCATTTGCACAACTCTAACTTCTACAACAGCAAAATCATGAGGCTTCCCGCCTTCTATTAGCTCCTGGCGAATAGAGTTGCACAAATCCCAAGAGAATATAAGCTTGTTCTCAATTACCCAGTCTGGATATGGTTGCCCCCCCCCCCCCGATGCTTTTAGATTCTTTCGATAATAAGATGTTGCCAAAATTCTGTAATTGTGCAGAGGGACATGATATGCCACGGTAGTAGGTGAAGGCATTTGTGCTCCTGCAGAAGTTTCACTTATTCGGGCATGACCGTGAAGGTGCGAAGCCGAATTATGGATATCAACAGTTGCGTATGATGCCAAAAAAATAGTAACATGAGGTGTAGCATATGTGTTTGAGGGTAATTGGCCAAATAACTAGTAGTAGCATCGCTAATTCCCCTATCCACCGGCATGTTTGGATTAACATGTTGCAAATTAGTTGCCGATGAATAAAAGGATAAAACACTATGTTGCATGCCATTGAAAGTTCCTACATGGGGTGTTTCAACTTGATTAATCGAACTCATCATGTTGTTCATCGGCATATAGATTTGTGGAGTTGCCAATGCATGGGAGTTGGGATACATATGTTGCATGTTGCTAAAATTATATGAAGTTGAAGCATGAAGATTATTCTGAATCGGCCGTTGCACATAATTAGATGCATAATTGATAAAACCAGGGCTAGCCGATACATTATGCTCATTAGATGATCTAGCAACAACATATGCATTATTTGCATCTACATAAGTGAATTGGTTATTCATATTACCTTTGTAGATCGTAAACCCTAGATGACGATCTCTTCATAGCAAGAACGGGACGGAGACCGTTCAAAGCTTCGTCCCCAGCGGAGTCGCCAAAAAGTGTGTTCGCACACGAACACGTCACCGTGTACCCTCGACGCCGGGGCTGATGCACCGCAGCTCACGTAGAAGGAGGCCCGTCCGGAAGCGCGGTACACAGGCAATCCGGTGGGCACTTTTGAGGACCCGAAACCCCACACGCCCGGGAGGGACCCCGTCAGGGCGCGCGGAGGCTATGGGCTTCCCTAAGTCGATCTGATCGCCCCTAGGGCCTCGAGGTTCGCCTCCCTGCAACAAGAAGAACGAACGAAGAACGAGGAAGAAGAAGAACTAGGGTTAAGAAGAAAAGATAAAAGATAAAAAGTGGTAGATGATTTGATCGATTGTGTGTTGTTCAATCGGCCGTCACCCCTCAGGTATATATGAGGCAGCTGAACTTCTCGTGCAAGGAAAAGGCCTGGATTCCCGTCCAAAACCCTAGTCAAATTCGGATTGGTTTTGTCTGAACTTTCCAAAATTGTTTGGTTTAAACTGGCTGCACCTTGCGGGTAATTTTTGAGGTGGTAAATGATCTCGGATGAAAATGAGCCCGAAAGCAATCTTGACCATTTCGACGAGTCGACAACTTTCATGTTGAACGTTTTTTGATCAGAGGTCATCTTGAGAGTCAAATCGGTTGTGCAAAATAGGCTATTATTCGCGCTACCCATCAGACAGGGTGTCTGGTGGGGCGCGCCACTTTTTGCCTCCTGACAGGGCTGTATTCCGATGGCTCTAACTTTTGCATACGAACTCGGATTGGGATAATTTTTATCTTAAAATCGACCGTTTCAACGAGGCGAAGACAATTAGTGTAGAAAGATTTTTCATACGAGGCCATCTTGAAGGCTTAATTGGCCGAATAATACTCTGAATACAAAATCTGAGTACTTCGAGTATAGTTTCGGGCCTCGAGATGAGATCGGATAGCGATGGCCCAAACTTCGAAGATGTTCATGTTGATAATGCGGAAATCCTTCATGTAGACCACTTTTCCATTTGAGGTTATCTTAATTAAATTCTTGACCATGCCAAAATTGAGTGTCAACAATTATATGTTTGTTGTTACATGTGGGATGATGATGTTTGGTTCGTCTACTATGCTAGAGCTATGCATGCTAATAACTGTTTACTTCTGCTTCGGTACACCCTTTAAACACATCGATGTCTGAGATTACCCCATACTCCTTCATAATACAAGGCATGATTGTCTTTTTTTTAAAGTACGTCGCCCATGCCGAGACCTCTGATACACGATCTGTGTACGGCTGAGAGCACCGATACGATGCACGGGCAACACGCATGACTGGGCCGAGCCACCAGGCGCGAGGCCACTGGCTATTTTCAAAGTGCGACCTAACAGTCCTGACAAAAGGAGTGAGTTTGCACAAGGAATCAAACTTATAACTTCGTCCTCGTGATTATAGTGCTTGCCACTCGACTACCTCCCGTTGGTGGTAACAAAAAAGCACGAATTGTATAAGGACACGAAAGAAGGTACTGCAGCGACCGAACTGGGTACTACAGTAGACCAGACTGGATACTATAGCGAACCAGAATGATTACAGTAGTATTTTCAAAAAATTGTGAATCTTTTTTTAAAACATGAACATTTTTAGAAAAATCAAGAACAAATTTGAAAAAAATATATTAAAATTTGGAACATTTAAAGAAAGCGAACAAATTAAAAAATTCTGACTTTTTGGAACATGATTTTTTGAAAATCATGAACATTTTTTAAACTTGAAAACAAATTTTGAAAAACAGAACATTTTCTAGTTTAGAAACATAATTTTAAAATGTGAATATTCTTTGAAATTCCTGAACATCTTTTTTATTTGTGGACAAAATTTTAAAAATAGGAACAATTTTATAAATTACGAACAATATTTTAAAACCACAAACAATTTTTTTTGAATTTTTGAAACAAATTTCAAAAAATACAAAATACAAATAAAAAACAGTAACATTTGTTTGAGCAACAAATAAAAAAAAGTAACAAAACCGGCTCAGAAACATTCTAGAAGTTAGGTATTCGTAAAATGGGCTGGCCCATTTGATTCGCTGCGTGCAATGCCTATGCGAAACAGCGACAATTTCATCTTTTTTGGTTATTCACTTATCTCTTTTTGAACTTTATTATTCTTTCTGAAACTCCCTCCCCAGGAGCGACACGGGCGGCGACCACAGCCGTACCACTGGCTCTCTCCCCTCATCCCCTCCCTCCCTCGCCGTCGCTGGTGTCCTCCGCCAGGCGAAGCCCGTGCGGAGCCGGCGGCGGCGGGGCATGTTCTTCCACCGACTGGCGGGCACGCGCGAGCAGGGGATCTCGTCGCGGCGGTCTTCGGTGTGACCTGCTCGGGGACGAGCAGCCGTTGGTGGCGCTGCTCGGGGAGGCTGCGGCGTGGCGGCAAGGGGTGGATCTGGCCGTCCTCGGTCGGGGTTGGCGCCGTAGCAGCTGGATGCGCCGCCGCTCAGGGGTGGCCACGGCTGCTCGTGTCCTGCCCAGATCCATGGGGCTCGCGCCCGGATCCGCGTCGGGCTGCTCGGATGCGTGTTTTGGAGGGCTGCGGTGGTCTGCTTCGGCAGTTTGAGGTTGCAGCGTATGGCTGCGCTACAGGTCTGGATCTGGGTCGTGAGGGCCGGATCTGTGCACCGGTGCAGTGGAGGTGGTGGCGGTGGGCCGTGCTCCCTGACCCTGGCTGCGGGGGTGAGGCGGTCTCGTGGTGGTGGCTCCATTGAGCAGCGTGTGGTGGTGGTGGTTGGCGGCGGCGATTTGCTTGGGGCATGCGACTTTCTCGGTTTAGGCAGATGGACGACCTTGATGCAGTGTCTTTGGGCATGGTGAACTTCAGGTGAATGCCCCTCGTTAGAGGCGTCGTCGTGGAGCCCCTTCATCTCCTTTAGGCATTTGGATCCAATGCTCTTTTGACTCCCCGATTTAACCGTACACTAATCATACACGCAAATGTGTAGGATCAAAATCAGGGACTCACGGAAAGATATCACAACACAACTCCAGACACAAATTCAAATAATACAAGCTTTATATTACAAGCCAGGGGCCTCGAAGGCTCGAATACAAGAGCTCGATCATAGACGAGTCAGCGGAATCAACAATATCTGAGTACAGACATAAGTTAAACAAGTTGCCATAAAATGGCTAGCACAAACTGGGATACATATCGAAAGAGGCGCAGGCCTCCTGCCTGGGATCCTCCCAAACTACTCCTGGTCATCGTCAGCGACTTGCACGTAGTAGTAGGCACCTCCAGAGTAGTAGGAGTCGTGGTCGACGGTGGCGTCTGGCTCCTGGACTCCAACGTCTAGTCGCAACAATCGGGTATAGAAAGGGGAAAAGGGGGAGCAAAGCACCCGTGAGTACTCATCCAAAGTACTCGCAAGCAAGGAGCTACACTACATATGTATGCATTGGTATCAAATGGAAAAGGGTAGCATATGTGGACTGAACTGCAGAATGCCAGAATAAGAGGGGTATAGCTAGTCCTATCGAAGACTACGCTTCTGGTCGCCTCCATCTTGCAGCATGTAGAAGAGAGTAGAAGGTGAGTTCACCAATGTATCATCGCACAACATAATCCTACCTGGTGATCCTCCCCTCGTTGCCCTGTGAGAGAGCGATCATCGTTTGTATCTGGCACTTGGAAGGGTGTGTTTTATTAAGTATCTGGTTCTAGTTGTCATAAGGTCAAGGTACAACTCCGGGTCGTCCTTTTACAGAGGGACACGGCTATTTGAATAGATAAACTTCCCTGCAGGGGTGCACCACATTTCCCAACACGCTCGATCCCCTTTGGCCGGACACACTTTCCTGGGTCATGCCCGGCCTCGGAAGATCAACACATCACAGCCCTACCTAGGCACAACAGAGAGGTCAGCACGCCGGTCTAAATCCTATGCGCGGAGGGGTCTGGGCCCATCATCCATTGCACACATGCACGTTGCATACGCGGCATGTGAGCAGACCTAGCAACCTCCATTACAAAGAAAGTTGCGTTACACGGTCCAAACCGGCGCGTGCCGCTCAGTCGCTGACGTCACGAAGGCTTCGGCTGATACCACGATGTCGAGTGCCCATAACTGTTCCCGTGTAGTTGGTTAGTGCATATAGACCAGTGGCCAGACTCAGATCAAATACCAAGATCTCATTAAGTGTGTTATCTTGAAGTAACCGCGAACGCCGACCAGGGCCAGGCCCACCTCTTTCCTAGGTGGTCTCCACCTACCCTGTCGCTCCGCCACAAAGTAATAGTCGGGGGCCGTCGGGAACACAGGCCCACCACTACCTGGATGGAACCACCTGCCCCTTCAGCCCCCACATCGGAATCACTTGCTGGTACTCTACGAGCCGACCCAACTTTAGTCACCACATGTATCACATATTATGTATATAAGTATATACCCGTGATCACCTCCCGAAGTGATCACGTCCCAGTAGTATAGCATGGCAGACGGACAAGAGTGTAGGGCCACTGATGGAATACTAGCATCCTATACAAAGCATTAGGATAGCAGGTAAAGGTATCAACAATTGTAGCAACAATGACAGGCTATGCAGCAGAATAGGATTAACGGAAAGCGGTAACATGTTACACTACTCTAATGCAAGCAGTAGAGAGAAGGAATAGGCGATATCGGGTTGATCAAGGGGGAGCTTGCCTGGTTGCTCTGGCAAGGAGGGGTCGTCAACACCGTAGTCGTACTGGGTAGCAGCGGCGTCGGTCTCGGTGTCTAGCAAGAGAAGAGGGGGGAGAAACAATGAATACAATGCAAACAGATGCATATTGATGCATGACACAACAAGTAACAGTACTAGGAGTTCCCTAACGCAGTAGGAGGTGATACCGGTGAAGGGGGGAAACATCCGAGAAAGTATCCCCGGTGTTTCGCGTTTTCGGACAGATGAACCGGAGAGGGAAAGTTGCGTGTTCGCTGTGCTAGGGATGTGTGGCGGATGAACGGGTTGCGTATTCGGATTCGTCTCGTCGTTCTGAGCAACTTCCGTGTACAAAACATTTTCATCCGAGTTATAGATTAATTTATATTAATTTTCTAAGATTTAAACATTTTGGAATTTGTTTAATTCAAGAATAAAACAGCAAAAACTTTTGTTACCTAGTGTTACTCTAGCCTATGTGTATGACAATGGGACCCGGGGGCTGGTCAACCATTTCACTTTGACCGGTAAAAAGGTAAGCTAGGGTCCACATGTCATGGTCTTAGATATTTTAAATCTAATTTATTTTTTATTACTAGTGGGATCCACATGTCATTTGCATTATACCTAACCACTAGTTAGTCTAACCAGTAGGAGTACTAATTATAGCTAACTACAACAGGGCCGGTCAAATTCTCTCACACACAATGAACGCTGTGCACATGACCAAGCTTGGACGGGGCAAGCTCTCTGATAGTCTGATGGGTTTCTTCAGTAGTCAGTCCAGTTTGGTCAGTTATTTCTTTAGCAAACAACTTTGCAGCTACGAGCTAGAGTGACCAGCAAACAACAGCGGCAGCAGCTAAGAGCATCTCTAACCGCGACCCAACAGGCCCTCTTCATGTGTTTTTTGTCGTGCCGGCGCCGAAAAAACGGTCCAATCATCCCCCCAGAAGCCCGTTTTTCACCGGCTCGGGCCGAAACTGGTGCCGGCGGACCCAGGCAGAACCCGGCTCCCTGGGGCGCCTGGGCGCCGGCACAAGCGAAAAGGGCGCGTGAGTCCGCCCTGTCGGCGAGTCCAGCGCCTATTCCCGCTGTATCTTCCCGCTTTCCCCCCACTTTCCACCCATTTTCTCCTTTCCTTCCGCCAATCTCCCTCCCGCCCGCCTCCCAGCTGGCCGCCATGCCACCGAAGAAGTACGTCGTCCCCCGCGTGGCGGCAACCGCGACCGCCTCCGTCGCCCAGCCGAAGCAGAGGAAGCCGCCGCCCAAGCCACCGGGCATGACAAACGTCGAGTGGAGGGCGGAAGTTCAGCGACGGGAGGCTGTCACCGCCGACCGGCAGAACAAGGCCATCGCCAAGAAGGCCCGTGACAACGCGACGCGCGTGGCTGCGGCTGCCGCTTCGGCGGACCAAGCCGAAGCCAAGGCGACTCGCGCGGGGATGATGAATCCACCCGGCAGCCATGCCCAGTACGCTCCCTGGGGGCAGCAGAGCGTGGGCTCTCCGTCGCCGCAGCCATGTGGATCGCCCTCGCTGAGCTACGCCGACGGGGACGCGCACGGTGGGTTCAACCCAAACGTCACCTTCCCCCATGGACACCCAGCCCAGCGCACGCCCTCACCCGCCTTCGCCGGCGTGTAGTACCCTCCATACAACTACTCGCCACCCGCCTACGCGTCCTCCCCGACGCCCCATCTCTGCCGTTGTGCGCTACCCTTCTCGCACCTCGGCGACACTGACGAGACCGAGGGCGACATGGAAGACATCATCTCCGCAGGTTCGGCCACGGCCGCCGCGTCTCCCGGGTTCGGCACCCCGGACGAGATGGTGGATCTCAGCGGTGGCATGGACGACGAGCTCGGCTACGTCTACGGCGAGGAGGAGCAGGAGGAGCTAGAGCCGGAGGAGGAGGACGACGAGGAGGAGGAGGAGCCCGCGACTGTTCCGGCGAAGAGGCGCAAGAAGAATAAGAGGGCGGCCAGGTCATGCGAGCCGCGCATCAAGTGGGCGTCCAAGGAGGAGGAATGCCTCGCCGAAGCATGGAAAGTCGTCTGCCTCGACCCGACCACCGGCACGAACCAGAGCATCGAGACATACTGGGAGCGCATCAAGGCCGAGTTCAACAAGTGCAAGCTCGTCGACCCCTACTTCAAAGGCATCTACATGCAGTGCGGTTCGAAGGTGATGGCGAACCATTGGGGGCGTATCCAGGGGCGTGCAACAAATGGCATGGGGTCGTCGAGGAGGTCGTGGCTCGCCCGAGAGCGGCGCCAGCGTTGAGGATCAGGTATGCCACGCCGGTCTCCCGCCTCTCTTCGCCGTGTACGCCCACCAACTGTTTGTTCCTCCACGCAGTTGTTGCGCATGTTTGCCCTGTACCGACAGAGCAACAACGACGCCGAATTCAAGTACCTCCACATTTACAAGCGCATTGACAAGTGCGAGAAGTGGGCGGAAGTCCGGCGCACCCTCGACAAGGCGAAGGAGACCTACAAGCCGTACGCGCCGATTCCTGGCGCATCGGAAGGGCGGTCGGACGGCAACAAAGGTGCCAAGAAGGGGAAACACGCCAACGCGGCCACCGCTCGAGTGCAGGAGTCCATCGAGCACTGCATCGCCGACGCGCAGGCCCGGGCCATCCTTCGTGAAGAGAAGACCGAGGCGCGGTGGTAGGCGTTGATGTCGAGCAGCGCCGTCAAGCTCGACCTACTCCGGACCAACGTTGCCGCGAAGAAGAGAAACACCGACCTGGCTTTCCTGCTGGGCGGGGCGGACATGCTCCAGAGCACTGACGAGGCGGTCAAGGCATGGTACTTGGTGGAGCGCGGCCTCATCCTGAACCAGCTTCCCTCGACGACGCCGCCGACGCCCACGTCGACGCCGCCGCCAAGCCCGTGTGATGACGCCTCCACGACGCCCAACAGCATCGAAGCCGCGCCGACACCGCCCAGTGCAGAAGCAGCTCCGACACCGCCAAGCCCGCGCACGCCGACTCCGATGACGCCTGGGGCCGACCCCGCCGAGTGATGCGTTGCGCAAGTGAACTTGTGTCGCTCTATTTTTTGTATGCCTGACTATATCCGATCGCCGAACTGTGACTTGTGATCGCCGGACTTGTGGCGTCTTTTGTGAGTGGGAACGACCAAGTTCGAATTTTCCGCGTCCTGGGGCCGGCGCCTGCGGGCGTGACTGGGAGCTAGGTCGCCCCCAGGGGCCGAACTAGCGTCGGTTCGCCCCCAGACCGCTCTTTTTAGCGCCCTAGGGGGCCGAACAGCTAGAGATGCTCTAAGGAACAACAGCGTCATCGGCTATGCAGCGGCAGCAGCAGCGTAGAGCAGCACCAATACACGGCAGTAGAGAGTAGCAGCGGACAGCTACAGAGCGGCAGCGGGTCACAAGTGCAAACGGAGACGGCGCGGCCGGCGCGGGACACGCAGGGACGACGTGCATGGAAGACGGCCTCAGGGCAGTGAACGCGAGGCGGCAACGGCGCAGAGAGGCCGTGGCATGACGCAGCGAGGAGCAGCAGCAGAGCAGTAGTAGCACAAGGAGCAGCATCTACTGAGCGCGTGGGCGGACGGTGCCAGGGAGCAACCGGCAGCGGCGGGGTGCACACGGACGGCGTGGTCAGGGCGTGCAGGCGTGGGTGCGCACGCATGGGGTAAGATAGGATGCGACCAGGGGCTCGCGGGCACGGACAGTGGGCGCGGTGAGCGGAGCTTCGGCCATGGTGGCCGAGCTTGCGGGGCGACTACAGGACGACGAATTGAGGCAGGTAAAAAGGGGGAATCGGCGGAGGTCCTCACAGCAGTTCTCGATGACGTGCTCTGGAGGCCGGGGTGATGTCTACTACACAACCTTCTTCTTGTAGACGTTGTTGGGCCTCCAAGTGCAGAGGTTTGTAGGACAGTAGCAAATTTCCCTCAAGTGGATGACCTAAGGTTTATCAATCCGTGGGAGGCGTAGGATGAAGATGGTCTCTCTCAAGCAACCCTGCAACCAAATAATAAAGAGTCTCTTGTGTCCCCAACACACCCAATACAATGGTAAATTGTATAGGTGCACTAGTTCGGCGAAGAGATGGTGATACAAGTGGTATATGGATAGTAGATAATTGTTTTTGTAATCTGAAAATATAAAAACAGCAAGGTAGCAAGTGATAAAAGTGAGCATAAACGGTATTGCAATGATAGTAAACAAGGCGTAGGGTTCATACTTTCGCTAGTGTAAGTTCCCTCAACAATACTAACATAATTGGATCACATAACTATCCCTCAACATGCAACAAAGAGTCACTCCAAAGTCACTAATAGCGGAGAACAAACGAAGAGATTATGGTAGGGTACGAAACCACCTCAAAGTTATTCTTTCCAATCAATCCGTTGGGCTATTCCTATAAGTGTCACAAACAGCCCTAGAGTTTGTACTAGAATAACACCTTAAGACACAAATCAACCAAAACCCTAATGTCACCTAGATACTCCAATGTCACCTCAAGTATCCGTGGGTATGATTATACGATATGCATCACACAATTTCAGATTCATCTATTCAACCAACACAAAGGACCTCAAAGAGTGCCCCAAAGTTCTATCGGAGAATCACGACGAAAACGTGTGCCAACCCCTATGCATAGGTTCATGGGCGGAACCCGCAAGTTGATCACCAAAACATACATTAAGTGAATCACATGGTATCCCATTGTCACCACAGATACGCACGACAAGACATACATCAAGTGTTCTCAAATCTTTAAAGACTCAATCCGATAAGATAACTTCAAAGGGGAAACTCAATCCATTACAAGAGAGTAGAGGGGGAGGAGAAACATAAGATCCAACTATAATAGCAAAGCTCGCGATACATCAAGATCGTGCCAAATCAAGAACACGAGAGAGAGATCAAACACATAGCTACTGGTACATACCCTCAGCCCCGAGGGTGAACTACTCCCTCCTCGTCATGGAGAGTGCCGGGATGATGAAGATAGCCACCGGAGAGGGATTCCCTCTCTGGCAGGGTGCCGGAAGGGTCTAGATTGGCTTTCGGTGGCTACGGAGGCTTCTGGCGGCAGAACTCCCGATCTATTGTGCCCTCCGATGTTTTTAGGGTATATGGAGATATATAGGCGGAAGAAATACGTCAGGGGGGCCACGAGGGGCGTGCCCTCCTGCCTCGTGGCCTCCTCGTAGATCCGCTAACGTGCACTCCAAGTCTTCTGGGCTTCTTTCCTTCCAAAAATGAGTTCCGTGAAGTTTCAGGTCAATTGGACTCCGTTTGATTTTCCTTTTGTTCGAAACCCTAAAACAAGGTAAAAACAGAAACTGGCACTGGGCTCTGGGTTAATAGGTTAGTCCCAAAAATGATATAAAAGTGTATAATAAAGCCCATAAACATTCAAAACAGTAGATAATATAGCATGGAGCAATAAAAAATTATAGATACGTTGGAGACGTATCACGGGGAAGCGCCAAGGGAGGAGATCCGGGGCGGGGAAGCGACGACCGGACGCGGGGAAGATGACTGATGGCGAGCGCATGGGGCCTCCTGGCTCGAGCCCTTCGGCGTGGTGATGGAGTCGACCACGACGGAGCTCCAGACGCCTTCGCGTGGCTCGGGGTGGCTGGTGGCCGCGTCAGTGGCGAGCGGCGACAACGGCAGCGCTCGGCTCGAGAGTAAGATGCGAGGGAGAGGGCGAGGGGGAAAGTGTCATAGGGTTTCTAGCAAGAAGGAGGCGGGGCCCTTATAGGTAAGGGTGGAGGCCATCCATGGCCTCCACGCAAGGCACGACGCGGCCATGGCCTACCGATGGGTGCCACGAGCCCCCTGCCTCCCTGTAGCAGGAGGTTGGTGATGGTAGGGGTGGGCTGGACCTGTTTTGCTAAAAGGACCAAGGGTCTAGTAGGTTCAGGTCCCCTTATTATTTTCTATTTTGTGTTCTTTTCTTAGATTTTGCCTTTTGTTTACTTTTAATTTTCAACAACATTTTAGGTTTATAAAATATGAAACCTACACCAATATTGTCATTGCAAATTAGGTCACTGCCACAAAAAGATTGGCAGTTAAATAAAATAGATTAGCATTTTTGTAAATCAAGAAGGCATTTAATTTACCGTTTGGGCCATTGTTTATTTATTTAAGGGCACTAAACCATTTCATAAAAAGTTGGTTTCTCCACCAATATTTATTATGGATTACTTGCTACATCTAAAACAACTTTAGTTTTGACTTTTGAAAACTTTTCTAGTTTGACTTTATTTTAATTTTGAATTTGAATGAGTTTTGAATCATCATGAGATTATCAACAGTAATCGTGGTGACGTGGTAACATTAGTAGAGGATTACTGTAGTTTAATTATCCGGGCGTCACAATTCTTCTCCACTACAAGAAATCTCGTCCCGAGATTTAAGAGGTAGAGTAAGGGGAAAAGTCTGGTTACGAAATCCTAACGGATCTTCTCAGTCTTGGCTGCTCTTCTCAAAGAAGTTAATCCCTTTCATTGATGTCTTCAATTCTCTGCTTTAGGTCATCATGATGAAGTCGTCATTTTTTTAGAATCCCGCCATACTTACGAATAGGTAAGGCATCTTGGCAATGATAGAATGCTATAAAGGGTAATCATTTGGGGCTATCCCAGGAATGAACACATGAGTATCTCTAGAGTTGAATGAATGAAACATATCGAGAGCCAAGTAAGAAGGTACCATAAGAAGTTTCAAGCGGATAGACAATCGTTCGTTGCCTGAAACGGAGTGTGAAAGGGGTTCAAAGCAACGGGAATAAGTATTGTGTTTAATACCAAAATTGATGATCACACGGAAGTTGGCTAGTGAATTACATACGAACCCAAGCGTGCAGAATAACTTTGGAAACATGGGGTGTATAGGAGAGTCAGGTTTCGATCCTGGGACCTGTGGGTTATGGGCCCATCATGTGGGTTAAAAGTAGGAGGAGCGGTGACATCTTGCATGGTCATGATAGAAAGGCATGTGAGAGGGTAGCATGTCAGTTATGTCGGCAACAACGTCGGTACGAAGGGCGAGGGATGAAGAGAACCATTTTCTTGCTCGTCGAACGAGGCGGGCCAATAGGCAAAGTTCTTGTCCATCGGTGGCTACCGGAATGTCATCAACAATAGTAACATGGTCTTGCTGACAGAATTGTACACTGCTACCTCTTGAGCACTGTGTTGGATTTCCTTGAAGAGGAAAGGATGATGCAGCAAAGTAGCGTAAGTATTTCCCTCAGTTTTTGAGAACCAAGGTATCAATCCAGTAGGAGGCTACGCACGAGTCCCTCGTACCTGCACAAAACAAATAACTCCTTGCAACCAACGCGATAAGGGGTTGTCAATCCCTTCACGGTCACTTACGAGAGTGAGATCTGATAGATATGATAAGATAATATTTTTGGTATTTTTGTGATAAAGATGCAAATAGTAAAATAAAAGCAAAGTAAATAACTAAGTATTGGAAGATTAATATGATGAAGATAGACCCGGGGGCCATAGGTTTCACTAGTGGCTTCTCTCAAGAGCATAAGTATTTTACGGTGTGTGAACGAATTACTGTTGAGCAATTGACAGAATTGAGCATAGTTATGAGAGTATCTAGGTATGATCATGTATATAGGCATCACGTCCGAGACAAGTAGACCGACTCCTGCATGCATCTACTACTATTACTCCACTCATCGACCGCTATCCAGCTTGCATCTAGAGTATTAAGTTCATGGAAACAGAATAACGCCTTAAGCAAGATGACATGATGTAGAGGGATAAATTCATGCAATATGATAAAAACCCCATCTTGTTATCCTCGATGAAAACAATACAATATGTGCCTTGCTGCCCCTACTGTCACTGGGAAAGGACACCACAAGATTGAACCCAAAGCTAAGCACTCCTCGCATTGCAAGAAAGATCAATCTAGTAGGCCAAACCAAGCTGGTAATTCAAAGAGACTTGCAAAGATAACCAATCATACATAAAAGAATTCAGAGAAGATTCAAATATTGTTCATAGATAATCTTGATCATAAACCCACAATTCATCGGTCTCAACAAACACACCGCAAAAAGAAGATTACATCGAATAGATCTCCACAAGAGAGGGGGAGAACTTTGTATTGAGATCCAAATAGAGAGAAGAAGCCATCTAGCTAATAACTACGGACCCGAAGGTTTGAGGTAAACTACTCACACTTCATCGGAGAGGCTATGGTGTTGATGTAGAAGCCTTGCGTGATGGATGGCCCCTCCGGCGGAGCTCCAGAACAGGCCCCAAGATGAGATCTCATGGATACAGAAGGTTGCGGCGGTGGAATTAGGTTTTTGGCTCCGTATCTGATCGTTTGGGGGTACGTAGGTATATATAGGAGGAAGAAGTACGTCGGTGGAGCAACAGGGGGCCCACGAGGGTGGAGGGCGCGCTTGGGGGGGGGGTAGGTGCCCCCCTACCTCGTGGCCTCCTCCTTTGTTTCTTGACGTAGGGTCCAAGTCTCCTGGATCATGTTCGTTCCGAAAATCACGTTCCCGAAGGTTTCATTCCGTTTGGACTCCGTTTGATATTCCTTTTCTGCGAAACTCTGAAATAGGCAAAAAACATCAATTCTGGGCTGGGCCTCCGGTTAATAGGTTAGTACCAAAAGTAATATAAAAGTGGATAATAAAGCCCAATAATGTCCAAAACAGTAGATAATATAGCATGGAGCAATCAAAAATTATATATACATTGGAGACTTATCAAGCATCCCCAAGCTTAATTCTTGCTCGTCCTCGAGTAGGTAAATGATAAAAAAGATAATTTTGATGTGGAGTGCTACTTGGCATAATTTCAATGTAATTCTTCTTAATTGTGGTATGAATATTCAGATCCGAAAGATTCAAGATAAAAGTTTAATATTGATTTAGAAATAATAATAATTCAAGCATACTAACAAAGCAATCATGTCTTCTCAAAATAACATGGCCAAAGAAAGTTATCCCTACAAAATCATATAGTCTAGCTATGCTCTATCTTCACCACACAAAGTATTAAAATCATGCACAACCCCAATGACAAGCCAAGCAATTGTTTCATACTTTTGACATTCTCAAACTTTTTCAATCTTCACGCAATACATGAGCGTGAGCCATGGATATAACACTATATGCGGAATAGAATGGTGGTAGTGAGAAGACAAAAAGGGAGAAGATAGTCTCACATCAACTAGGCGTATCAACGGGCTATGGAGATGCCCATCAATAGATATCAATGTGAGTGAGTAGGGATTGTCATGCAACGGATGCACTAGAGCTATAAATGTATGAAAGCTTAACAAAAGAAACTAAGTGGGTGTGCATCCAACTCGCATGCTCACGAAGACCTAGGGCATTTTGAGGAAGCCCATCATTGGAATACACAAGCCAACACTACAAAAAAAGACACATCCGTGACATTTTGGGCCGAACGGAATTTTTTCTGTCATACATATGACACTTCTATGACGATAATTGTGACAAAACCCGGTATCATCATAGATGTGGTGGGCTCCTACTTCTATGACAAAAAATGGGCTTTTTGTCCTGGGCGGGCCGGAGACGTAGCTGCATGACATTCTTTGGGCCGTCCATGACGGAAAAAACCATGGTAGAAGCGAGGGCGAGGAAAATTTCGGGGAGTTCCCGGTTACGGTGGGAGGTCGGGGGCCGAGCGATGCGCATTTCTCTCGTACACGTATGCGCGGGTGTGCGAGGCGTTGGCTCTAACTGAACCTGAGCGAGGAGTTGGGCTCTAACTGAATCCGAGCGATTGCACTGCAGGCTACGCGTTACTGAACCCGAGCGATTGATCGATGGTTGTTAATTGAACCCGATCGAGCGATTCCTTCGCTACTGCTGCTAACTAAGGCCGATCGATGCTGCCTCTGGGATGAACAATGAGCGTTGCGGGGGGAGGGGGGGTTGAATGAAAAGTGAGCGGTGGCGTTGCCTTTGGATGAACAGGATCCCGTGGTGTGGTGGAGGGCTGGATGAATAGTAGATGGTGGAGGGGTTCCCGTGGAGGGGTGGTTGAACAGGACCCCGTGGTGTGGAGGGCTGGATGAACAGTAGACGGTGGAGGGGTGCCCGTGGAGGGGTGGTTGAACATGACCCCGTGGTGTGGAGGGTTGGATGAACAGTAGACGGTGGAGGGGTGGTTGAACAGTAGCCGGTGGAGTAGCGCGCGGTGGAGGCTGGATGAACAGGAGCCCGTGGAGGCTGGAGGAGGTCGACGGTGGAGATGAACAATATCCCGTGGAGTCCCGTTTTGGGGTACGCCACACCCCTCCCGATGAACAGGACCCCCGTTTCGACCGTAGCGCTCCAACACAAGTCTGTTTCGTCCGTTTTGCGGTACGCCACACCCCTCCCGATCAACAGGATCCCCGTTTTGACCGTAGGAGGTCCGTTTCGTCCGTTTTGCGGTATGCCACACCCCTCCCGATCAACAGGACCCCCGTTTTGACCGTAGGAGGTCCGTTTCCTCCATTTTGCGGTACGCCAGACCCCTCCCGATGAACAAGATCCCGTTTCGTACGTGGCCGGTCGAACACAAGGCCGTTTCCTCCGTTGTGCGGTACGCCAGGCCTCGTTTCCATCACCTGTTCCGTCCAAGCCCTCCTGATGAACATGACCACGCATTCCGTTCTGACCCAGCCGGTTGGCTCCCACGCGTTCCGTTGCCTCCCGATGAACACGACGCATTCCGTTGCCTCCCCATGAACACGATGCATTCCGTTGCCTCCCCATGAACATGACGATGACGCTGTTTCTCCGTTCCGACCCAGCCATGTACACGAGCCTTGGCCGTACGTATGCGCGAGTAGGCGTTCAAGACCCCGCCCGTATGTACACATACATGGCCATATTTTATTTCTTGCACCCTGGCCGCTTTACGTACGTGTACATGCTACGTGCGCGCCTCTACTACGACACGTACGCGCCTCTACTACGACACGTGCGCGCCTCTACATCCACCAGTATATATGTACGTACACGTTCGCGACCAGAATGACAACGCTACGTACGCTTCGACCAGGTGGGTCCTGACTGTCAGGCACTCCCTTTCCTGCGAAGATGTAGCTGGTGGGTCCCAGCTGTTAGGGGGGCGAATCGTTTTTTTGCCCGGACGCACTTCCTTGCATGCGAAGGTGTAGCTGGTGGGTCCCAGTAGTCAGGGGGGAAACTTTTTTTTTTGCGAAATACGGTGGCCCGTCCGGTGGGTCCCCGCTGTCAGGTGGAGGAATAATTATTTTGCACGTAATAAGGAGGCACTTCCTTGCTGCGGCCGTGGACCCAGCTGTCAGCCTCTCCACGTATAGTCCACGTCCGATGGAAGCCGTTCCTTGACCACGTTGACCACGCCGCGCCGAGAGCACCAGGGCGGTGGACGACGGCGAGGCCTAGGAAGGGGACGACGCGGATCCGGGGAAGACGCGGCAGTGGATGCCCACGCGTAGAGGAGTACGAGGGTTCACTGGTTCGCTACGGTGTGAGGCTGCCGTCGCCGCAGAATAACAGGGGGTGTGGGTGAGTAGAGGGATGGCCTGGCCAGCGGTGGGAGTAGTAGGGGGCGGTGAGGCCTCCGCCGCATCGTAGCCGACCACGGGAGGCAGGAGCACGAGGCACGACGGGCGCTGGTTTGGGCGGCTGGAGCAAGAAGACCAGAGGTTGAAGAAGCACTACGACCGTTGGATGGACATCGTACGGTCACTGGAGCTAGAATCGTGCATATTGACTAAGTTGACAAAGCCCTCCGTCCCCGTCAACTTAGTAGGCCCACAAGTCAGCCTGCCACTATACTGGGTCCCAGCTAATAGGGGGAGTATTCATTTTTTTGTGCGTAATAAGGAGGCACTTCCTTGCGTGCGAAGATATAGCTGGCGGGTCTGAGCTGTCAGCGGCGGTAACGTTTTTTTCACGAAATACAGAGGCCCTTTCGATGGGTCCCTGATGTTAGGTGGAGGAATCATTATTTTGCGCATAATAAGAAGGCATTTCCTTGCGTGCGGCCGTGGACCCAGCTGTCGGCCTCTCCACGTACAGTCCACTTCAGATGCATGTCGGTCGTTGACCATGTTGACCAGGCCGCGCCGAGAGCACCAGGGCGGTGGACGACGGCGAGGCCTAGGAAGGGAATGACACGGAGGCAGGGAAGACTCGGCAGTTGTTTCCCACGCGGAGGGGAGTACGACTGTACGAGGGTTTACTGGTTCTCTGCCGTCGCCGGAGAATAACAGCAGGTGTGGGTGAGTAGAGGGATGGCTAGGCCAGTGATGGGAGTACGGTGGGGCGGTGAGGCCTGAGCGGCAGCAGAGCCGGCCGCGGGGAGGTGGGAGCAGGCAGTCCCGCCGGCGCTTGTTTGAGCGGCTGGAGCAGGAAGAGCAAAGATTGAAGAAGCACGACGGCCGTTGGATGGCCATCCAACAGTCACTGCTTGTGCGTCAACCTTTTTTTAGGAAAGCCCCAAATTTGTGGAAAATAGCATACAACCCATCTGCCATTATTTCTAATAATTTACAGTCCATTTGCTAATTATTAAGGTTTTTTGGAGCCCATATTCTTTTTGTTAGCATTACAGCCCATATTGTGGCCACGGTTAAAAAATTATATGAAATTTTGCATATTTCGGTGCGGTCCGAACTGTTTTTAATCCCGAAATTTCCACTCACATTCAAATTGATTTTAAAAATAAATGTATATCAATATAAAATCCAACAAATTCTCCTTGCATAAAAATTAATGTAATTTAAAATCTTGAAATGAAAAAAAGTTATTTGAAACTAATTGCCGGTTTGATGTGTTTTAAAAATGTACAGCCCATTTCTCATTACTGATGGGCCATTTTCTCGGCCAGCCAAATGAAATATCTCCTCGTCTTGAAAGATTTGCAGCCCAACAGGCCTGACAAAGCGACTTACTTGGCAAATCACAAAAAAAACTGGGCTGTGGCCGTGGACCCAGCTGTCAGCCTCTCCACGTACAGTACTCTTCCGATGGATTGTCGTTGACCACGTTGACCACGCCGCGCCGAGAGCACCAAGGCGGTGGACGACGACGAGGCCTGGGAAGGGGACGACGCGGAGCCGGGGAAGACACGGCAGTGGATGCCCACGCGGAGAGAAGTACGAGGGTTCACTGGTTCAGCTACGGTGTGAGGCTGCCGTCGCCGCAGGGCCTGGCTAGCGGTGGGAGTAGTAGGGGGCGATGAGGCCTCAACGGCAGCACAGCCAGCCACTGGAGGTAGGAGCAGGCGGTCTCCCCGGCGCTGGTTTGGGCGGCTGGTGCAAGAAGAGCAGCGATTGAAGAAGCAACATGACCGTTCGATTCAAATCCAACTGTTACTGCTGCTAGAATCGTTTGTTGACTAAGTTGACAAGCCCTGTGTACGCATCAACTTAGTAGGCCCACAGGTCAGCCTCCCAACCGGTGCGCCCCAGATGTCAGTGAGAGGAATTATTTTTTTCGTGTAATAAGGAGGCAGTTGATTGCGTGCGGCCAAGCCAGCGGAGGGAGTAGGGTGGGTCGGGGAAGCCTGCACGGCATCACAACGGGCCACAAGAGGAGGGAGCAGGCAGTCCCGCCGGCGCTAGTTTAGGCGGCAGGAGCAGGAAGATCAGAGATTGAAGAAGCACGTCGGCCGTTGGATGGACATCCAACAATCACTACTGCTAGAATCGTGTGTTCACTGACAAAGCCTTGCGTAAACAAGTCAGCCTTAAAATCTGTGGCGTGTACATCCCATTTGCTATTATTTTTATAATTTTTACTAATTTTCTAATTCATATTGAATTTATTGCAGCCCATTTTCCATTTTTAGAATTGCTGGCCATTTTCTGGTGAGTACCAGGATCAAAAAATTAAATAAATATGTGGGAAATTTTGAAAATTTGCAAATTTTTGCTGGTGAACGAAATATTCTTAATCCAAAAATTAATAGCCATACTAAAACAAATTTAAAAATAAATTTGTACTATGTCATGTTAAATCCAATGAAATACGTATAAGATATCAGTGAAGAACAAAAACAAAAAAAGAAACTTATATCCCATTTGCTATATTTTTTTTGGAATTTTCAACCCCTTTTGATATTACTTTTAACAGACATTGACCATACTCTTAAGCCAGGACGGAATGCATCCCTCCTTGTCTTGAAAGATTTGCAGCCCAGTAATTCGGAGAAAACAAATAGGCCTAACTTGGGTATTCTTCAAAAAGAAATACTGGGCTACCTATTTTCCCAAAGAACTGGTGCATGAGCATTTAGCTTTATTTATTTATTTACTTATTTATGTTTAGGGGACCATGAGCATGTACCTGGGCCGGATTCATGTGAGATCCTCCCTTCCAGTTAATTATGGGCTTCTCTATTGGGCCTTCATCAGTGGGCTGCATGTTATCAACAAGTGGAAAATGTGTTCCGTACGAAAAATAGTATGCGCTACGTACGGTACGGGGCACTAAAGGATTGAACCGTGCAACGACTTCCAAAACATTGTGTTTTTCGTTCTAACAACACATTTATTCAACCAACAGACGAAATATACTACTGATTGTATATTGAAAACAGCAGCAACAGCAACCAGGGCTGGGGGTGCAACAGAAGCAGTAAGCAGGCCAGAAGAGTGAAGACGCAGCTCTCTCTTCCAAATCAAACATTAGCCATCATTACAAAAGGGCTACCAAAAAGAACAAGTGTATGCATCAAACTAAATAAAGATCCTACTACACCAAGTGTACACATCTAACTAACTGGCTCAGTTAGACGTTACTATTTATTAAGATGTGGAGATTGGCTAACGGCTTGAACCAGATGGGTGCCTGACGGGGGAAACTCCAGCCAGCAGGTCGAAGTCTGATACTTGCGACCCTCTCTCCTACTTTGGGCTGCAGAGCGTGGCGGCACATATTAGGGTATGGTGCATGCAGAGACGCATGGTACGCTGTGTACACACAGTTTTGCCTGATGAACGAAACCACGCTGCCATCATGATCCTTGCTGTCGGTTATCTCCTGGTTAATCAGATAATTCAGTCTGACAAACAGAGAGCGTGTACCAAGGCTACTTACCAGCCTCCAGTCAAAAATTCCCGAAGGCCCAGAGAAGCTGGGATCCTGCTCAAAGACCTTGCAATGACTGTGATTGTATTCCGCGAAACAACACGTCCGGTACGTGCGAACGATCATCAATCTTTCGCCGTCGTCTGATCGAGTCAGGAACCACCTGCAACTGCCATGCCGCTTTTCTTTGAAAGGTTTTGGGATTAGGAAGGGTAGGGACACCATGCGGCCTACAACATCATATCAAGTTGGAGTCAAATAAAAAAGGGCTCTTAATTTAGTCAATCTTAAAAACAGCATGTTATGAGCATGAATATTTTTTCAGCAAATGTTGACAGTAATATAAGCAAGCCATCATGATATCATAGGAAAGTAACATACTGATGTAATAGCCGTTTGTAGTGATGACTGGAGTAGGCCAGCAATACGTCCAGCCATAGAAGGAGTCGACAGCGTAAATGAAGCTCTTGTGTTCAATGGCATCAGAGAACCATGGAGGATGTATGATCCTGCGATGGACGTGCAGATTTATCCACTTACCGCAGTGACCTGTCAGATAGGCGAGACCGCGGTTGAAGAACGCAATTAGCCTGAAGTCTTTATAATTCGCAGATCTTGTGGGCACTGGGCAGATTACAACCTTGAGCAAATCAAACTTGGTATCATGTTGGCTACTGTAAGATTCCGAGTATTCTGGGCCGCGGTGCCAAAGCAGTGCAGTGTTAATCGAAGGAAGGGGGATCAATCGCCGGGTGTAGACCTCCACGAGCATCCAGCTGCCGCAACCGTCGACAAGCACCATCCAAGACGTGTTCATGCCGACCCAGTACATACCGTTAATGTAGTTGAGGCTGACGGGGATCGGATCGCAGTCAAGGGGGTTGATGCTCGCCACCCTACGATCGTTATGCTGCGTGACACGCCGTTTCTGAAGATCAGGCGGCATCAGCAAGCAAGGAGCTGGCTTAAAAAGCTCCGGCCTGAGGGCTTTGAGTAAACGGTACAGCCCCGACGAGCACGCGGCGAGCGACATGGTACTGAGATTGTCCACACGCTAAACAATGAGCTTGATTACCTCTGTGGGGAGCGAATTCCAGCCACTCTTTTGGCGGACGCTGCTCGGTTCTGCCATTGTTCGTGCTTGGGTTTCAGACGAGGGGGGAGGCGCCTTAGCGGGGATGGAAGATTGGACAAGATTATGTGCGGACAAAGATGGAGAAGTGAATATGTGCTGCGGGAAGTGGACAGGTGATGATGACTACAACACGCCGCTTGACTTACGAGACACATACCAGCAGCGTAGGGTCATGTCGATGCCAGACAACTTGCTTGAGTGATCACAGTACTGGTACTCCCTACAGTGCTATGCCCTAACTTGCCAAGTTTGAGTAGAGTAGGACTCTGCTCTACTACTAGCACCAGAGGAGTAGTATATTCTAATCTAAAATAGTTACAAACTTCAATGCCCGAGCATGGAACGACTACGAACCATGCTCAAAGACCGTGTCTACGTGGTGTTTGGACATGGGCGACAACCTCAACGCCAACGGTGCTGCTCCCGTTGCACCATATGTGTTTCTGTCCTTCCTGTTCGAAATCATGGTAGAATTCATGATTTATTTTGTGCTTATTCGAATTAAATCTCATAGTAACTTGCTCATATATTCAACTGGCGCAACGTCCCCTACAGCCACTCCCGTTTCATGGACGGCCTGGTCGATGCCTCCAAGGAGCCCTTCGTCCACTACTATGATTGCCCGATGCCATTTTGTGGCTTGCCGGCGGACATGGTGCATCACCTCACGGATGCGTGCAGCGGTCACTACTGGCCCTTGGCGGAGAACATCAAGTACGAGACGTGCGTTCACCATGCCGGAGTCGCTGGATGATCGACATGAGAGGGAGGGGGAGGAGATAGCGATGAACATGAACGTGAGGGGGAGGAGATAGCGATGTCGTGGGAGGCGCAGTATTTATAGCGAGCAATGGCACACCTACTTAAGATATGGACTGAGCTGCACTGACTTAACTGCAGGTCCAGTTGCGTCACTGACATGTGGGCAGACCCCTGTTGGGCCCATACGTCAGTGACCCAATGCACCTGCAGTTAAGTAACAGCTATGTGGGCATATTTGTTGGAGTAAATTACGGGGGAGCGAAGGGGTGGAAATATTGCTGGTCACAACGGATTGGACGAGCGTGGAGGGAGGAGAGTCATGCATGTAGATTTTTTCACACGGGGTGGAGTGGTGGGACCGCCGGAGGGAGAAGGAGAGTTTGGCAGGCATATTGTTTCCACACATGGAGAGGAAAGATTTAGAGATGAACGGGCTTCCTACAGGTATGGGGAACGGTGCATAATAAGTCATCTTGCATGCCGTGCTAGGTATAGTCTCAAGTCATTAAAAACATACACGCCCCACACATGTTCATATTTCAAGGTACACTAAATTATTGCATGCGATGATTAAGGCTAGCCATAACGGTGGTATCTTAGCTGGTATCATGCACACGGGAATAGCAAACATGCTGATGTGGCAAAGAATTAAAGAAGAGAGGGGGGTTAGAGTAATTAGTGTTCATGCATGCATTAGTAAACACATTTTTGTGTGAAGAACGACAGCACTAGTTGAGTACTTTTGCAGACTTCAAAAACTATTCCACCGCCTCTACTATCTTGCTAAGAGTAGGTGAAATTTTTGAATCGAGCCCTTTAAACTAGAAGGGAGGTAGTGGTACTCTAATAGCTAACCTTGTTGTGATGACAAGATAGGACATGGCACGCACCTGGACGGAGGAACTAGTCTGCATTGTGCATTTAAGTTTTGTCTGAAGTCAATGTACCTCTACTTTCACCAAACTTATAGAAAAATGTGTCAACATTCACAATTGTCAAAGATTAGTCGTTCGGCCAATAAGGTGGCACACTTAATCGCTAAGTATAGATTTGACAATAGATTAGATGGCATTCTTGTAAATAACATACCGCCCTGTGTGGTGAATATTGTATCGAATGAGTGTACTGGTGTGGCTGGTTAATTAATATAAGGTGGTGTTCAAAAAAAGTATAAATTTGGTCAAACACTTTGCAAACGGTTGACGGGAGTAAAAAGGACCAGAGGGAGTATCATGCATGCGGAGTAGGCAAAAAATTGTTTGTCTAAAAAAGGCAAAAAAATTGCTCATTTATAGCCAGTCGAAGTCTCAAAGGGCGTGACCGCGCGAGGGAGGCGAAGGTCGTGGGAGGCGCGACGTTTGACGGAATTAAGTGAAGTTACATCCACGCGCCGACATGGCGTGCGAACAGGCAGAAGCTATACCATCAGGCCTACGATATGGGTCTAGTAGACATGACATCTAGTGGGTCCCGCATAGTTCCCGAGAACTCTTTGGGGGCTTGCAGCCGTTTATCCACCGGGCAAGCCAACAACCCCACGCCGTTCGCACGCCCTACTCGTCCCTGTCTTCTACCTTACAACAATTCGCTCCCAGTCGTCCCGTCCTTTCACATTAGTTCACTCCCAGTTTTTTTTGCGGGGTACAACAGTTCAACTTCTCCTAACCCTCCTCCAAAATCCATGGCCTCCCAAATCTCCATGGTCGCCGCTGAGTACCAGGTTAGAGCCATCATCGGAGATCATTTCATCGTCATCTACACACGTGGATCCGAGATGGTGAAAGCATGGCTTGCTCGCTTCCTACACATGTTCAACAGTTCAACGGATGAGTGGGTCGCTGGGCTAGACGTTGAGTACATCACAGTCCTGGGACGAGAGAAGGATCTAAAGGATGAAGAGAGGAAGAAGTCCGCCGTGATCCAGGTTTGCGTACATAACGTTTGCTTGGTCTACCACATATGCCATGCCAACGTTGAGTGCCAGGATTTTAAGAACTTCCTCAAGGACAAAAGAGTGAAATTCGTTACTGTAGGCTTTAAGAACGACAGCGATGTCCTGCGTCGGATAGGTCTCGTTGTAGGCCAGCACTTCGAGCTCCAGAAGGCAAGCCTGGTGTCCTCCTCTCAACCTTCAATGCTGACCCTGGCAGCAGCCATGATTGATCCTTCGTACGCTAAACTGAAGAAACCTCATCACGAGTTTCATCATGCATGGGAGTTGAAGACATTAGATGAAGATCACATCCTGTACGCAGCAATGGATGCCTACCTTTGTTTAAATATCTACAAGGGTTGGATGAAGAAGCAGAGCCCAGTGTCCGGTTCAAGCAAAGAAGCGTCGGCGAAGAGGAAGAGGAAGAGGGACGAGGACGAAGTCGAGGACGTGGACTCGGACTCTGAGTAGGTGGCAGTGCCGTCGCTCATGCTGGTTCTACTGCAGTGTCAAGCAGACTAGTTGCTTAGTTTATTTTCAAGGGTGTGTTGTGCTGAGGCCCCAACAGAACTATGTTTATGTTCTTTCTCGTTATTTGAACTCTTTAGTACATATAGTAGTACTAGTACTATGTCTTACTATTGTTCTTCTTGCAGTTGGTACTACTGCTCGTATCTTCGTGTTCCTACTGTACTTAATACATTCGTACTAGTAGTATAATTTGGGTTAGTTGATTTGTGAAAGAAGTTCGACGGAGCGAAGGAAGAAGATGACAGAAGAGGTGGAAGAAGCCCTTCTTGCCATCCATGTTGCATCAAACGGCTCACATGAGTCGACTGACCCAAATTGCTCCTTCAGATTGCAGGATCCACGTGGCATTCAAGGTCTCAAAGGTAGATTCCGCGTCTGCACCCGGTTTGCGGGCTCGACGCGCGCGCGACCGGCTTCCGCCGCGACAGCCACCATGCGCGCCTCCTCCGCGCGGGCGGAGACGACAATGACACGGTAGTTCCTCCTCGCCGGCATGCTGAAGCACGCGCTCATCCTCCTCTTCGTATGCTGCATGCATAGACGCGGCTCCACCAGCTGCTCGTGTGCTTGCCAGCGCAGCGGCATCGCGAGGAGGGACTGCAGACGACGTGAGCGGGCGAGCCTTCGGCTTCATGGCACAGGGATGGCGGCGACACGGCGGTGATGGGCGAGAAATTGTTGGCCGAAGCAGGCGGGCGCCGGCATGCGCAACGGCGGCGGCGACATATTGATGAGTGCGCGTGTGGGAGCTTACTTTAGTTATATATATATAAGGTTGGTCAAACTTAAAAGAAAACCGTA
This sequence comes from Triticum urartu, assembly GCF_003073215.2. NCBI lineage: Eukaryota > Viridiplantae > Streptophyta > Magnoliopsida > Poales > Poaceae > Triticum > Triticum urartu. The sequence goes on from NC_053028.1 coordinate 610,440,992, forward strand.
CTAGTACACGTAAACATTAGACTTAGGCAACACTTTTATTAGTTAGTACCACATCCACGATACGGAATCCTATGCAAGCGCGTGAACCGCGGCTGCGCGGTCGATCGAACAGTGCGTCTCTGTGTCGCGCTCGAAGGACATCCACCGAACCTTTTTGTGTGCGTGAAAACAATCCTCGAATATTACTCAACTTTTTTTTCATGTGAAAGTTCTTGATGCTGCAATATTTCCATATATTTGAATTTAGCTCCAGTTCGTGTTTATTTGGATTTGGACGTTTTAGGTGCGCCCTAGTTTTTTTAATACTGTTTTTGTGTGTGTGACCGAGAGAGAACGTGTGTATGTGTCCATATGTGTGTTGTGACGGAAGGGCAGTGTGGAGACGGTGTGCGTGTGATACAGACATAGAGAGGTGTGAATGTGCAAATGATCATGCATGAGTGAGACATAGACAGATGTCGATACATTGTGTATACATGAGAGAACAGTCTTCTAGTTTAGGGCCTGTTTGGTTCCAATAAGTCACCTGACTTAGGTGACTAAAATCAGTGACTTATAAGTCACGCCTGTTTGGTTGTCATCTGACTTATAAGTCACCTGACCACACCTTCCCACCTTGTTTTTTAATGTAAAGGTGATGGGACCCACGTAAAAAGGGGTGACTTATAAGTTTTAAGTTGGGGTGGAGCAACTTATGACTTATAAGTTGGGGTGACTTATAAGTTGGGTCCGTTTGGCAAAATAAGTCACTTTTTGCACTTTTCGACTTATAAGTTGGTGACTTATTTGGAACCAAACAGGGCCTTACTTGTGTGTGTGTGTGTGAGAGAGAGAGAGAGAGGGAGAGAGAGAGGGAGAGAGAGATAGAGAGAGGAGCATCCGTAACACAACAACCATCTCTCTCGATTCGTCCGTCCCTCGCACGGTCGCATGCAACACATGCATCAACGCGCACATTTTGACACCCTCACCCGGCCCCTGCCCACCTCAAGGCCCGCACAATCTCTTCGTGAATACCCATTTCTCTCCTTAGGTTTGTTTTCTCTCAATATCTGACACACACACACACAGAGAGAGAGAGAGACACGCAGCACAACACACACACACACACACACACACACACTCCCCCGAGCACATAATTCATCCCCATCCAAGGTTATACGGCGACCACTCTCACTTGTGCTTCTTTGCACCCCAACATGCACAACACATCAATCTTCAAAGAGGGCATCGAGCAGATCGAAGACGGCGACCACACCGCGCTAGAGAATGCGGGGTCATTTGGAAGCAAGGTGATGTGACGACGGCTGCCTAACTCCTCCCTCCACCCTCTCCCTCTCTTGCACAAAATTACCAATCCCTCCCCCCCGCACAAAATTGTCAATCCCTTAACCCACGAGATCCTTCCCCTCTCGTCCATGTTTTTCCAGCTCTCTCATCAAACATGTTGTCTCTTCTCCTTCCACGTATACATAATCCAGATGCACACGCATCTCATGTATATTACATGTATCCATCTTTCTCACAGACCTAACTTCTTCCTCTCTCTTTCTCTCTCTCTCTCTCTCTCTCTCTGTCTCGTTAGGTTTGTCCCCTACTCTCTTGTCCACATACATACAATCTTTCCTGCCCTATCGGCTCCATCTTCAAAAGCTCTCTCTGCACGTTTCATTCACACATTGGGATATGTCAAAATGTTGCTTCTATAATGGCCGATGTAGAGTTATGGTTGTTTTTGTTGCATCCTACAAAGTAATAACTATGAAATGCATTTAGATTCTCATTTGACTGGGATTATGTGAGTTTGAGCATGTTGTGAAGTACTATAGACCTTGTATACATCTTCGTATTCGACAATGATTGTAACTATTGAATTGTATAGACCATCACATTCGAAGTCAATAGCCTAATATATTTATTTCACAATTTCAACAAATGATTAGTTCACTACAAACTAAGAAAACAAATGTGTACTCCCTCCGTTTTTATTTAAGTCCGCGTATTAGCATTGGTCAAAGTCAAGTTTTGTAAACTCTCAGAAAGCTTATAACAAAAAATATTAACATATAGAATAACAAATAAATACCATTAGATTCATTATTGAATGTACTTTCACATCATACATATTTCTTATGGTAAATGTTTATATTTTTCTATAAACTTGGTCAAACTCTAGGAAGTTTGACTTCGGTCAAACCTAATATGCAGAGTTTACTACTACTACCCGCTAGTTGCTTAGCCGAATCACTCAACACGCCACACGGGGAGTCCAGTGTCACAAATTTTGAGGTCGGCGGGAAAATCTCCCGTGACCCTGATTCGAGCAGTGGTAAGTTACCATCATAGCCTTCGGAATAGGCCTACAGATGACGATTGGTAGGGGGCTGTTTTCGTAACTTCAGGTTCACCCTACCCAGCCAACCCCACCCCGGCACCCAGAGTAGTACACCTGAATACTCCCCATTTTCTATCCCCACCGCAAAATAGACTTCTCCACGGCACCGCAGCCTTCGTGCTCCTCCCCTTTACATCGGCGCACACATCCACCGCAGCACATCTGCCTCGTCGACGACCTCATACGCCACACTGGAGCCGGTCCACCGTCGTCGTCGTACACAGAGCCTCTTCCCCGGCATCGTCTTCCACGGTCTCAGATCTGCTTCCCGGAAGCCGACGCCAAGCGCAGAAGTACCATCGTCGTGGACAATGAACTGACTCCCGTTGCCGACCATGACTCACAGAGGCCACCGCGACCATCGTTCTCCTTCTCGATTGGTAATGTGTGTATTGAATCACTTAGTAGTACATATGCAGTTCCAATTTTGTTCATACCTACCCTTCAAATTTCCTGGGTGCTATTGTTCCCGTAAAAGTAATTGGTTATAGCCTCCATTGTCCAACAGAATATCAGCTTGTAATTGTGCGTCGCTCCTGTATCGCGCCGTGCTTGGGTAGGTTTTTCATCTGCAACCAGTAGTGTGGCAAATGATGGAAAGGTTTTTAGAACTAGCAAGATGCCCATGCATTGCACGCATCAAGATGCATTTGTATGAGTAGTTTATCTTGTGGGAGAAAAGGATGAATGAGTGAAGGCCTTATTTGCAAATCTGGAGAGGGGTATGGGTATATTTTTGCAAAATTCCCATTTGTTTCCTTCCTATCTGTCAGATATAAATCGGACGGCCTATATTGCAAGAAAAAAAGTATAGAGAAAAAAAGTAGACAGTAAAGGAAGTAGAGATAAATATTAAACATTAAATAAATATAATAGTAGAGAAGAGAGTAGAGATAGCATGTTGAGATTTTTAAAGCGCCGCGCGTTGCGATTCTGTTGGAGATGCTCTAACATGGCAGACGAGTGCTTTAATGTTGCCCACAAGATGCGCGAGTATTACTAGTAGTATATTTTTCTTGCCATGTTGAGATTTTAAAACCACGAGTGCGAACATGCAGATGAGAAATGAAGACCAAACACGGGATATTCGGGACATCTTCAAGGAGCGTGGCAAGTTAAAGAGGAGCTGCACCGAACCTGTAAAACGAGCTTTGGTAAGTAACACCCTTTCAATTACTTTCATGTAGCCTCGTGTTCTTCAATGTGTATATGTTGTAGTTTCTGTTTCTCTTAAGCGTGGTGTTCTTCGATGTGTAATAAGAAGAGTCTTAATCGTCCTAATGCTTTCATTTTTAGCTTGATGTAGGAAGTGGGTGTTCTCACCTTGTAGTCTGTTTTTATTTTATTTTTCCTTTTGAATTCACTTCTCCGAGTTTTGTTTATCTGGCTTCTACTAAATGGATCTAGATTGATCTGAGTATTGATCTAAAAAAGAAGTAACTTCATGTCAGGATGCATTTCCTGCGAGGAGGGAAGTATGGTCAACCTCGAGATCATGTTTCTAAAATGAGGCTGGATTACACATAAGGTGCCAATTCCCTAATGATGCTGGATTAGACACAAGGTGCAAATTCCCAGATGATGCTGGATTACACACAAGCCAGGTGAAGTCGTCAGTTGTTCGTGTCCTTGTGGCATTAGTAAAGGCTGAAAGAAAGCGTGCAGCAGCCCTTGAGAATGTAGCTGAGTTCCTGAAGAAGAGAAAAGAGCAATCAGATGCTCTCTTCACCCAAGCCAAAGAAGAGACGGAAGAAGCCAGAAATAAGCTAGCAGAGGCAGAGCAGGCTAGGCGTCTCCTGCTATCTAAAACTGTTGTCAATACAAAATTTCCTTCATAATAGCTAGGTTCAAATGTTTATCTAGTCAGCATGCCTGTTGTGATGTCCGTGCATCTACTGATGTGGCACAAAATGTTTTTTTTCGGGTCATGTAATAACAACAATTACTTTCCAAACAATAACAGACGAAGCATTGGACATGGTATAGTTCACGCGCAAGCCCGACATTCCAAGTTCAACTTCCACATCAAACTCATGTTCACAGATATCTGCACATTCATACATAATGTCCACAACCATGATTCACTTCAAAGCCAAAAAAATGTGAGGAGAGTTATAAATAAAGAAAATCCTATACTAGTTTCTGCTACCAGTGCGAGCACAACAAGTCAAGACCATGCGTAAATTAATTATATTTTAGTCATTTTTTGTGTTCTAAAATGCCTGCCGGCTCATGGAAGGATGTGTTGCCGGCACACACACGGATTCAATGAAGGCAGGCGGGGCAGTCTTAAGCTGGTTGCACGCGGCAAGGAGGCGTGCTTAGCCGGGCCTGTAGCGAGTGCGTCCCTCTTGGCCGGCGCGCCGGTTCAATGCCTGCGCTATGAGAGGTCACGTCCGTGTCAGAGCAATCACTCCCTCTAGTCCTTTTTTGTTTGGGTATAACAAAATCTCGTTTTCCATTCACATTTTACAAGTCAAATTCGTGGACAAACTTTGACCCAAAGTACGATGGGGACATGGTCAAAAAAAAGTACGATGGGGACTAGTAAACCAGAATGGAGGTAGTTTTTTTAATCAAAGAATGGTTTCCCCTTCCGATTTTCATTACTGAAAACCAGCATCTAAATCTAAACCATAGTATTTTCCCTAGAACTACCAGGTTCAACATATCGCAACATAAACCCATACAACCTCCATCACAAAAAAAAACCATACAACCATACGCCAAGGAGGTACGTAGTACTATGAATTCCATTTTTGCTCCATACCAATCGTTCTAAAAACTACTTACTACTTATAACGTGCCATTGAAAATCGGAACTCTTAACCCCGCTAAAAAACGATATTTAAAACGTGGCTACTCGATCTATGGCAACTGGTGAGCCACCGCACTCCAAGTCGTTCACCTGTGGTCCCGACCATCAACTCCTACGAATCAAATTATCACGCGAGCTGACTATTCCTACAAAGGTGCTCCACCACGTACCCGGTACCCGCGAATGCAGCAATCGTGCACCTAGGGTTTTAGGGTTTATTTGTTAATGTCGCCTTTACGTAACACTCATGTGTGTGAGACAGCGAGAGGCCGACTATGTGTGTGCGCCTCTTCTCTTCGTATATGTACTCCACCGTTTGTCTGGTGTCCAAAAAATTATAATAACTACTAGCAATGTGCCAATGCATTGCCACACGATCAAAGTAGATCAATACATATTCACCGATTTGATAGAAAAAAAATTCTAGTTTTGAAATACGTATATCACTAAAAATATGTTATGTTTCACTCAAAATATATTCCTTTGGCGGTTTTGATGAGATAAGGGAGGAATGTTGTTGGTTTCAAGATTCAAGAAGTGGTATATGTCTAATTTCTACTCTTACTAGCAAGATGCCTGTGCATTGAATGGAACATCAAGATCTTGTGGGAGACAAGGATGAACGAGGGAAGGCCTTATCTGCAAATGTGGTGAAGAGTGCGGGTAAATTGCCATATTTTCCTTCCTATCCGTCAGATATAAATTGGACGACCTACATTGCAGGATGGCAGGCCCACCATCATCACCAACTCTATTTTTTATCCCTACTCTTATAAAAAGCATTGTTGGTGATGATCGTGTGCCTGCCATCCTGCAATATAGGCCATCCGATCTATATCTGACGGATAGGAAGGAAACTATGGCAATTTTGCAAAAAGATACCCACGCCCCTCTCCACATTTGCAAATAAGGCCTTCCCTCATTCATCCTTTCCCCCCACAAGATAAACTACTCATACAAATGCATCTTGATGTTCCGTGCAACGTATGGGCATCTTGCTAGTTGTTGCAAAAAGCCCATGTGCATGTGAGAGAGAGGGAGAGTGGAGGAGGACGGAGTGCATGTGTGACAAAGACACAAGGAGTGTGTGTGCGATAGGTATCAGCTTAAAATGAGGCGATAGTGTGTGTGTGTGCACGTTCGAGAGGGCGTGTCTCAAGAAGGGAAGAAAAATCTACATAGATACAAGGAGCGGGAGAGAGACATGTATGCGATGGTGGAAGCACGAGTGTGCGGGTGTATAAACCTATCTAGAGGCTAGCTAGTCGATAAATGTTTGTGACAGAAATACAAGTCGGGGTGCGAGAGCGAGAGTTTTGTGTGTGTGTGTGAGAGAGAGAGACGATAGTCGGGAAGGGGAGTGGAAGCAGGAGTTGTGTGTGTGTCTGTGTGTGAGAGAGAGGAGACAGTAGTCGGGGTTGTCTGATCGGTAAACAAATGAATAATGTCAGTCTGGGATGGAGACGAAAAGGAGACCGCAACAAATGTTGTGTCTACAGGAGAGAGAGAGAGTAATTTTAGTGGTATGAGTCATATGTAGAGACATATAGGGTGTGTGAGAGAATCCCATAGAGAGAAAGACAAAGTGAAAGACGAGTGGAGACTGTGTGTGTGGCGGTGAAAAAGAAAGCTTAGGTACCGAGTGATACTAGAGAACAGTAGAGACGTGAGAGATAATGAAAACCGTGTAATGTATAATGATAGGGAGAGTGTGACACTTCTCAAGGGAGACGTCGAGAGACCATGTTTGCGAGGATAGGAGAAACATGAAGTGAGCGTGCGGGTGAGCTGAAGAAAAGAGAGTGATAGCTACCTGAAGGAGCATGCATGCGAGAGAGATGGGCGTGAAAGGAGTGAACAAAAAAGGGATTCAAATATTTGAATTCGAGATGATGATACATGTAATCCATACTCGAACCAAAATTGATCTATCAAACATGCATACTCATATGAATTCACGCACATCTATGTTATTTAATATGTAGATATTATTGCTCCATACATTTTAGTAGAACATAATTTGGTTAAATTTGTTTGAATTCAACCTTAAGATTTTGAGATCGTTGTATTTGTAAATTGATACGTCTCCGTCGTATCTATAATTTTTGATTGTTCCATGCCAATATTATTCAACTTTTATATACTTTTTTGGCAACTTTTTATATTATTTTTGGGACTAACATATTGTTCCAGTGCCCAGTGCCAATTCCTGTCTGTTGCATGTTTTTGGTTTCGCAGAATATCCATATCAAACGGAGTCCAAACGGGATAAAAACGGACGGAGCTTATTTTTGGAAAATATGGAAAATTCGGAAGGAAAATCAACGCGAACCAGTGCCCGAGGTGGTCACGAGGCAGGGGGCGCCCCCCCTAGGGCGCTCCCCTACCCTCGTGAGGCCACCGTAAGGCGGTTGACTCTCTTCTTTTGCCACAAGAAAGCAAATATTCGGAAAAAAATCACGGCGAAGGTTTCAGGCCAATCGGAGTTACGGATCTCCTATATATACGAAACAGTGAAACAGAGCCAGAATAGAACGCAGAAACAGAGAGAGACAGAGAGACAGATCCAATCTTGGAGGGGATCTCGCCGCTCCCATGCCATGGAGGCCAAGGACCAGAGGGGAAACCCTTCTCCCATCTAGGGAGGAGGTCAAGGAAGAAGAAGACGAAGGGGCCCCCTCTCCCCTTCTCTTCCGGTGGCGCCAGAACGCCGCTGTGGCCATCATCATCATCACTGCAATCTACACCAACACCCCCGCCATCTTCACCAACATCTCCATCACCTTCCCCCCTCTATCTACAGCGGTCCACTCTCCCGCAACCCATTGTACCCTCTACTTGAGCATGGTGCTTTATGCTTCATATTATTATCCAATGATGTGTTGCCATCCTATGATGTCTGAGTAGATTTTCGTTGTCCTATGGGTGGTTGATGAATTGCTATGATTGATTTAATTTGCTTGTGGTTATGTTGTTGTCCTTTGGTGCCCATCATATGATTGCGCGCGTGGATCACACCCTAGAGTTAGTTGTATGTTGATAGGACTATGTATTGGAGGGCAAGAGTGACAGAAGCTTCAACCTAGCATAGAAATTGATGCATACGGGATTGAAGGGGGACCAATATACCTTAATGCTATGGTTGGGTTTTACCTTAATGAACATTAGTAGTTGCGGATGCTTGCTAATAGTTCCAATCATAAGTGCATAGAATTCCAAGTCAGGGATGACATGCTAGCAGTGGCCTCTCCCAGATAATACTTGCTATCGGTCTAGTAAAGTAGTCAATTGCTTAAGGGACAATTTCGCAACTCCTACCACCACTTTTCCACACTCGCTATATTTACTTTATTTCTTCTTTACCTTAACAGCCCCTAGTTTTATTTTCGTGCTCTTTACTTTCTTGAAAGCCTTTCCGAAAACACCTACAAAGTACTTCTAGTTTCATACTTGTTCTAGGTAAAGCGAACGTCAAGCATGCGTAGAGTTGTATCGGTGGTCGATAGAACTTGAGGGAATATTTGTTCTACCTTTAGCTCCTCGTTGGGTTCGACACTCTTACTTATCGAAAACTGTTGCGATCCCCTATACTTGTGCGTTATCAAGACCTTTTTCTGGCGCCGTTGCCGGGGAGCAATAGCGTGGGGTGAATATTCTCGTGTGTGCTTGTTTGCTTTATCACTAAGTAATTTTTATTTTCTATTCTTAGTTGTTCTTTATCTTTAGTTATGGATATGGAACACGAAATACCAAAAACATTAGGTGTAATTTCTGCTCATGGAGATGGGGAACCTCCTAAAACCCTCGATGCTGGTTATGTGAAAGATATTTTGTACTACTTTAATTATCCTGAGAAAACTGCATTCAATTATGTAATGGGAGTAACGTTGGATCAACGTGAATACTTTAGGGATTACCGCTTGACACAAAAAGGGAAACTATTATGGGATCAAATTCATATATTGAATTGGTATGCTAGGCAACTATGCTTGAGATATGATTATACTTGTTGCTCTAAGGTGAAGGCTCCACACCTTCCCTTTTCATGTGAATTTAATGATAATGAGACCTTAGCTTCTTATGCTAATGGTATATATGATTACTATGATGTGGAACAAATAGAAGAATTTGTTGCTTTTAAGGGTGCTTATGAAATTGAATATATGTTTAAAGAGTTTGAAGATTTTGATGATGCTGTTTATAGACCTGAAAATTTAGCTATCCTGAAATATTGTTATGAGAATTATGAATACAATTACGAAATTAATGCGCTTATTATGAAAGTCTCTGATGTCCAAGAAGAGACTAATATTTTGCAGGAATCTATGGAAGAAGAAATTGATGAAATTGTGAGCTCATTGGATGAGAAAGATGAGGAGAAGAGCGGAGAACAAAAGGAGGAAGAGCGGATTGATCACCCGTGCCCACCTTCTGATGAGAGTAACTCTTCAACTCATACATTGTTTAATTTCCCTTCGTGCTTACCGAAGGATGAATGCTATGATAATTGCTATGATCCCGTCGATTCTTTTGAAATATCCCTTTTTGATGATGCTTGCTATGCTTGTGGCCAAGATGCCAATATGAATTATGCTTATGGAGATGAACTTTCTATAGTTCCTTATGTTAAACATGAAATTGTTGCTATTTCACCCACGCATGATAGTCCTATTATCTTTTTGAATTCTCCCGACCACACTATATCGGAGAAGTTTGCACTTATTAAGGATTATATTGATGGGTTACCTTTTACCGTTGCACATGATGATTTTGATGAATATAATATGCATGTGCTTGCTGCTCCTACTTGCAATTATTATGAGAGAGGAACTATATCTCCACCTCTCTATGTTTCCAATATGACAAAATTGCAAGAAACTATTTATACTATGCATTGGCCTTTACTATGTGTGCATGAATTGTTCTTTTATGACATGCCGATGCATAGGAAGAGAGTTAGACTTCGTCATTACATGATATATGTTACTTTGTGCTCACTACTAAATTACCCTGTTCAAGAATTCATCCGATTAACCAGTTAACTTGCCGATTAATCCCTACTCGTAGGGTCACCGAGTAGCTGATAAAGTCAAAAATCATCCGATTAATTGATTAAATGGCTGATTAACTTGCCGATTAGTCGATTAATCCCCTACTCACCAGCCAACCAAGCAGCTACCAGTTAACGATTTCCTCAACAATGCTAAATTACAAATCATTGTTAATTAAAATTGGCTTTGATATACCTTGGGATCCGGGTGGATCCATTACTTGAGCACTATATGCCTAGCTTAATGGCTTTAAAGAAAGCGCTGCCAGGGAGACAACCCGGAAGTTTTAGGGAGTCATTTATTTCTGTTGAGTGCTTTCATATAGTTTAAAAACAACAAAAATAAAGAGGGGAACCCAAAACTTTTTCAAAAAGGAAAGCGAAAGTGAGAAAGACAATTATTGTTGAAGTGGGAGCTAGCCTTGAACTTTGTTCATGCTCACGACAACTTTGTGAATCTTGATTACAGAAACTTTTCAACAAAAATAATTATCCCCTTGTACAATTCCATTGTATTATAAAAATAATGTGCCAAGGTTTGCCTTTAGGATGTTTACATTTGCTTGATGGTTTGTACGGTGCAGGACAGAAACTTTGGCTGTAGTGCGCGATTTTACATTTTTAGCTGGAACGTCAAATGGTTCTGATTCTTTTTGTACTGTCTTCCTATACAAATTTTTTATTTTTCCTAATTTTGGTAGAATTTTTGAAGTATCAGCAGTATGGTGAATGTTCAAATTATTACAGACTGTTCTGTTTTAGACAGATTCTGTTTTTGATGCATAGTTTGCTTGTTTTGATGAAACTATCAATTTATATCAGTGGATTAAGCCATGAAAAAGTTATATTACATTAGACACAATGCAAAAACAAAATATGAATTGGTTTTCAACAGTACTTAGAGTAGTGATTTGCTTTATTATACTAACGGATCTTACCGAGTTTTCTGTTGAAGTTTTGTGTGGATGAAGTGTTCGATGATTGAGAAGGTCTCGATGTGAGAAGAAGGAAGAGAGGCAAGAGCTCAAGCTTGGGGATGCCCGAGGCACCCCAAGTAAATATTCAAGGAGACTCAAGCGTCTAAGCTTGGGGATGCTGGGGAGGCATCCTGTCGTGGAATTGTCACGGTAGATGTCCTTAGTGTCAGGACTTAGTCGTGAGGCCAACGCATCTATGTGGTAGCTTGAGAGGGGTTGAGCGGGATGAGAGACGTGATGTTTTACCCAGGTTCGGCCCCTCACGGTGGAGGTAAAAGCCTACATCCTGCTTCATTGATATTGATGATGATGATCACGGTTACAAAAGTGCTCTATCTTGAGAGCTATTGTCTAAACCTAACTTGTCCAACTTGTGGAACTTTTTGAATCTTGTCCCTTTTGGGGATCCCTGCCCCTCCTTATATATGTTGGAGGGGCGGGTTACATGTAGAGTCCTATTAGGATTAGGACTAGTCTATCTCTAATACAAACCGGATACAAGTCCAGGTCTTAACTCCTTGTAAGATAAATGTTCCTCATGCCTTTCCTCTAAACCGGCCCACCATTAACATAACCCGGCATGCTGGGCCTTGGGCCTTGTCATCCATCTGGAACACGCGCCGGGTCACCAATGAGTCTTCAGGCTCGTGAATCGTCATACCAGTGAACCACCAGACTCGTAAACCGCCAGACATGTAAACCGCCAATCACGTAAACCGCCAATCCTCTGGCGGTTTACCAATGAAATGCCTAGTCCGGCCAGGTTATACTTCCGGCCGGTTTACGTCGCGGGGTATATCCCCGACATTAGCCCCCAAGTTTAGCTTGGATTTATCCATGGTAAACTTATGCTGATCACCCTTAAGTCCTTGTTATTTCCTCCTTCTGGGAAGTCCGGGTCAACAGACCAGCTTCATAATCAATTTGCCGACATTGGTTTGTCATAGAGAAATATTGTGAAGAATAACTCCTTTGACTCATCTCCCAAAGCGCCGGTTTAAGAAATATGGGTCTTGAAATACTTATCTGATATTCAGCCGGTTTGAAGATGTAAAACTTGCCGGTTTAATATTACCAAAATGGCTGGTTTATAAATATTGATGGCACCGGGTCATAATTGTTGTCGACACCGGGTCATGTAATTGATCTTCCTGATTTGCTCAAAACTGATAAAATGAAGATGTTCCTCCTTTATATGCATAATACCTGTAGCCCCCAAGTCTTAAGAGAACATAGTGATAACTCAAGACTTGCTCCAATAAGTGTTTCAACCTTGAAGAAATCCGGTTTGTTCATCTCAATCATATAAACTGAATACTCCATATATGTAGCCCCCAAGTGCCGGGTTGTCATGCTTGCAGCAACATGGGACTTGTAATTGCTTATAAAAACTTCAATCAGTGTAGCCCCCAAGGGTCGGGTCATTATGCAATAATGAGCAGGGACTTTGTAAATATAAGCATGTAGATTTTAGCAGTGATGTGTAGCCCCCAAGGGCCGGCTTAGTAAGATAATACTGAACCGGGACTTGATATATACTTCAATGAAAATAACATCTTATAATGTAGCTTCCATCGTAGGGCTTGAACCCACGTCCACAAGGTTAAGAGCTTTGTGCTTTACCAACTGAGCAATGGATCCTTCAATATTATGGACGAAAACTTGTGTACCTTGAATTGTTGACAGGAGCAATTGGTAGCCCCCGAGGGCCGGCTCATTATAATATGATGAGTCGGGTCTTCAATAAGACTAGTAAAAATGACTTTGCATTAGCCCCCAAGTGTCATGATGCATGCTTGCAGCGACATGAGACTTGCATGTAATCTCAATTTGAATAATGTAGCCCCCAAGTGCCGGGTCATAAGCCTGCAGCGACTCGGGACTATTCTTTCTATTGTAGAATAAATCATATCCTTTGATAAAATAATAGCCATTGCGCTAAAGCGATTTTGAAAACTCAATAATACCGGTTATTAATAACCATAAAAATCCAGCCATGTTGGCTATTCAAGATAATATAATCTGGAGAAAACCTTATATCATAATGAAAATTCAGCCAAGTTTGGCTATTTGAATAATATAGCCCAATGATTTATAAGCGCATGATTCCAATGGCGCAATCCAAATATATATATACCGGTGACTTATAGTCCAAAGCCAGGCCGGTTTAACAAACCTGTTTCTGCATACAACAAGTTTAAAGTGTCCTGGCGGTTTACCGCCGGACCGGTCATAACGCCCAACATATAACCCGGGTTTATAACCAAGGCTGCACTTAGAATAATCAAATATGAAATAGATCATACCTGTGACATTGAATCACATTGTTGGTTTTACCAACTTTTTGTAGTAAGGGTGATAATCCCAATCTTGAGTACTGATAACTCCTTCCATATTGTGCCGGTTTATGATAAACCGTACTGGGTTGTGATAAACACTGGATTAACCATATATAATACTGGCGACTTATAGTCCAAACCAGACAGGGTCAATAATCGCCGGATTATAATTAGTCATGTACTGACAACTTGTAGTTGAAAGTCAAACCGGGTTAGTGAACACCGGTTTAATCCATAATAAGATGGTAACATAAAATCAAACCGGGCAGATAGTCTCCGGATTAAGATTTGACCATGTTCTGCCAATTTGTAATTGACAGTCGAACCGGATTAACAATGTTGATTTAAAAACGCAACAGAAGAAATATTTATCAAAACAAAATTGCAAGCAAAGGCAATGATAAAACCATTTGCAAAAAGAGGCTATTGAGCCGATCAAATGGCGTTACCATGGTCGGACATGACCAAGCCCCCGATAGGCGTAGCTATGGTTCAAGTCAGCCAGGTCCCCAAATGAAACAGTGGCATTATGCCGATCAAAAGGCGTGGCAATGGTTCGGGTTCGACCAAGCCCCCAAGTGATTCTGTGGCCTTAGGCCGATCAAGAGGTGTGACTATGGTTCAGACGTGACCACAAGTCCCCAAGTGATGCATTGGCATTACGCCGATCAAGAGGTGTAGTGATGGTTCGGGTTCGACCAAAGCCCCCAAGTGATGCTGTGGCACTAGGCCGATCAAGAGGTGTGACTATGGTTCAGACGTGACCACAAGTCCCCAAGTGATGCTGTGGCTTTACGCCTATCAAAAGGTGTTGCTATGGTTCGGATACGACCAAGCCCCCAAGTGATATTGTGGCATTGCGCCGATCAAGAGGTGTAGCTATGGTTCGGATACGACCAAGCCCCCAAGTGATCAATAATATGATAAGCCAATAAGGCATGATACCCATGTTTGAACCACGCATCATGGCAGTAGGTCCTCTTTGGCACCCTTTAACTTTTTGCAAGAGATAAAATCTTTCTTGAACCGGGATTTTGAACCGGATATTGGGAGCTTCAAAGCTTTGTGGGAGACATCTTTCCCTTGAACCAGATATTAAACTGGAATCCTTCGTTTTTAAGCCGGAAATTTTCTGACGGCCTTTAAATTTGCACCAATATGACGGTTTAGGGTCCTGCATTAGATAACTTTGCAAGCCGGAGTAATTGCTATTTTAAAGGAAGCAATATATAATAAAAATATACTGGATAGATTTCACCTGATATGTCAGGTGAGCAATTATCACCGCGGAGTTGATGATCACCGTGGTGAAACTGAAAACAATCGCGGCCGAGTCGGCCGCGGGGTGCTGACAGATTTTTTGGCCGCGGCGTTTCAAACCGGTGTGGACGAGAGAGTCGGCCGCGGCATTGTAAACCGGCACGGACGGGCGAGTCGGTGAGTCGAAGTAATCCGGGGTGTCAGGGTGGCGTTTTGCGCCAATATTCTTTGATCATTATGGCACGGTCATATGCTAGCGCATGACATTAATTGTGCGATTTATATATCCATGATCCGGCCATAGTGACCAATTGTCCTGCATATAAAATACAAAGACTAAAGTAATTGTTCTTTGACAAAAACAATGTGTGCTAATAAAACCAACTTAGATGGATATCACCTGATTTGTTCGAACGACGGATGGTCCGTTCCATGAATCAACTTTCAGTACTTGTAATGGCAATTTAGCCACTCTCCCCTGATTTTCTTTAGCACCCGGTCACTTGACCTTTCTTCCAACCGGTCTCTTCTCATCTCTGGCGCGGTCAGTGCAGAAGATCAGCCGGCAAGGCGGAGGTGATTCAGAGCTAGTCAGAAAATTTCCAGCGCTCCATGATGGTTGCATCCGAACTGTTGGTTGACATAAATAGCATTGCCTTTTGTGGAGGTTTGCCCCGTGCACGTACTAGTAGCACTTTGTAAAGTAATACTACAATTATCTTCTAACTTCAGATAATGTGGGAGGCCGATCTGGAGAATTCACGGGGCTGCAGCCTCTTTTTTTTCAACTCCCCAATCAGCTTCCCACCTTCCTTTCTTCAGGCAGCAGGCAGCAATCTTCAAGTGAGCATGCAGGGGCGCAGCCGGAGGCGGCGTCGGAGCCCAGCAGCCAGTGCTCATTAGCGGGTCCATGGCAGAGGTAAACCGGGCGGCTCGAAGAAGAAACGCGAGGCGTGCGGGCAGCCAGCGTGGGTGTCCTGGCTCCGCATCGGCGGTGGATCCAGGCAGCTCGTGGCGCCTCTGTAGTCGTAACTCGGCAGGGCAACAGAAGAGGTAAAGCGGCGCGGTGGAACCAGCAAGCGTAGCCGGTGATGGGCCGCGTCTGCGACGACTTGGCGGTGGCGGTTTGAAGCAGAGGCAGCACGAGGGTGGGTTGCTCGGCCTGATGGCGATCTGAAACGGCAGGGTGCCGCGGCGGTTCATGCCCGGCGGTTTAGCACGCCACGAGCCCGTACAACGAGACAGACTATGGTGAATCAGCAGCCAGAAGAACCACAGTGGACACCGGCGACTCTCGTCGACAGGGCAATTCATAGATGGCGGCCTCGCAACAAGGGTGGAGGTGCCCACGGTGGCTCTGCAAATGCGGGAGCAGCGGCAGGTGACGGGCGGCGCCGGTTTACAGTGACGGGGCAGGGGCGCCGGCGGCTCTGTTGACTACTGCTGCAGCGGGTTCGGGCAGCTCCAAAACGCGGCCACGACGACAGAGGCGACACGGCGGCTGAGGCTGCAAATCCTGCTCACTTGATAGCTAATTCAATTTTCCTCAACCCATGCATGAGTCAAACTTGTAGTACTAGTAGCTCGATGAATCAGGCAATTGGATTAGAGAATACAGCAATCTTCTAGTACTCAACAAGTCTGGCGGTTTTGCGGCAGCTCAAAGGTGATTTTGCCCAAGATCGGCGGTTTGGATGCGGGACTCCGGTGATGGCGAGTTACTAAGGCAAAGGTGGGGCGAGGCCAAACAACTTCAGAGGCGGCCGGCGGCTCGAAACTGATCGCAGGGTCGGAGACAGGCGACTGCAGCTTGAAACCGTGTTTCTGTCCAAACTCGCTTCCGGGTCGTGGCTTGACTTTTGATTTTCTGTTTGACTGCATGCATGTGCATCTGATTGGCAATGTCGCTCCCTGACGAATAGTAGTACACAAGTGCTCCCTCCGTTTCGAATTACTCGTCGCAGGTATGGATGTATCTAGATGTATTTTAGTTCTAGATACATCCATTTCCGCGACGAGTAATTTGGAACGGAGGGAGTAGTACTACTTGATTAATCCCGATGGGAGTAGTTGGCCTGTTTCTGATCTTCACCTGCGAACTGATGAATCGCCCAATGCTAACACTATAAAAAAGAAATTGTCTCGGTCTCGGACTCGGCGGAATCGCCGCGGTGCATGACGCGGCTTTACAGCAGGTCACCCAAAAATAATCTCAATCGCATACCCGCCGCCGCAGAGCACTACGTCAATCTTGACCGATGAACTCATTGTTGATATGAATTTTTCCACGCCGGCTCTTGTTGAGCCAGAAAATTACGAACCTCTCAAACCCTAGAAAATATCCCTTCAAGAACTCAACACCACCGTGCGCAGGCCCCACGGTGGGCGCCAACTGTCGCGGAATTGTCACGGTAGATGTCCTTAGTGTCAGGACTTAGTCGCGAGGCCAACGCATCTATGTGGTAGCTTGAGAGGGGTTGAGCGGGACGAGAGACGCGATGTTTTACCCAGGTTCGGCCCCTCACGGTGGAGGTAAAAGCCTACATCCTGCTTCATTGATATTGATGATGATGATCACGGTTACAAAAGTGCTCTATCTTGAGAGCTATTGTCTAAACCTAACTTGTCCAACTTGTGGAACTTTTTGAATCTTGTCCCTTTTGGGGAGCCCTGCCCCTCCTTATATATGTTGGAGGGGCGGGTTACATGTAGAGTCCTATTAGGATTAGGACTAGTCTATCTCTAATACAAACCGGATACAAGTCCAGGTCTTAACTCCTTGTAAGATAAATGTTCCGCATGCCTTTCCTCTTAAACCGGCCCACCATTAACATAACCCGGCATGCTGGGCCTTGGGCCTTGTCATTCATCTGGAACACGCGCCAGGTCACCAATGAGTCTTCAGGCTCGTGAATCGTCATACCAGTGAACCGCCAGACTCGTAAACCGCTAGACATGTAAACCGCCTATCACGTAAACTGCCAATCCTCTGGCGGTTTACCAATGAAATGCCTAGTCCGGCCGGGTTATACTTCCGGCCGGTTTACGCCGCAGGGTATATCGCCGACACATTCCCTCTTTCTTCAACAAGTACCGGTATGTTTTCGGATTCGTTTCGTTCATGCAATATGTGCAATCTTGGAGCGTCTTTTGCATTTAGGTTTTTCTTTTTCTTTTTATGCACCATGCTGGTATGAGATAGTCCTTGGTTGATTTATAGAATTCTCTTTGCACTTCACTTATATCTTTTGAGTATGGCTTTATAGAATGCTTCATGTGCTTCACTTATGTCATTTGAAGTTTGGATTGCCTGTTTCTCTTTACATAGACAACCGCCATTTGTAGAATGCTCTTTTGCTTCACTTATATTTGTTAGAGCACGGGCATATCTTTTGTAGAAACAATTGAACTCTCTTGCTTCACTTATATCTATTTAGAGAGATGACAGGAACTGGTCATTCACATGGTTAGTCATAAAATCCTACATAAAACTTGTAGATCACTGAATATGATATGTTTGATTCCTTGCAATAGTTTTGCGATATAGAGATGGTGATATTAGAGTCATGCTAGTGGGTAGTTGTGGATTGTAGAAAATACTTGTGTTGAGGTTTGTGATTCCCGTAGCATGCACGTATGGTGAACCGTTATGTAACAAAGTCGGAGCATGACTTATTTATTGATTGTCTTCCTTATGAGTGGCGGTCGGGGACGAGCGATGGTCTTTTCCTACCAATCTATCCCCCTAGGAGCATGCGTGTAGTACTTTGTTTCGATGACTAATAGATTTTTGCAATAAGTATGTGAGTTCTTTATGACTAATGTTGATTCCATGGATTATACACACTCTCACCCTTCCACCATTGCTAGCCTCTCTAGTACCGCGCAACTTTCGCCGGTACCTTAAACCCACCATATACCTTCCTCAAAACAGCCACCATACCTACCTATTATGGCATTTCCATAGCCATTCCGAGATATATTGCCATGCAACTTCCATCATCATCATATACATGACTTGAGCATTCATTGTCATATTGCTTTGCATGATCGTAAGATAGCTAGCATGATGTTTTCATGGCTTGCCCGTTTTTTGATGTCATTGCTACGCTAGATCATTGCACATCCCGGTACACCGCTGGAGGCATTCGTATAGAGTCATATCTTTGTTCTAGTATCGAGTTGTAATATCGAGTTGTAAGTAAATAAAAATGTGATGATCATCATTATTAGAGCATTGCCCCAGTGAGGAAAGGATGATGGAGACTATGATTCCCCCATAATTCGGGATGAGACTCCGGACTTTACAAACAAATAAAAGAGGCCAAAGAAGCCCAAATAACAAAAAGAGAGGCCAAAGAAGCCCACCAAAAAAATAAAAAAAGAGAAAAATAAGAAAAAATGAGAGAAAAAGAGAGAAGGGGCAATGTTACTATCCTTTTACCACACTTGTGCTTCAGAGTAGCACCATGTTCTTCATATAGAGAGTCTCTTGAGTTATCACTTTCATATACTAGTGGGAATTTTCATTATAGAACTTGGCTTGTATATTCCGGTGATGGGCTTCCTCAGATGCCCGAGGTCTTCATGAGCAAGCAAGTTGGATGCACACCCACTTAGTTTCAGTTAGAGCTTTCATACACTTATAGCTCTCGTGCATCCGTTGCATGGCAATCCCTACTCACTCACATTGATATCTATTGATGGGCATCTCCATAGCCCGTTGATACGCCTAGTTGATGTGAGACTATCTTCTCCTTTTTGTCTTCTCCACCATCATATTCTATTCCACCTATAGTGCTATGTCCATGGCTCACGCTCACGTATTGCGTGAAAGTTGAAAAGGTTTGAGAACGTCAAAAGTATGAAACAATTGCTTGGCTTCTCATCGGGGTTGTGCATGATGTGAATATTTTGTGTGGTGAAGATGGAGCATAGCCAGACCATATGATTTTGTAGGGATAACTTTCTTTGGCCATGTATTTTGAAAAGACATGATTGCTTTATTAGTAGGCTTGAAGTATTATTGTTTTTATGTCAAATGATAGACTATTGCTTTGAATCACTCGTGTCTTAATATTCATGCCATGATTAGATACGTGATCAAGATTATGCTAGGTAGCATTCCACATCAAAAATTATCTTTTTTATCATTTACCTACTCGAGGACGAGCAGGAATTAAGCTTGGGGATGCTGATACTCTATAATTTTTGATTGTTCCATGCCAATATTATTCAACTTTCATATACTTTTTGGCAACTTTTTATATTATTTTTGGGATTAACATATTGATCCAGTGCCCAGTGCCAGTTCCTGTCTGTTGCATGTTTTTGGTTTCACAGAATATCCATATCAAATGGAGTCCAAATGGGATAAAAATGGACGGAGCTTATTTTTTTTGGAAAATATGGAAAATTCAGAAGGAAAATCAACGTGAACCAGTGCCCGAGGTGGTCACGAGGCAGGGGGGCGTGCCCCCTACCCTCGTGAGGCCACCGTAAGGCGGTTGACGCTCTTCTTTTGCCGCAAGAAAGAAAATATTCGGAAAAAATCACGGCGAAGGTTTCAGGCCAATCGGAGTTACGGATCTCCATATATATACGAAACGGTGAAACAGAGCCAGAACAGAACGCAGAAACAAAGGGAGACAGAGAGACAGATCCAATCTCGGAGGGGCTCTCGCCCCTCCCATGCCATGGAGGCCAAGGACCAGAGGGGAAACCCTTCTCCCATATAGGGAGGAGGTCAAGGAAGAAGAAGACGAAGGGCCCCCCCTCTCCCCTTCTCTTCCGATGGTGCCGGAACACCGCCGTGGCCATCATCATCATCACCGCGATCTACACCAACACCTCCGCCATCTTCACCAACATCTCCATCACCTCCCCCCTCTATCTACAGCGGTCCACTCTCCCGCAACCCACTGTACCCTCTACTTGAGCATGGTGCTTTATGCTTCATATTATTATCCAATGATGTGTTGCCATCCTATGATGTCTGAGTAGATTTTCGTTGTCCTATGGGTGGTTGATGAATTGCTATGATTGATTTAATTTGCTTGTGGTTATGTTGCTGTCCTTTGGTGCCCATCATATGATTGCGCGCGTGGATCACACCCTAGGGTTAGTTGTATGTTGATAGGACTATGTATTGGA
Source organism: Triticum urartu (assembly GCF_003073215.2). NCBI lineage: Eukaryota > Viridiplantae > Streptophyta > Magnoliopsida > Poales > Poaceae > Triticum > Triticum urartu. The sequence continues at coordinate 610,461,984 of NC_053028.1, forward strand.
GGGCAAGAGTGACAGAAGCTTCAACCTAGCATAGAAATTGATGCATACGGGATTGAAGGGGGACCAATTTATCTTAATGCTATGGTTGGGTTTTACCTTAATGAACATTAGTAGTTGCGGCTGCTTGCTAATAGTTCCAATCATAAGTGCACATAATTCCAAGTCAGGGATGACATGCTAGCAGTGGCCTCTCCCACATAATACTTGCTATCGGTCTAGTAAAGTAGTCAATTGCTTAAGGGACAATTTCGCAACTCCTACCACCACTTTTCCAGACCCACTATATTTACTTTATTGCTTCTTTACCTTAACAGCCCCTAGTTTTATTTTTGTGCTCTTTACTTTCTTGCAAGCCTTTCCGAAAACACCTACAAAGTACTTCTAGTTTCATACTTGTTCTAGGTAAAGCGAACGTCAAGCGTGCGTAGAGTTGTATCGGTGGTCGATAGAACTTGAGGGAATATTTGTTCTACCTTTAGCTCCTCGTTGGGTTCGACACTCTTACTTATCGAAAACTGTTGCGATCCCCTATACTTGTGGGTTATCATAAATCATATTATACATATAAAGGAGCAGAATTCTTTGTTGTGCTTTTGAAAGTATATATAAAAAAATGATGTATATAGAATGTAATTCCAATTGAAAATGGATCCTGCCCGAAAAAATAGAATACAAACGAGATTCGAATTGAGTTGGCACGGTAAATGTGCACTCTGCAAAATTTGAACGAAGCGCGGAATGTCGCAGTAACCGCCCGAAACCAAAATCTGCGAGATGGAAATCACTACTGCCTATCCCTGCCACGCAAAGCCTATCTGCTGGATTTCTATAGGTTTTGATAGGGGTAGGTTTGTAATTTCACCCAAACGTGATGTAACCACCTCTCACCCGGATTCATACACGGTGGGTGCCAAAACACAGTGTGCCCTTGGCCGAAATCAACTCCCTCCCCGATTCATATTCATACACGGTGGGCGCCAAAAACAAACTCTCGTCGGCAAATATTCGGTGTATGCGAGATTACCGTCCTATCCCCAACCGATTAATGTTGCTGTGATGTAGTAGAAATTGGAAACGGGGGCTAAGTTTGTAAATTTCCTCGCATTTGAGACAAGCGCGCCCTGAATACATGGTTCCCCCTTCCTCTCTACCTCCCTTTTCCCCATTCGTACTCTGTGGGCGCCAAAACACCCTCTCCACCCCACCCTCCTCCATCCACCGCCGTCCGCCACCCCATCCACCGCCGTCCTCCTCCACCATGCCGGAGCTGATACCCCGACGCCGCCGTCCATTACAAGATATCGACCTCTCTCATCCACGGCTTCGGACTGGGATCCTTGCATCCCGTCCTCTCGCTTCATCCCCGCCGTCGTCCACCTTGCCGGCGCCGCTCCTACGACCGTCTCATTCACCGCACCCCGCCGCCACCATCTACCCTCCTAGATCTGCTTCCATGCTGCCGATAGCCATCGCTACCACAGCACCATCAAATTCTCAGCAGATGCGTACACGGCGCCGCACCAGAGGCGGTACTCTTTCGTATCTGCTCAACTTATTTATCGTAGCAAGAAAATAGATCACCACTTCTTTACTCTGATTTCTTGTCTTGGTTGCGAAGTTGCCTTTGTCCGGTTTGCACCTTCAGATCCGCCATGGCACGCTCAACACTATACTCCCAATGCTTATGGTTTTCCCCTTTTATATACCACACTAGTTAAATCACAGTAGACTAAATTTCAAAATTGGGTCAGTCGATTTTTCAGAGCTCGCCGGAGTTCGCCGGTGCGATCGAAGGGGCTCGGGTGGTTGTGGGGCCTCACCAAACGAAGAAAACTCGACGCGGGTGGGGGTTAGGGTGGGGTCGGGGTGGCGGAGGAACACATGCGATGGGGGCCGGCGGCCCGTGCGGTGTTCTGTATGGGAAGAATCAGAGACGAGGAAGAAGAAGGGTTATGAGACGTAGGATCTTCATCCAACCGCCTGAAATGGTCGAGAGATAGCTCGGAGTTGCATTCTTAATGCACTCTGGTTCATCATGTGTGGGCACTGCGCAACCAACATTTTATTATCCAAAATCTTCTTGCTCTTCTTTACCATGTTCCTCTTCCGTTCTTCTTTAATATGTACTCTCTCTGTTCCTAAATACAAGTCTTTGTATAGATTCCACCATGGACTACACATGGAGAAAAATGAGTGAATCTACACTCTAAAATGTATCTGGATACATCTGTATGTGATCCATAGTGGAAATCTCTACCAAGAATTATATTTTGGAAAGGAGGGAGTATGATAGTAGTAAAGTATGTTCCTTATACAGAAGATGAGCAGGGACATTTGCAGTGTAGAGGTCTATACGGTCGGTTGTGATGGACACTTTGAGTCTCTTTGATTCGTAGGATCTTGTAAACATAGGAATAGGATTTGTAGCGGCCTGCTCACTTGAATCCTATAAGAATAGCAAGGAAATGCAGGGAGCTGTGTCGCCTTTGAGAGTTACATTGATATTAACAGTACCGCACCTTCACTTGAAGAGAGCTGGTATTCGAAGCCTTTCTAGCCGTACCGGCAATACTAGCACATATATTCCAGCAAGTTCCACTTTGCTGATTTTACTCTGATGCTTAAGGTTTTCCCGTTATATCTACACTATGATCTGTGTAGCTGCTTTGTGTCACACTAGCAACAGTCCACTCTTGAAGCTAAACACTGCAATGACTTACAAAATTGGCACCAAGGCATTGAGTGCCATTCTGGATGCAATGAAACTCATACGCTCCCCACCTGTTGATTCTTGTTCAGAATATGATCCTAATGACTATTCTAACCTCGAGGAGTCAAAGGCAGATGGCATGTCCTGTTCACCCATAAAGGTGTCTGTTCTAATTTGGCAATGTTTTATTGATTACGGGTATCTTGCATATGTTGTCTTGCATTTCTTCTACTTTGTTGCACCGCCATCTGCTTAGTTTACTCATCATATATGTCGAGATGCCATGCCCATCCATTATCAATACATACTCCATCTGTCAGCATATCATGTTTTTCCACTCAAATGCTGTTCTTGTGCATCATACATCAAAAAGGAAGAGGGTGATTGCCGAACCTGAAGGAGCACCAGCAAAGTCCTTGGAAAACGTGGTGGTGCTGGAGAAATCAGACAACACCCCACTTATATTGGCTGTACAACCAGTGACACAAAACGTAGGACCGACTCCAGCAGACTGTACCCATACTTCACTGGCCACACCACTAGCCCCACCACACAGGACCTGCACTCCAGCAAAAGGTATATCGATTTCATTTGCCATAGCACCAGCTGTACCACATAAAAATCCCACTCCAGCAAAAAGTACAGCAAGTCCACCGGACGAAGACCTATCCCAACTACAGAGACGGCCAATTCCTGCAGATTGGAACCCCATTCCATTTATTCCTAGTTTAAAAGACAATGCTTTCAATGTTGTTAGGGACTACATGCATATATTCCCATCATGGGAAGATTATTGTGAAGACAAACACCATTTTCACATCTTCCTGTCCAACTTACGTGTAAGTGCTATTATTCGTGGTTATTATTTTCCTATTTTCTACTGATTGAACACATCAATGATTTACATTATATTGTTGTAACTAGGCGAGGGTCAATCTGGATAGTCATGACGAGCAAAGCTTGCTTGTGCTTTTCAAGGAAGCATTGCAGCAGTATCGGTGTTACCTGAGGAAATCACACTTTGATGGCAAGTCTATAAACGAATTTCCGGTGAAGTCTCCTATGCTAAATTTAGAAGACATTGAATGGAAAAACCTTGTTATGCACTGGTCTCATTCCCAGGATGAGGTACTGTCTATGAAATCACATGACAATTTGAACTTCTACCTTTTCGCATGTGCCTTACGGATCTTTTTTGCAGGAAATCTGCTCGAAGAAGAATTCCGGTTTGACAAGAACGATAGGATATCACAAATATGCTGTCCATTGCTTTGCTCTTGTTAGTACCTGTTGTCCTGTATCACTGTACTTGCATACATACCTGGTTCATTATGTGACAACAGTATGCATGATAGCTTGCTTATCAATTGTTCGCTCCAAATTATCTGATCTGTATGAATGGTTACATTAGTGTAGAATATATCCAATGCCAATGTTTTTTTAGCTCTGCATTGTTCTTGTAAGTACATGCTGTCCTTTATCAGTGTACTTATAATGACAGGTAGTTGTTCATGTACCATCACTATGCAGCTTATTTTCCTTTGCCCTCCATTTTCTACACATCAGATCTATATTTACTCTTACCATAAGGTTGGTACTGAAGAAGTTTATCTGTGCATTGCTCTTGGCTGTACCTTTTGCCTATATCGCTGCACTTACATTTATAGCTACTTGGTTATGTAGCATCACTCTTCATCTTATCTTAAATATTCTCCATTTTTTCGTATATTATCACATCTATATTTACTCTTAACAAAATGTAGAATAAAAGCAATGCTTTTGAAGAAGATTCTGTGGTAAACTTCTTGAATTGCCCCCCCCATCAGCATGGAGAAGGCCTTTATGGAGCCTGTCTTCACCAATAATGTAAGTTTGTCCATCTCAAGCCTTCAAACTTTGTTGTATATATTTGGTTAGGCATGACTGCAACAGTTGTTTATTTTTGGTGTTTGCATCAAATTGCTTGTTTAAAGTTTATTATGTAGTTCATAAACAAAAGTTTGTCCTTTCTCAATTTAAGTTTTCAGTTGTACAACCAAGTTCCTTCTTCATACCATGTAAATTAAACTATACAGAGCAAGTGATCTTCTTTTGCACTGCATGTATGCTTCTGTTCTTCATCCGTAATCCAGTGGTGTGGTGAACCTACCCACTACAGCACAATGTCATATTCTGCAATGTCTTAACTATGAACAATGTCATATCATTCTACTATTATTTAAACCGTCTCTTTATTTGCCAATCTGAAATGGTATAAATTGATAGCACACTAACCATTGATACTTATGAGTTCTTGATGTGTAATCCAGTGGTGTCGTGAAGCTGCCAACTCCTTCACAATGTCATTTCCTGCCATGTCTTGACCCGAACAATACCATATTGTGTTAATGCAATTTTAAACTGTGTCACTTTATTCGTCAGTAAGAAATGTGATGAATTGTCAGCACTGATACTTTTATGTGCAAAACCTGTCATCTGTCTGCTTGTTTATCTTTCAGAGTGAGGAAGATATAAGTGTTGAACAAGCGCAATCTCATCATCTTGCTCAGCTGCTTGCGCTACAGCTCCCCAGCAGGGCTAACCTTTCTTGAACTCTATTGAAGTGCTGTCAGTTTTGTATATTATTTTGTCAGTGTGTTTATTTGCACTGGTGGCGATCTTTGATGCCCAGTGTATGTAATCTGCTGTCTGCTTGTGCTTTATTATCATAGTGGCGAACTTTGATGCCCAGTGGATGTAATATGCCGTAATTTCTTTATTATATAGTCTAGGTTTTTTCTTATTCATGATGCTGCAGTTATTTTACTGTATATATATATATATATATATATCCTGTCTTCGCAGTAAACCGGCCAAACCGTAAAATTACGGTACATAATCGGGCCGTCATGCAATCACGATGTAGGTTGGGCCTGAAACGTGCCGAACAGCTCACGGGCTGGCAACAACCCAAAATGAACCCCGGCGCATGATTGTGCGAATCAAATCACGGGCTTTTAACAGGCCAAAATTGTCTCGGTCCTTGTTTGGCCCAATCAGATATCGGCTGTGAGCAGGCCGGATGCAAACCGGGCCGTAGTTAGGCCCAACTATATGACGGGCTTTTAACAGGCCGAAATTAATATAGGGTCAAAATGTTAAACGGGCCTTTAACAGGCCAAAACTAATATCAGGCTGAATTACTAAGTGGGCCTTTAGCAAGTGGGCCCAAAAGCATAGTGTCCAGTTGATGGGTCGAATCTGATATGGGTCATAATTGAGCCCAAAGCCTCTTAAAGGGCCGGACCTGATCTGGGCCGTAATTTGGCCCAGAACGTGGTAGGCTTTTAACGGGCCGGATCTCATATGGGCCACTATTAGGCCCGGAGCGTGGCAGGCCATTAATGGACCGGATCAAATATGGGCCGACATTTGGCCCAAAACATGGCAGCCAGTTAATGGGCCGGCCTACTAGGGTCCTCAAAATCTTGTGGGCCTACAGCTGGGCCGGCCCATTAATGTCGGCGAAATCTCGTGGGCCTTTAGCTGGGCCGACCCATTATGATCCGCAAGAATCTTGTGGGCCTTTACCTGGGCCGGCCCATTATGGCACACAAAAATCTTGTGGGCCTTTACCTGGGCCGGCCCATTATGGCCCGCAAAATCTTGTGGGCCTTTAGCTGGCCCAGCCCATTATGGTCCGCAAAATCTCGTGGGCCTTTAGCTGGGCCGACCCATTATGGTCCGCAAAATCTTGTGGGCCTTCAGTTGGGCCGGCCCATTTAAACGTGATGGGCCGGTCCACGTGTCAACATATCATAGGCGCGTCTCGCCCATTGGATGAGTGACACCTGTGCCAACGCGGACCTGACACGTGTCTCCTCCAGCCAATGATGATTTTACACGTGGAAAATCCCCATTGGTCGGGGCTGTTAACGGGTTATTGGATCCAAAACCCGACCCGATAGCTTAACGGCATTCCATTACGGTGGATGCCACGTGTCGGTCACCCTTGACGAAAGCACTTCTGTGACGCGCGATTTATCGTCATGGAAGTGGACACTTCCGTGATGATAATTTTGGTAATGTCATGGAACACTTGTACGACAGCACAGGTATGACTATTTTGATTCTGTCATAAATTTGTCATGGATGTACATGCATGACAAAAATGTGACCTACTGTGACAAACACGTATCATCACAGAAGTGTATTTTTTTGTAGTGCAAGTTCTATAATGTAAAATTCCCACTAGTATATGAAAGTGACAACATAGGAGACTCTCTATCATGAAGATCATGGTGCTACTTTGAAGCACAAGTGTGGTAAAAGGATAGTAGCATTGCCCCTTCTCTCTTTTTCTCTCATTTATTTTTATTTTTGTTTGGGCTTCTTTGGCCTCTTTTATTTATTTATTTATTTATTTTCATTCGGAGTCTCATCCCGACTTATGGGGAAATCATAGTCTCCATCATCCTTTCCTCACTGGGACAATGCTCTAATAATGATGATCATCACACTTTTATTTAATTACAACTCAAGAATTACAACTCAGTACTTAGAACAAGATATGACTCTATATGAATGCCTCCAGCGGTATACCGGGATGTGCAATGACTCATGAGTGACATGTATGAAAGAATTATGAACGGTGGCTTTGCCACAAATACGATCTCAACTTCATGATCATGCTAAGCAACATGACAATGATGGAGCGTGTCATAATAAATGGAACGGTGGAAAGTTGCATGGAAATATATCTCGGAATGGCTATGGAAATGCCATAATAGGTAGGTATGGTGGCCGTTTTGAGGAAGGTATATGGAGGGTGTATGATACCGGTGAAAGGTGCGCGGTATTAGAGAGGCTAGCAATGGTGGAAGGAAGAAAAGTGCGTATAATCCATGGACTCAACATTAGTCATAAAGAACTCATATAGTTATTGCAAAAATCTACAAGTTATCAAAGCAAAGTATTACGCTCATGCTCCTGGGGGATAGATTGGTAGGAAAAGACCATCACTCGTCCCCGACCGCCACTCATAAGGAAGACAATCAAAAAATAAATCATCATCCGACTTCATCACATAACGGTTCACCATACGTGCATGCTACGGGAATCACAAACTTTAACACAAGTATTTCTCAAATTCAAAACTACTCAACTATCACAACTTTAATATCACCATCTTCATATCTCAAAACAATTATCAAGCATCAAACTTCTCATAGTATTCAACACACTCATAAGAAAGTTTTTACTATTCTTGCATACCAAGCATATTATGATTATTTAAGAAAATTACCATGCTATTTAAGACTCTCAAAATAATCTAAGTGAAGCATGAGAGATCAATAGTTTCTATAAAACAAATCCACCACCGTGCTCTAAAAAATATATAAGTGAAGTACTAGAGCAAAACTATATAACTCAAAAGATATAAGCGAAGCACATAGAGTATTCTAACAAATTCCAAATCATGTATGGCTCTCTCAAAAGGTGTGCACAGCAAGGATTATTGTGGTAAACTAAAAAACAAATACTCAAATCATACAAGACGCTCCAAGCAAAACACATATCATGTGGTGAATAAAAATATAGCTCCAAGTAAAGTTACCGATAGAAGTAGACGAAAGAGGGGATGCCTTCCGGGGCATCCCCAAGCTTTGGCTTTTAGGTTTCCTTAGATTATCTTGGGGCTGCCATGGGCATACCCAAGCTTAGGCTCTTTCCACTCCTTGTTCCATAATCCATCAATATTTACCCAAAACTTGAAAACTTCACAACACAAAACTTAAAGTAGAAAATCTCGTGAGCTCCATTAGCGAAAGAAAACAAAAGGCCACTTCAAGGTACTGTAATGAACTAATTCTTTATTTATATTGGTTTTAAACCTACTGTATTCCAACTTATATATGGTTTATAAACTATTTTACTAGCCATAGATTCATCAAAATAAGCAAACAACACATGAAAAGCAGAATCTGTCAAAAACAGAACAGTCTATAGTAATCTGTAGCTAGCGCAAGATCTGGAACCCCAAAAATTCTAAAATAAATTTCTGGACGTGAGGAATTTATCTATTAATAATATGAAAAAAGAATGAACTAAATAACACTTTCCAAATAAAAATGGCAGCAGTTCTCGTGAGCGCTAAAGTTTCTATTTTTTACAACAAGATTAACAAGACTTTCCCCAAGTCTTCCCAACGGTTCTACTTGGCACAAACACTAATTAAACACAAAAAACACAACCAAAACAGAGGCTAGATAAATTATTTATTACTAAACAGGAGCAAAAATCAAGGAAAAAATAAAATTGGGTTGCCTCCCAACAAGCGCTATCGTTTAACGCCCCTAGCTAGGCATAAAAAGAAAGGATAGATCTAGGTATTGCCATCTTTGGTAGGCAATCCATAAGTGGCTCTCATAATATATTCATAAGTTAATTTAATTTTATTTCTAGGAAAGTGTTCCATGCCTTTCCTTAATGGAAATTGGAATCTAATATTTCCTTCCTTCGTATCAATAATTGCACCAATCGTTCTAATGAAAGGTCTACCAAGAATAATAGGACATGAAGGATTGCAATCTATGTCAAGAACAATAAAATCTAGGGCACATAATTCCTATTTTCAACAATAAGAACATCATTTATTCTTCCCATAGGTTTCTTAATAATGGAATCCGCAAGGTGCAAGTTTAAAGAGCAATCATCAAAATCACGGAAACCTAACAAATCACAGAAAATCTTTGGAATCGTTGAAACACTAGCACCCAAATCACACAAAGCATAGAACTCATAATCTTTAATCTTAATTTAATAGTTGCTTCCCACTCATCATAAAGTTTCTAGGGATAGAAACTTCCAACTCAAGTTTTTCTTCATAAGATTGCATCAAGGCATCAACGATATGTTTAGTAAATGCTTTATTTTGACTATAAGCATGAGGAGAATTTACCACGGATTGCAACAAGGAAACACAACCAATCAAACAGCAATTTTCATAATTAAATTCCTTGAAATCCATAATAGTGGGCAACATCTAGGGTTTTGATTTCTTAAATCCCACTTTCATGAAATTTAGCATCAAGATCTAAAAACTCTGAATTTTTGGAACGCCTTCTAGGTAAAGGTGGATCATATTCAGTCCCATCATTATCAAGATTCATATTGCAAAACAAAGATTTAATAGGGGACACATCAATAACTTTTAGATCTTCATCTTTATTTTCATAGAAATCTGGTTTAGCGGCCATCCTATTAACTAAGATAGCCTGCTTATCTGAAATTTCGGCAGTCAATTTCTCAAGACGAGCAATTTGGGATCTTAAACCATCAAATTCTTTAGACATATCGTCGAGCTCTTTATTCATAAAACTCATAAAAGTTTTCTGTTCATTAAGCTCGTTTTTGAAGAAATTATTATGCTCAAATTGCAAAACCATAAAACTCCTTACATTGCTTTCGATCTCTTTTAACATTTTAAGGTGAAGATCACCCAATCTAGGTAGATCCATTGGGACAAACAAGCAATCCAACACACAAGCAAAGAAGAAATGGGCAAAAAGAGGCAAATAGAGAAAGAGAGGGAGGATAGAGAGAGTGGGTGAATAAAACGGCAAGGGTGAAGTGGGGGAGAGGAAAACGAGAGGCAAATGGCAAATAATGTAATGCGGGAGATAAGGGTATGTGATGGGTACTTGGTATGTTGACTTTTGCGTAGACTCCCCGGCAACAGCGCGAGAAATCTTCTTGCTACCTCTTGAGCACTGCGTTGGATTTCCTTGAAGAGGAAAGGATGATGCAGCAAAGTAGCGTAAGTATTTCCCTCAGTTTTTGAGAACCAAGGTATCAATCCAGAAGGAGGTGCTACCTCTTGAGCACTGCGTTGGATTTCCCCGAATATGAGAGGATGATGCAGCAAATTAGCGTAAGTATTTCCCTCAGTTTTTGAGAACCAAGGTATCAATCCAGTAGGAGGCTACGCGCGAGTCCCTCATACCTACACAAAAACAATAGCTCAATGCAACCAACGTGCTTAGGGGTTGTCAATCCCTTCACGGTCACTTATGAAAGTGAGATCTGATAGAGATGATAGATAATATTTTTGGTATTTTTAATATAGAGATGCAAAGTGAAAAGTAAAAGGCAAAGTGAAAAGTAAAAGGCAAAGTAAAAGGCAAAGCAATAATAAAGTGATGGAGATTGATATGATGAGAATAGACCCGGGGGCCATATGTTTCACTAGTGGCTTCTCTCAAGAGCATAAGTATTCTACGGTGGGTAAACAAATTACTGTTGAGTAATTGACAGAATTGAGCATAGTTATGAGAATATCTAGGTATGATCATGTATATAGGCATCACGTCCGAGACAAGTAGACCGACTCCTGCCTGCATCTACTACTATTACTCCACTCATCGACCGCTATCCAGCATGCATCTAGAGTATTAAGTTAAAAACAGAGTAACGCCTTAAGCAAGATGACATGATGTAGAGGGATAGTTTCATGCAATATGATAAAAAAACCATCTTGTTATCCTCGATGGCAACAATACAATACGTGCCTTGCTGCCCCTTCTGTCACTAGGAAAGGACACCACAAGATTGAACCCAAAGCTAAGCACTTCTCCCATGGCAAGAAAAACCAGTCTAGTAGGCCAAACCAAACTGATAATTCAAAGAGACTTGCAAAGATAACCAATCATACATAAAAGAATTTAGATAAGATTCAAATATTATTCATATATAAACTGGACCATAAACCCACAATTCATCGGTCTCAACAAACACACAGCAAAAGGAAGATTACATCGAATAGATCTCCACAAGAGAGGGGGAGAACATTGTATTGAGATCCAAAAAGAGAGAAGAAGCCATCTAGCTACTAACTATGGACCCGAAGGTCTGAGGTAAACTACTCACACTTCATCGGAGAGGCTTGGATGATGATGTAGAAGCCCTCCGTGACCGATTCCCCTTCCGGCAGAGCTCCGGAACAGGCCCCAAGATGGGATCTCGTGGATACAGAAAGTTGCGGCGGTGGAATTAGGTTTTTGGCTCCGTCCCCGATCGTTGGGGGGTACGTAGGTATATATAGGAGGAAGGAGTACGTCGATGGAGCTTCGAGGGGCCCACGAGGCAGGGGGCGCACCCTTCACCCTCGTGACCGCCTCGTGGCTTTCTTGACGCAGGGTCCAAGTCTCCTGGGTCTTATCTGATGAGAAAATCACGTTCCCGAAGGTTTCATTCCGTTTGGACTTCGTTTGATATTCTGTTTCTCCGAAACACTGAAATAGGCAAAAACAACAATTCTGGGCTGGGCCTCCGGTTAATAGGTTAGTCCCAAAAATAATATAAAAGTGGAAAATAAAGCCCAATATAGTCCAAAACAGTAGATAATATAGCATGGAGCAATCAAAAATTATAGATACGTTGGAGACGTATCAGGCATCCCCAAGCTTAATTCCTGCTCGTCCTGGAGTAGGTAAATGATAAAAACAGAATTTTTGATGCGGAGTGCTACTTGGCATAATTTTAATGTAATTCTTATTAATTGTGGTATGAATATTCAGATCCAAAAGATTCAAGACAAAAGTTCATATTGACATAAAAATGATAATACTTCAAGCATACTAACTAAGCAATTATGTCTTCTCAAAATAACATGGCGAAAGAAAGTTCATCCCTACAAAATCATATGGTTTAGTCATGTTTCATTTTTGTCGCACAAGAATGATCTCATCATGCACAACCCCGATGACAAGCCAAGCAATTGTTTCATACTTTAGTAATCTCAAACCTATAAACTTTCACGCAATATATGAGCGCGAGCCATGGACATAGCACTATGGGTGAAATAGAATATAATGAGGGGGGTTATGTGGAGAAGACAAAAAAGGAGAAAGTCTCACATCAACGAGGCTAATCAATGGGCTATGGAGATGCCCACCGATTGATGTTAATGCAAGGAGTAGGGATTGCCATGCAACGTATGCACTAGAGCTATAAATGTATGAAAGCTCAACAAAAGAAACTAGTGGGTGTGCATCCAACTTGCTTGCTCACGAAGACATAGGACACTTGAGGAGGCCCATTGTTGGAATATACAAGCCAAGTTCTATAATGAAAAATTCCCACTAGTATATGAAAGTGATAACATGAGAGACTCTCTACTATGAAGATCATGGTGGTACTTTGAAGCACAAGTGTGGTAAAAGGATAGTAACATTGTCCCTTCTCTCTTTTTCTCTCATTTTTTGGGCCTTTCCCTTTTTTATGGACTTTCCTTTTTTTGGGCCTTCTCTTTTTATGGCCTTTCTCTTTTTCTATTCCTCACTTGGGACAATGCTCTAATAATGATGATCATCACACTTCTATTTATTTACAACTCAATGATTACAACTCGATACTAGAACAAAGATGACTCTATATGAATGCCTCCGGCAGTGTACCGGGATATGCAATGAACCAAGAGTGACATGTATGAAAGAATTATGAACGGTGCCTTGCCACAAATACTATGTCAAATACATGATCATGCTAAGCAATATGACAACGATGAATGTGTCATGATGAATGGAATGATGGAAAGTTGCATGGCAATATATCTCGGAATGGCTATGGAAATGCCATAATAGGTAGGTATGGTGGCTGTTTTGAGGAAGGTATAGGGAGGTTTATGTGTGAAAGAGCGTATCATATCACGGGATTTGGATGCACCGGCGAAGTTTGCTCCAACTCTCAATGTGAGAAAGGGCAATGCACGGTACCGCAGAGGCTAGCAAGGATGGAAGGGTGAGAGTGCGTATAATCCATGGACTCAACATTAGTCATAAAGAACTCACATACTTATTGCAAAAATCTACAAGTCATCAAAAACCTCGGTACTACGCGCATGCTCCTAGGGGGATAGATTGGTAGGAAAAGACCATCGCTCATCCCCGACCGCCACTCATAAGGAAGATAATCAAATAAAACCTCATGTTTCAAATTTTTTGCATAACGTTTACCATACGTGCATGCTACGGGACTTGAAAACTTCAACACAAGCATTTCTCAATTTCACAACTACTCAACTAGCACGACTTTGATATTATTACCTCCATATCTCAAAACAATCATCAAGCATCAAACTTTTCTTAGTATTCAACACACTCATAAGAAAGTTTTATTATTAATCTTGCATACCAAGCATATTAGGATTTCAAGCAAATTACCATGCTATTAAGACTCTCAAAATAATATAATTGAAGCATGAGAGATCAATAGTTTCTATAAAACAAATCCACCACCGTGCTCTAAAAGATATAAGTGAAGCACTAGAGCAAAACTATAAAGCTCAAAAGATATAAGTGAAGCACATAGAGTATTATAACAAATTCCAAATCATGTATGGCTCTCTCAAAAGGTGTGTACAGCAAGGATGATTGTAGTAGACTAACAAGCAAAGACTCAAATCATAAAAGACGCTCCAAGCAAAACACATATCATGTGGTGAATAAAAATATAGCTCCAAGTAAAGTTACCGATAGAAGTAGACGAAAGAGGGGATGCCTTCCGGGGCATCCCCAAGCTTTGGCTTTTAGGTGTCCTTAGATTAACTTGGGGGTGCCATGGGCATCCCCAAGCTTAGGCTCTTGCCACTCCTTGTTCCGTAATCCATCAAATCTTTACCCAAAACTTGAAAACTTCACAACACAAAACTTAAAGTAGAAAATCTCGTGAGCTCTGTTAGCGAAAGAAAACAAAAGACCACTTCAAGGTACTGTAATTAACTAATTATTTATTTATATTGGTTTAAACCTACTGTATTCCAACTTCTCTATGTATTATAATCTATTTTACTAGCCATAGATTCATCAAAATAAGCAAACAACACACGAAAAGCAGAATCTGTCAAAAAACAGAACAGTCTATAGTAATCTGTAGCTAGCGCAAGATCTGGAACCCCAAAAATTCTAAAATAAATTGATGGACGTGAGGAATTTATCTATTAATCATCTTAAAAAAAGAATTAACTAAATAGAACTTTCAAAATAAAAATGACAGCAGTTCTCGTGAGCGCTAAAGTTTCTGGTTTTTACAGCAAGTTCAACAAGACTTTCCCCAAGTCTTCCCAACGGCTCTACTTGGCACAAAAACTAATTAAACACAAAAAACACAACCAAAACAGAGGCTAGATAAATTATTTATTACTAAACAGGTGCAAAAAGCAAGGAATAAAAATAAAATTGGGTTGCCTCCCAACAAGCGCTATCGTTTAACGCCCCTAGCTAGGCATAACAAGCAAGGATAGATCTAGGTATTGCCATCTTTGGTAGGTAATCCATAAGTGGCTCTCATGATAGATTCATATGGAAATTTTATTTTCTTTCTAGGGAAGTGTTCCATGCCCTTTTTAATGGAAATTGAAATCTAATATTCCCTTCCTTCATATCAATAATTGCACCAACCGTTCTAAGGAAAGGTCTACTGAGAATAATAGGGCAAGAAGGATTGCAATCTATATCAAGAACGATAAAATCTACGGGCACATAATTCCTATTTGCAACAATAAAAACATCATTAATTCTTCCCATAGGTTTCTTAATAGTGGAGTCCACAAGATGCAAATTTAGAGAGCAATCGTCAAAATCACGGAAATCTAGCAAATCACACAAAGTTTTGGGAATAGTAGAGACACTAGCACCCAAATCACACAAAGCATAAAACTCATAATCTTTAATTTTAATTTTAATAGTAGGTTCCCACTCATCATAAAGTTTTCTAGGGATAGAAACTTTCAACTCAAGTTTTTCTTCATAAGATTGCATCAAGGCATCAACAATATGTTCGGTAAAGGCTTTATTTTGACTATAAGCATGAGGAGAATTTAGCAAGGATTGCAACAAGGAAATACAATCAATTAAAGAGCGATTTTCATAATTAAATTCCTTGAAATCCAATATAGTGGGTTTAGCAACATCTAGGGTTTTATTTCTTTTAATCCCACCTTTATCAATTTCATCATCAAGATCTAAATACTCAGAATTTTTAGAACGCCTTCTAGGTAAAGGTGGATCATATTCAGTCCCATCATTATCAAGATTCATATTACAAAACAAAGATTTAATAGGAGACACATCAATAACTTTTAGATCTTCATCTTGATTTTCATAGGAATCCAGTTTAGCGGCCATCTTATTGACTAAGGTAGCTTGCATATCCGAAATTTCAGCAGTTAATTTTTGAAGACGAGCAATTTGGGATCTTATACCATCAAATTCTTTAGACATATCATTGAGCTCTTATTCATATAATTCATGAAATTTTTTTGTTCCTTAAGCTCATTTCTAAAGAAATTATTATGCTCAAATTGCAAAACCATAAACTTCCTGACGTTGTTTTCGATCTCCTCTAACCTTTTACAAGGTGAAGATCACCAAATCAAGGTAGAGCCATCGCGACAAGCAAGCAAACTAACACACAAGCAAACGAAAGGCAAGTGAAAATAGGCAAAAAGAGATAGAGATGGAGGATAGAGAGAGAGGGCGAATAAAACTGCAAGGGTGAAGTGGGGGAGAGGAAAATGAGAGGCAAACGGCAAATAATGTAATGCGAGAGATAGGGATTGTGATGGGTACTTAGTATGTTGACTTTTGCGCAGACTCCCCGGCAATGGCGCCAGAAATTCTTCTTGCTACCTCTTGAGCACTGCGTTGGATTTCCCCAAAGAGGAAAGGATGATGCAGCAAAGTAGCGTAAGTATTTCCCTCAGTTTTTGAGAACCAAGGTATCAATCCAGTAGGAGGATACGCGCGAGTCCCTCGTACCTACACAAAAACAATAGCTCAACGCAACCAATGCGCTTAGGGGTTGTCAATCCCTGCACGGTCACTTACAAAAGTGAGATCTGATAGAGATGATAGATAATATTTTTGGTATTTTTAGTATAGAGATGCAAAGTGAAAAGTAAAAGGCAAAGTAAAAGGCAAAGCAATAATAAAGTGATGGAGATTGATATGATGAGAATAGACCCGGGGGCCATAGGTTTCACTAGTGGCTTCTCTCAAGAGCATAAGTATTCTACGGTGGGTAAACAAATTACTTTTGAGCAATTGACAGAATTGAGCATAGTTATGAGAATATCTAGGTATGATCATGTATATAGGCATCACATCCGAGACAAGTAGACCGACTCCTGCCTGCATCTACTACTATTACTCCACTCATCGACCGCTATCCAGCGTGCATCTAGAGTATTAAGTTAAAAACAGAGTAACGCCTTAAGCAAGATGACATGATGTAAAGGGATAGTTTCACGCAATATGATAAAAAACCCCATCTTGTTATCCTCAATGGCAACAATACAATGCGTGCCTTGCTGCCCCTTCTGTCACTGGGAAAGGACACCGCAAGATTGAACCCAAAGCTAAGCACTTCTCCCATGGTAAGAAAAACCAATCTAGTAGGCCAAACCAAACTGATAATTCGAAGAGACTTGCAAAGATAACCAATCATACATAAAAGAATTCAGAGAAGATTCAAATATTATTCATAGATAAACTGGATCATAAACCCTCAATTCATCGGTCTCAACAAACACACCGCAAAAGGAAGATTACATCGAATAGATCTCCACAAGAGAGGGGGAGAACATTGTATTGAGATCCAAAAAGAGAGAAGAAGCCATCTAGCTACTAACTATGGACCCGAAGGTCTGAGGTAAACTATTCACACTTCATTGGAGAGGCTTGGATGATGATGTAGAAGCCCTCCGTGATCGATAATTCCCCTTCCGATGGAGCTCCGGAACATGCCCCAAGATGGGATCTCGTGGATACAGAAAGTTGCGGCGGTGGAATTAGGTTTTTGGCTCTGTCCCCGATCGTTTGGGCGTACGTAGGTATATATAGGAGGAAGGAGTACGTCGGTGGAGCTTCGAGGGGCCCACAAGGCAGGGGGGCGCGCCCTCCACCCTCGTGACCGCCTTGTGGCTTTCTTGACGGAGGGTCCAAGTCTCCTGGGTCTTATCTGATGAGAAAATCACGTTCCCGAAGGTTTCATTCCGTTTGGACTCCGTTTGATATTCTGTTTCTCCAAAACACTGAAATAGGCAAAAAACTACAATTCTGGGCTGGGCCTCCGGTTAATAGGTTAGTCCCAAAAATAATATAAAAGTGGAAAATAAAGCCCAATATAGTCCAAAACAGTAGATAATATAGCATGGAGCAATAAAAAATTATAGATACGTTGGAGACGTATCAGGAGGCTACGCGCGAGTCCCTCGTACCTGCACAAAACAAATAACTCCTCGCAACCAATGCGATAAGGTGTTGTCAATCCCTTCACGATCACTTACGAGAGTGAGATCTGATAGATATGATAAGATAATATTTTTGGTATTTTTTTGATAAAGATGCAAATAGTAAAATAAAAGCAAAGTAAATAACTAAGTATTGGAAGATTAATATGATGAAGATAGACCCGGGGGCCATAGGTTTCACTAGTGGCTTCTCTCAAGAGCATAATTATTTTACGGTGGGTGAACGAATTACTATTGAGCAATTGACAGAATTGAGCATAGTTATGAGAGTATCTAGGTATGATCATGTATATAGGCATCACGTCCGAGACAAGTAGACCGACTCCTGCCTGCATCTACTACTACTACTCCACTCATCGACCGCTATCCAGCATGCATCTAGAGTATTAAGTTCATGGAAATAGAGTAACGCCTTAAGCAAGATGACATGATGTAGAGGGATAAATTCGTGCAATATGATAAAAACCCCATCTTGTTATCCTCGATGGCAACAATAAAATACGTGCCTTGTTGCCCCTACTGTCACTTGGAAAGGACACCGCAAGATTGAACCCAAAGCTAAGCACTTCTCCCATTGCAAGAAAGATCAATCTAGTAGGCCAAACCAAACTGATAATTCGAAGAGACTTGCAAAGATAACCAATCATACATAAAAGAATTCAGAGAAGATTCAAATATTGTTCATAGATAATCTTGATCATAAACCCACAATTCATCGGTCTCAACAAACACACCGCAAAAAGAAGATTACATCGAATAGATCTCCACAAGAGAGGGGGAGAACTTTGTATTGAGATCAAAAAGAGAGAAGAAGCCATCTAGCTAATAACTATGGACCCGAAGGTCTGAGGTAAACTACTCACACTTCATCGGAGAGGCTATGGTGTTGATGTAGAAGCCCTCCGTGATGGATGCCCCCTCCGGCGGAGCTCCGGAACAGGCCCCAAGATGGGATCTCGTGGATACAAAAGGTTGCGGCGGTGGAATTAGGTTTTTGGCTCTGTATTTGATCGTTTGGGGGTACGTAGGTATATATAGGAGGAAGAAGTACGTCAGTGGAGCAACAGGGGGCCCACGAGGGTGGAGGGCGCGCCTGGGGGGGGGGGTAGGCATGCCCCCTACCTCGTGGCCTCCTCCTTTGTTTCTTGACGTAGGGTCCATGTCTCCTGGATCATGTTCGTTACGAAAATCACGTTCCCGAAGGTTTCATTCCGTTTGGACTCCGTTTGATATTCCTTTTCTGCGAAACTCTGAAATAGGCAAAAGACAGCAATTCTGGGCTGGGCCTCCAGCTAATAGGTTAGTCCCAAAAGTAATATAAAAGTGGATAATAAAGCCCAATAATGTCCAAAACAGTAGATAATATAGCATGGAGCAATCAAAAATTATAGATACGTTGGAGACGTATCATACACCGAGGTGTTTACATAAGCAGGAGAATATTACTGCTTGGATCATATAGATCACAAGAAAGGTTAAACCAAACAATGGAAAGGAAAATATGATTATCAAATTAAACAGAACAATGGAAAGGAAAATGTGTTTAAACACATATTTCAAGGGTATATCCTTCCCAAGGACAAGCAGAGCATGATATCCATGACATGATATAATGTAGAAAACTCTTTAGGTAAGGGGAGAGAAATTTCATGACATTACCCATACAGCGGTGTTTGGATAATTGAGCAGGAAACATTTAGCATTGGGCTTCAAATGTTCTTGTTGAAATCGGAGTACCATAGACATGCTTCAAGATAGCATTGACATGGTCATTAGGTGAAGATCAGACTTTGGAAACACAAAGGATCCATTAGGAACAACTTATAGAATAAGTCTTACAATTTCCTTATGGAAGAATGGTTAACCTTAACCTTGCTAAAAAAAGGAAGAACCATAACAATAGGTCCTCCGTCCAGGTGTGCTAGGCATGACATCACCTTACCGGGTCATATAAAGACCAATGTTATTACTCTTGGAAATATGTTCCAACCATCATATCTGACCAAGATTTAGATCTGATTTGTGTCAGGGTACCTCAGACTCAGGTTGTCTAAGAAGAAAAGGGTGCAACACAAAATGACAAGATGACATTGCAAGATTCTCGGGAACTGGACTATGGAAGCGAGTTCCTAAACAAGAGTTCATCATTAAACCAAGGAGAGGGTGAGGAGGTGCCTGGTGGACTCAACGACAATCCATTGAGATTTCCAAAAAGATGGATTTCCACAATTATGTGAACAAGGAGATAACATTTGTCAGATCAATGATATAATGAGGTATGCTCGAGGAAAACATACCCAATTTAAACATTGGTTGAAAGGTACACCCGAAATATGAGCTTAGGTAGCACGACCGATGTTAGAATGGTGATCCGATAACCAATGGTCTTAGAATGAAATGTCGACCACTAACTTCAAAGCAATAGGGTTACTAGAAGGGCATAATCCAAACAACATAGTTCACCTGTTGGTATCCCGGATAGAATCAACACGGGAACCTGGAAATGAATGGAGATGGTGAGAAGTATTACTATATCAAGAATTCTTAAGAGGTGGAGCAATCCTCACAACATCATTGACAAGAAAGACAGTAATACTTCAAGGTAGAACATAACATAGGCTAGATAGCAAGGATCTCCATAACATGATCAAGTTTGAATTGGAGGGAGGCAATAACGTTGCCAATGATAAAACAAACCATTGAGGGGCAAGGAGGTATTTCTCATCAAGAATTCGATAGATATCTTGGAAGAGCTCAAAATGTTGATGATGATCATGACACAATTGTCGAGAGATTTCATGAAGATGTAATCGATCGACGATGACGTTAAGTCCAAGGAACGATGAAGCGTAAGGGTATTGGATCCACGGGTACGATACAAACTCGAAATCAAGCTTGCCGTTCAAGGCGAAATGATACGACGAGGAAGTTCGATGTAAGATTAGCTCACCATCGAAATTTGTGCTCCGGGAAAAAGGACCGGGTAGCACAGTTAAAATTAGCATGATAATGATGTAGCCGATCAGGCTAGGAATGACGTGATGGAGTATTAAACTTTCCGACAATAAAGTACTGGGAGTACTGAATTACAGTGTGGATTCGATTCACTATTTGGTGTTCTTGATTGACGACAACCCAGAACCCATGAAGTGACTAAGATAGGGAAGGGTACTACTTCATCAAAAATTTATAAGATGTAGTGCAATGGCGTGATATCCTCAAGGTACCAGGGGGTAATACTCGAAGGTAGATCAAAATAGAGGTTGGGCAGGCATACTGATATGACAAGACAAGTATTTTAACTCGTCGAGAAATGGGATAAAAGAAGGACAATATGGTCGGAACCATGATTGCAAAAGGCCAGATCCTAGATCTAAGATGAACTTATACCAAGGGAATAATTAATTTAAGATAAGCTTTAATGACAAGATCTACATCGTGTCCATGGGCATGAACACAAGGTTCAAGGTCGACTCCCACTTCTTTAATGCATAACCTTTCATTCACTTCTCTACTAAAAATGATTTGAGTGCGAAGATCTATCTGGCGAATTACCAGAGGAGTATGAACCTTGGAAAACTTCCGGGTTCACACAGATTAAGGAAGGCATAGGTTCAACCCACAGGGCATCATAGAAACATATACCGCAAGCTTCAAGAGTAATTATCATCAGCTCAACAACAGAGCATGGTTGTCCAATTAGATAAGAGGATTTACCAATGGCATTATGTATCAGGGGAAAGAACTACTCGGTTTAGTATACGAAGGACACTGTCGGATGATAATTTCAACAAAGGATCTGACGGTCCATAATGAAGCTGATGTGAGCATCCACACACAATCAGAGGAAGACACAATGCAAAGGCATGGGATTATAGAAACAACTAACTAATTCAAAGTTCAGATGCCAAGGAATTTATGATTTCCAAATCAAGAGATCAGAAGCAGAGGCTCTGATCAAGAGTTAAGTAAGTTGAATAGACATAGATTGGCAATCAATCATGGTTTGATTTACCAAGAACCAATTCATATCTGAATTGACGGCTGAGCCGGAAGGATTATTTATAAGGGTCAGCTAATGATTGCGTGCATTCACACACAATAATTCATTAGGCTCAAAATGTCAAGGACAAGGGATGTCAACGAAGACTACTAGACATATGGAATTAACCATAATGCAAGCAGGCAGGAATTTCAAGAGCAATAGGCTGCTAAGGATTTGTGGAAGACCGAATAACATTTCAAAGAATTTTGTGAAACACATGATCAACTGGGGATGAATGAATCCTCGAGGAGTGTGAGGAATTATCCTTAGGTGTATTAAAGCGGAAATGGAGCTGCAAGGCAGCAGGTGTAATGGATTCTCGAAACAATAAAAAGAGTATCAGTGTATCTTGTAATAACAAGATCAGCGGGGAATGATAGTAAGAACGGCAAGTGTATGTGGTTATCCATAGATGTTTGCCAATGGAAGGGAATTGCAAAAGTGATGGCACTAAGTCTCACAAGAACATCGCAGAGTGCCTCCGGAATCTTCTGGTGCCCCAGACGATCATCGGTAATAAGGGGCTCTCCGGTTGGAAGTGATCACGAGATCCTAATGTTAGAGTTAGCAAAATTCATTTAACCCAATTAGAAGAGAGATGAGAGTCCCAGAGTATAGACGAGGAGTAAAAGATCCTAGTACCACCCAATGGCGACGTGGGCCCGTAAGACACACAACCATGTTAGTAAAAAGTTTTGCAATGTCTAGACTCGACTTCGGCCAAGGAGTGTGGAAGGGGGATTCCTATAGGCAGTCGACTCTGATACCAACTTGTGACACCCCCGATTTGACCGTACACTAATCATACACGCAAATGTGTACGATCAAGATCAGGGACTCACAGGAAGATATCACAACACAACTCTAGACACAAATTAAAATAATACAAGCTTTATATTACAAGCCAGGGCCTCCGAAGGCTCGAATACAAGTGCTCGATCATAGACGAGTCAGCGGAAGCAACAATATCTGAGTACATACATAAGTTAAACAAGTTGCCATAAGATGACTAGCACAAAATGGGATACATATCGAAAGAGGCGCAAGCCTCCTGCCTGGGATCCTCCTAAACTACTCCTGGTCGTCGTCAGCGGCCTGCACATAGTAGTAGGCACCTCTAGAGTAGTAGGAGTCGTCGTCGACGGTGGCGTGTGGCTCCTGGACTCCAACGTCTAGTCACATCAATCAGGTATAGAAAGGGGAAAAGGGGGAGCAAAGCAACCGTGAGTACTCATCCAAAGTAGTCGCAAGCAAGGAGCTACACTACACATGTATGCATTGGTATCAAATGGAAAAGGGTATCATATGTGGACTGAACTGCAGAATGCCAAAATAAGAGGGGGATAGCTAGTCCTATCGAAGACTATGCTTCTGGCAGCCTCCATCTTGCAGCATGTAGAAGAGAGTAGAATGTGAGTTCACCAATGTATCATCGCACATCATAATCCTACCCGGTGATCCTCCCCTCGTCGCCCTGTGAGAGAGCGATCATCGGTTGTATCTGGCACTTGGAAGGGTGTGTTTTATTAAGTATCCGGTTCTAGTTGTCATAAGGTCAAGGTACAACTCTGGGTCGTCATTTTACCGAGGGACACGACTATTCGAATAGATAAACTTCCCTGCAGGGGTGCACCACATTTCCCAACACGCTCGATCCCCTTTGGCCGGACACACTTTCCTGGGTCATGCCCGGCCTCGGAAGATCAACACATCGCAGCCCCACCTAGGCCCAACAGAGAGGTCAACACGTTGGTCTAAATCCTATGCGCGGAGGGGTCTGGGCCCATCGCCCATTGCACACCTGCACGTTGCGTACGCGGCCGGTGAGCAGACCTAGCAACCTCCATTACAAAGGAAGTTGTGTTACACTGTCCAACCCGGCGCGCACTGCTCAGTCGCCGACGTCACGAAGGCTTCGGCTGATACCACGACGTCGAGTGCCCATAACTGTTCCCGCGTAGTTGGTTAGTGCGTATAGGCCAGTGACCAGACTCAGATCAAATACCAAGATCTCGTTAAGCGTGTTATCTTGAAGTAATGGTGAACGCCGACCAGGGCCAGGCCCACCTCTCTCCTAGGTGGTCTCCACCTGCCCTGTCGCTCCACCACAAAGTAACAGTCGGGGGCCGTCGGGAACTGATACATCTCCGCCGTCTCTATAATTTTTGATTGTTCCATGCCAATATTCTACAACTTTCATATACTTTTGGCAACTTTTTATACAATTTTTGGGACTAACATATTGAAACAGTGCCCAGTGCCAGTTCCTGTTTGTTGCATGTTTTTTGTTTCGCAGAAAATCCATATCAAACGGAGTCCAAATGGGATAAAAACGGACGGAGATTTTTTTGGAATATATGTGATTTTTGGGAAGTGAAATCAATGCGAGACGATGCTCGAGGGGCCTATGAGGCAGGGGGCGCGCCCCAGGAGGGCAGGCGCGCCCCTGACCCTCGTGGCCACCCCGTAAGGCAGTTGATGCCCTTCTTTCGCCGCAAGAAAGCTAATATCCGGATAGAGATCATGTTCAAATTTCAGCCCAATCGGAGTTACGCATCTCCGGGAATATAAGAAACGGTGAAAGGGTAGAATCTGAGAACGCAGAAACAGAGAGAGACAGAGAGACAGATCCAATCTCGGAGGGTTCTCGCCCCTCCTATGCCGTGGAGGCCAAGGACCAGAGGGGAAATCCTTCTCCCATCTAGGGAGGAGGTCAAGGAAGAATAAGACAAAGGCCCCCCCTCTCCCCTTCTCTTCCGGTGGCGCCGGAACGTTGCCGTGGCCATCATCCTCATCATCGCGATCTACACCCACACCTCCGCCATCTTCACCAACATCTTCATCACCTTCCCCCCTCTATCTACAGTGGTCCACTCTCCCGCAACACGATGTACCCTCTACTTGAACATGGTGCTTTATGCTTCATATTATTATCCAATGATGTGTTGCCATCCTATGATGTCTGAGTATATTTTCGTTGTCCTATCGGTGGTTGATGAATTGCTATGATTGATTTAATTTGCTTGTGGTTATGTTGATGTCCTTTGGTACCCATCATATGAGAGCACGAGTGGATCACACCACAGGGTTAGTTGTATGTTGATAGGACTATGTATTGGAGGGCAAGAGTGATAGAAGCTTCAACCTAGCATAGAAATTGATGCATACGGGATTGAAGGGGGACCAATTTATCTTAATGCTATGGTTGGGTTTTACCTTAATGAACGTTAGTAGTTGTGGATGCTTGCTAATAGTTCCAATCATAAGTGCATAGAATTCCAAGTAAGGGATGACATGCTAGCAGTGGCCTCTCCCACATAATACTTGATATCGGTCTAGTAAAGTAGTCAATTGCTTAGAGACAATTTCGCAACTCCTACCACCACTTTTCCACACTCACTATTTTTACTTTATTGTTTCTTAATCTAAACAGCCCCTACTTTTTATTTACGTAATCTTTATTATCTTGCAAACCTATCCAAGAACACCTACAAAGTAATTCTAGTTTCATACTTGTTCTAGGTAAAGCGAACGTCAAGCGTGCGTAGAGTTGTATCGGTGGTCGATAGAACTTGAGGGAATATTTGTTCTACCTTTAGCTCCTCGTTGGGTTCGACACTCTTACTTATCAAAAACTGTTGCGATCCCCTATACTTGTGGGTTATCAAGACCTTTTTCTGGCGCCGTTGCCGGGGAGTTATAGCATGGGGTGAATATTCTCGTGTGTGCTTGTTTGCTTTATCACTAAGTAATTTTTATTTGCTGTTCTTAGTTGTTCTTTATCTTTAGTTATGGATATGGAATACGAAATACCAAAAAAATTAGGTGTACTTTCTGCTCACTAAGATGGGGAACCTCCTGAAACCCTCAATGCTCAATATGTGAAAAATGTTATGTATCACTTTGATAATCCTGAGAAAACCTCATTCAATTTGGTAATGGGAGTAACGTTGGATCAACGTGAATACTTTAGGGATTATCGCTTGACACAAAAAGGGAAACTATTATGGGTTCAAATTTATATATTGAAGTGGTATGCTCGGCAAGTATGCTTGAGTTATGATTGTACTTGTTGCTCTAGGATGAAGGCTCCACACCTCCCCTTTTTATGCAAATTTAATGATAATGAAACCTTAACTTCTTATGCTAATGGTATATATGATTACTATGATGTGGAACAAATAGAAGAATTTTTTAGATTGATGTGCGTGAGTAATTCCATCGTAGGCTTGCTGGACGGTGATGGGTTGGATGAGATCTATCATGTAATCGAGCTAGTTTTGTTAGGGTTTGATCCCTAGTATCCACTATGTTCTGAGATTGATGTTGCTATGACTTTGCTATGCTTAATGCTTGTCACTAGGGCCCGAGTGCCATGATTTCAGATCTGAACCTATTATGTTTTCATCAATATATGAGAGTTCTTGCAGATCTGAACCTATTATGTTTTCATCAATATATGAGAGTTCTTGATCCTATCTTGCAAGTCTATAGTCACCTACTATGTGTTATGATCCGGCAACCCCGAAGTGACAATAATCGGGACCACTCCCGGTGATGACCGTAGTTTGAGGAGTTCATGTATTCACTATGTGTTAATGCTTTGTTCCGGTACTCTATTAAAAGGAGGCCTTAATATCCCTTAGTTTCCGCTAGGACCCCGCTACCATGGGAGGGTAGGACAAAATATGTCATGCAAGTTCTTTTCCATAAGCACGTATGACAATATTCAGAATACATGCCTACATTACATTGATGAATTGGAGCTAGTTCTGTGTCACCCTATGTTATGATTGTTACATGATGAACCGCATCCGGCATAATTCTCCATCACCGATCCATTGCCTACGAGCTTTCCATATATTTTTCTTCGCTTATTTACTTTTCCGTTGCTATTGTTATCATCGCTACAAAATACCAAAAACATTACTTTTGCTACCGTTACCCTTTGCTATTGTTACCACTACTATCATATTACTTTGCTACTAAACACTTTTCTGCAGATATTAAGTTTCCAGGTGTGGTTGAATTGACAACTCAACTGCTAATACTTGAGAATATTCTTTGGCTCCCCTTGTGTCGAATCAATAAATTTGGGTTGAATACTCTACCCTCGAAAACTGTTGCGATCCCTATACTTGTGGGTTATCAAGACTATTTTCTGGCGCTGTTGTCGGGGAGCATAGCTCTATTCTTTGAGTCAATTGGGATTTATATCTGCTTATCGTTATGAAGAACTTGAGAGATCCAAAAACCAAGATTTATCCCTCAACTACGAGGGGAGGTAAGGAACTGCCATCTAGATCTGCACTTGATTCACCTTCTGTTTTGAGTAAGCTCGCGACACCTAAACCTGCTTCTGCTATTCGTTCTGATATGTGTCACACCCTGCATTTTGTAACATGTCATTTGCATTAATAAATCAAGAAAAGTTGGGCCAACAAAAACTTTTGCATTATTTTGCTTTTATTTTGGAGTTGGTTTTCTCTCTGTGATTTTTCAAGTGCTCTTTAAAGTCAACTACTCCACCTTCTGTACTTCATCTCCTTGCCCCAAACTTCTGCCCAATGATCATGCCATGTGTATAGTACAATATAGTATTTTCTTACAAAAATAATTTGGCCAAATAGTATTTTCAAAAGTTAGTTTTCCAAAAACCCCTGGATTGAGGCTTGCACTGCAAGTACCTGATTTGGGGTATGAAAAATATTTCAAAAGGTATATTCGAAACCTATTAGATCTAGGATTCCCATAAACCCCAAAAATATACTTTTAAAAGTTATTTTCCTATTTTATTTAAAAGCTTTTTCTAAAGGCCAGAAATGGTCTTTAATAGGGAAAAATTATTTTATTATTTTAAAAATATTTGAAAAAAATCAGGGAAACTCAGTGGGCATATATTCCCCATATATATAAGAGTTTCAACACCTGGTCATGTTCAAAATATTGGACAAAACCTCCCAATACCATTTCTTCCCATTTCAAGGATTTGAAATATTTCTACAGGAAATATTTCCATAAAAATCCAAGAAAAATCTAGCAAGTCACAAATGCATATTGTGATGATCTTGCAAAGCCTCACTTCAATCAAGGTCATTTTGGTCCACCAAAATGCCTCCTAACCCTTTTTGTTCAGAACCTAATTTGAGCAAGTTTGTACTACCAACTTTCTCCCCTTAACCCCAACTTTTGTGAGCATGTTCACATGACCAAATGAGGCCACTACACCAAGTAGTGCATCAAGGAGAAGTGTTATTCTCAACTAGATCTACACAAGTCTATTTCTACTCATTTCTAGGGTTTACAAAAGTTGCATTGGCAACTTTGCCCAAATAAGATCAGAATTGGTGAGAGGCCCTAATTATATGTGTCATTTCACCCTGTGGAGTCTCATGGCAATTGGAAATAATTTGATTGCAAAACCTTCATCAAACACCTTCTGCCACTTTTCAAAAATCACCATTTTGACCACTAAAACTATTCTCCTTGAGCTCAACCTTTTACCACAGCCCCTCCTAGACCTCGTCTACCTCCAGTAACAATAGCTGCACCTCAGATCAATGATTGAGGGGTGAAACCACTTCATTTAACCCTCTGGACAGCCCCTGTACCCCTCTTCCTCACCTCCCTCCTCACTCCAGTGGCCATCCATGGCATCCAATGCACCACCCCATTTCTTTACTCACTCCTAGACCTGCTAGACACCAAAAGACGCGCTCACCATGCATAAAGAATGGCCATGCCAGCCATTTGGGTGCTCTGGAGCTCGCTACAGTGCGCTCCCGCACTGTAGCCGCCCCCTTCCAACCACCTCCGGCCACCTCGGACCTCCCCCGCGCGCCTACCGATGCGCCTCGGCGTCCGCAACACGCTACGCGGTCGGCCCCCTCCTCTCTCCTCCTCCCCGCGCCTCCGCGCTAGCAAACACCGGCCGCCCGAGCACGCCAATGGCGCAGCTCACACGCGCGCGCCTCTGACCTCTCCCCACTCCCTCTCTCTATCTCTCCCGATGTAGTCGACGTCCAGGAACACCCCAGACACCACGCCCTCTTCCCCCGAGCCCTGCAGCGACGAGCAGGAGCCGGCCAGTGCACGAGTCCACGGCACCCCGCCGTTCGCCTATTTAAAGGCCTCCCCGAGCCCTCCTCTCCTCACCACTCGCTCTCTACACCACCAAAACATCCCCCTGCGCCCCCAGTTCCTCTCCATAACTGCCCGAGCTCGAGATCGAGCTCGAGCTCCGCCGCTTCGGCTCGCCGGAGTTCGTGAGGTACAGGCCTCCCCCGCTCCTCCTCTACCTCGATCTGGAACCCCTGCAGCCCTCTGATCCTTTCCCCCTTGTTTCCCCTCTCTGTAGCTGCCGGAAACAGCCGGAACCGTCGACGCCCGAAGCCCCTCCGCCGTGTGACCTCGTCGCCGGTGAACCAGGCCACCCCGGCGACCGGTTCCACCTCCACCCGAACGGCGACGCCACGCTGAGTCCGTCCCTGCCCTTGTCCAAGCTCGCAGTGCCCTGCATCGTCGCCGGTGAGCTCGCCGCCCTCTCTGACCCAGGGTTGACGACGACGGCCGTGGGGCCCGTCCGTCAGCCTCACGTCCTGACGCCTGGGCCCCGCCCGTCAGGTGCAAACCTGGCGCACGCGTGCACCAGTGCGCTGGGCCGCCTCTCTGGTTGGGCCTGCTGCCCTGCGGCTGTTCTGGCCCAGCAGGCACAGAGCCCTTTTTCCTTTTCTTTTTCTGTCACTTTTCCAAATATTCCACAGGATAAAATATATGTCCAAATAAATTAATTCAAATTCCTAAATTCCTAAAATATTGCAACCTATTTAATGGTGCAACTTTCATTCAAATCCAACAACCTTTTCTTCACTGAAAATATTTAAATGTGATTTTAAGCATTTAAATATGCCCTTGTAAATCCATTTCTCCTATTCTGCTACTCCAAATCCAAAACAAGGAATTTTCCCCTTCTTAGTTTTCACCCTAGTATTTAACAAAAATGAGTTGACATTTTTCTGAGCACTTTGGTTTTTCTGTTTTATTATTGCCTTATTTTTCTCGTTATTATTTTGCGACGATAGATTGTGTTGCTGACGAAGGAGTTGGACCAGAAGACTTTGAAGACCTAGAAGACTTTGTTGAGCCAGGCAAGCAGCCCTTTGACCATGTCTAAGAAACCCCTTTTATGCATGTCATATGGCACTTTTATTGCTTGCATCGAGTCATGATAAAATGGTGACCACTTGGGGTGGTTTGCCTCCGTTGCTTTTCTCGTTGACACTTGCATGATGCATGACCCTACCTTTTTATGAGGGTTATGCCGGTGGGAGTAGATAGGATGCTAAAGTAGTGCTACGCAAAAAGGGACGGGAATATGCATAGTGATGGGGACAAAGTATTTTCAAAGGACTTTTCGAAAAACCCGTCGGGTGCCACTTATGCCCGAGGGAGATGATGAGTTGGGTAGCCATTTGATGACGAAGTGGTGTACCGAGGCAAGTGTGTGTGTTGTTTTCAAAACGGATTGGTTTAAGTTGCGACCGTTATTCCAACCTTACATGCGCAACCACTCTACCCTTATATGGGAAAGGGCATTATTGATTACCTAGGTCGATACTAGCTTGGAGCGCGCATTACTAGTGACGGGGGAGAGTTGGTGCTCTCTCTCGGGACGGGGTCGTGCCAGGTAGGGCGGCCATGACTATTTTCACAAGGCACCGGATACACCGTTGTGTCCCGTCTCGGACGTTACGATCTTGAGTGAGTCTCGTATGATGTACATCGTAAGGATATGGAACAACGAGTGGACTCCTTGTTAGTGTCGTCTAGGGAAAGATAGTGATCGGGTGCTTACCCCGGGTACTTGAGGTACCGCGGGTCGTGGATGACATGGAAGTTCCCCGGATCTTGTGGGTAAAGTGTGCAACCTCTGCAGAGTGTAAAACTATTCGAATAGCCGTGTCCACGGTCAAGGACAGTTGGGTAACCGCTCTTGGGGTACGTCCACATGTTTACAAACCAGTGTGTGTGTTTGGATAAGTGGGAATAACTACTTGGGTCAAGTCAAAGGACTTGACATGATTGAGTTGGGTTGATGCCCACTCTATTTATGTTGATATCTGTAACCTATCCTCATGGTTAATTGAATTCTCCTGATACATGTCTTACAAGTTGTTGAACATGTCATTGCACTCAAAACTAGCTTTCCGCAAAAATTTACCTATATCATGCATTTTTGTACCTTGAACCAAAACATGGGTTGCTTGCGAGTACATTCAAAGTACTCATTGGCTTGCCACTGGTTATTTAATTGGCCAGGCATGGAAGAACAGGAGTTCGAAGAAGAGTTCTTTGGAGACGAACATGCGAACTAGGACGTTTCCCAGTCAGAATGCCTATAGGGTTAAGGCAGATGGCATGGGTTCTACTTATCGACGAAGATTTCCGCTGCTTGTGTTTCATTTGATGTTCATCCCTTAAGGCTTTATCAATGTAAGACTTGACCATAATGGTCATAATTTGTGTAAGACGGTATGTATGGATGTAAGACTCTTGTTATTCAGCTTCTGTGTGTTCAGTGAGCATTGATCTCTGGGATCACTGTACACGTGCATTCGGTGATCTCGACTTATGAGTCGGGGTCCCCACAGAGCTGGTATCAGAGCCATCCTGACTGTAGGAAGCCTTAGTTAGCATGGGCGTTAGTTAGCTTGAGACCATCTAAACTTCTCTTCTTTTCTAAAGCTTACCCAACCCAAGATATATTTCCCTTATTGACCTCTCCCATTCAACCTTTGTAGATGGCTGTCGTACCTGAAGACTTCCTGACCACAGGATTTCCCGTGCTTCTCGAGGATAGCCTCAAGAAGTGCCAGTTTCACCGAGCCCCCATTTTCGCCTACCATGAGCATTGGATCAATGACACCGAGACAGAGTATCACGTGGAAGTGATCGTGAAGGCCAATGACTCTCCAACAAGCTGGTTCTTCGAGGGACCCCAAATGGAAACATTGGTTCTTGCCGTCGAGACAGCAACCCTCAAGGCACTCACCCGCCTCCGAGACCTTCTTCTAGAGATGGCAGACGGGTTGGCAACCCGTTTCTTGCCTTATCGGAAGGAAGGTGAGGATGAGAGCAGTGCACCAGCTCCACCATTAGAAGAAGGACTTCCACTCTGATTCCAGACCTACTTCAGCCTTTGTGCCGATAGTTTGGCACAACACTTGGCCTCTGAATCAATGGAACTCCGAAAGGAACTTCATGAGACCAAGGCACTTCTTCTTCAAGCACAAGGAAAGACGGATAGGATCAAGAAGGAAGGTGCTCCCCCTGGACAACCTGCAATCGCATACAGAGGCGGAAGACCCCCAAAGGATGGAGAACCACCACAGCAACACCGCATGAGCGCAAAGGAATACCGCAAGCTCTTCGCACCACCGGCAAAGTAACGCCGTGTTGAGCTCCTCCACTCCCCCACCCCTTCAAGTGAAGAGGAAAGTCAGGCCACCGATGACGAGGAGGAAGACCTAGAAGAGCCAGACTACGCGACCGAGCATTCCACCACTTAGGCATCATTCGCAACCCGGATATGCCCGTTAGTAACCCTTACGGTAGGATAGGTCGTGTACCCCTATGTGAAGTCGAGTCCTTGTAATGGTTCATATGAAACCATGTAGTATTGTGTTTGCTTTTGATGTGTTTGATGGACGTCGTACTTTCCTTCGGGAACTTGTAAGCGACTACATCACCCATTTGGATTTTAATGAATGTGTTTGGCCTTTTGTCCCTTGCATGAAAACAATTAGTGTCATACCAACCCCCTTACTAGGCGTCCCATCTATATTGCTTTCCCCATCTTTCCCAATCATGAGACCTTGACCGCTCCAACAGGATGCCTGTTGTAACTCGTATTGGTACCTCTACCCAGCAGCAAGAAGCCGGAGAAGGAGCCAGTCAGGACCAAACCCAAGGACAAGCTCCACCACCGCCACCACCTCCAAACATGGACATGGCTCAGCTTCTCCAAGCCTTCCGAGAGGAACGCCAAGCCAACACTGTAGCCCTCCTGATGATTGCTCAAGCTGTCAATCGCCAGCCGGTGGGAAACGGCAATGGACGTTCCACGTTGGTGGAGTTCAAGAAGCATGCACCACCCACCTTCATCGAGACTGCTGAACCCCTGGACGCAGACGACTGGGTCCGCACCATTGAGGATCTATTGGAACTAGTCGGATGCACTGAGGACCGTGAGAAGGTGGCATATGCTGCTCACTGTCTCGGGGGAACTGCTAGAGCTTGGTGGGATGGATTCAAGGCCATGCATGCTGAGCAAAACATCACTTGGAATAACTTCAAGGCAGAATTCCGCAAGGCCCACATTCCCTCCGGAATCATGGCCATCAAGAAGCGTGAGTTCCGATCCCTGAAGCAAGGTAGTAGCACTGTCAAGGAGTACATGCAGAAGTTTAGTGTTCTCTCAAGGTATGCCCCTAAAGATGTCAGCACTGATGCTGCCAAAAGGGAGCGCTTCATGGAAGGCCTTAACCAGACTCTGCAGTACTCGCTTGTTGTGTGTGACTGCCCGACCTTTCCTGATCTGGTGAATAAGGCACTCATGCTTGAAGACAAGCGACGTGCTTTGGATGATACCCGTAAGCGCAAGATGATCATCAAGGGTAGCTCCAGCAACCAGAAGCCTCGCCCGTGGCAGCCCGCCCCGGTCAAGCCAACCTATCAGCAGCCAAGAGCTCCTGCACCCCGCACCAACTATCCACCTCAGCAGTATGCCAACCCCAGGCCAGCTTACAACAACCCCAATAACAATGCCGGCAAGAGTAGCAACCCCAACCAAGTCACTTGCTTTGGATGTGGTCAGCCAACTACTCCAAGAATTGCCCCAACAAGAAGCCCGACGCCCCGCGCCCCAATGCGCAGAACCCAGGACAAGGCCGTGGAATGCCACCAAGGAACCAAGCTCCCCGCAACCCGCCCAACAACGGCAAGGGTCGTGTGAATCATGTCACTGCAGAAGAAGCCCAGGAAGACCTGGACGTCGTGCTGGGTACGTTCCTTGTCAACTCAGCACCTGCAACTGTCTTGTTTGATTCTAGAGCCACGCATTCATTTGTCACCCAAAAGTTTGCATTAAAAATTGGCATGACCCCTACACCCCTGAATAACCCTATGGTGGTATAAACCCCCGGAGCAGAGATCAGAGCCAAGATAGGATGTAAAGGAGTCGGGATTGTCATTAATGGGGTAGACTTCCAAGAAGACCTTATCATCTTAAGATCGCAAGGCTAGGATGTGATCTTAGGAATGGATTGGCTCATCAAGCACCAAGGCTTGTTAGATTGTGCCAACCGGACCATCACTGTGACCAATGACCAAGGAGTCGAAGTTAAATTTGCCTCCAACCCCTCCTCTGCTCAAGCCAACCAAGTCAACTCTCTGTCAGAAGTTGGATTGGAGCAAGTGCCAGTAGTATGCGAATACCCCGATGTCTTTCCTGATGAGCTACCGGGAATGCCTCCTGACCGAGACATTGAGTTCATCATCGAGCCCATGCCCGGAGCAGGACCCATCTATAAGAAGCCTTATAGAATGGGATCGGAAGAGTTAGCAGAGTTGAAGAAGCAATTGGAAGAGCAGTTGAGGAAGGGATTTATCCGCCCTAGTGCCTCCCCTTGGGGATCACCTGTTCTGTTTGTGGCAAAGAAGGACGGTACCATCCGCTTATGCATTGACTACCGCTCCCTCAATGAAGTTACAATCAAGAACAAGTATCCACTTCCCAAGATTGAAGATCTATTTGATCAACTCAATGGGGCCAAGGTGTTCTCCAAGATTGACCTCAGATCTGGGTACTACCAGCTGAAAATCAGACCCCAAGATATTCCGAAGACGACATTTGTAACCAGATATGGCCTGTATGAGTGCACGGTCATGTCCTTTGGATTGACAAATGCCCCAGCTTACTTCATGTATCTCATGAATAAGGTCTTCATGGAATATTTGGACAAGTTTGTCGTTGTCTTCATTGATGACATTCTTGTCTTCTCGAAGATGGAAGAAGAGCACGAGCAACACTTGAGGATGGTCCTAGACAAGCTTCGAGAGCACCAACTGTATGCCAAGTTCAGCAAGTGCGAATTTTGGCTGCGTGAAGTTGGATTCTTGGGTCATGTTTTGACCGAAGAAGGATTGTCGGTCGATCCCACTAAGATTGAAGCCGTGACTGAATGGCAATCCCCAAGCAATGTGAAGGAAGTCAGAAGCTTCCTCGGACTCGCGAGATATTACCGCAAGTTCGTTGAAGGATTCTCAAGCATTGCCCGACCCATGACTCAGCTCTTGAAAAAGGACAAGAAGTTTGAATGGACGCCGAAGTGTGAAGAGAGCTTCCAGGAGCTGAAGAAGAGACTGACCACCGCCCCAGTTCTGGCCACACCAGATATACACAAGGAATTTGTGATATATTGTGATGCGTCGAGAACCGGACTGGGAGGTGTTCTGATGCAAGAGGGCAGAGTCGTAGCTTACCTTTCAAGGCAACTACGGCCTCATGAAGAGAACTATGCTACTCATGACCTTGAGTTGGCAGCTGTAGTTCATGCCCTGAAAACATGGCGACATTACCTCCTAGGGAAGCGGTGTGAGATATACACAGATCACAAAAGTCTGAAGTATATTTTCACTCAGAAGGAGTTGAACATGAGGCAGAGAAGGTGGCTAGAGTTGATCAAGGATTATGACCTCAGTGTTCAATACCACCCTGGAAAGGCTAATGTGGTAGCAGATGCATTAAGCAGGAAGGCTTGTTCCTTGAATGCTATGCTTAAGGAAAGGCTACCCGCCTTGTATGAAGAACTTGAAAGCTTCGGGTTGGAACTGGTTGCACCAGGATTCTTAGCCAACCTTGAAGTCAAGCCTACCCTGATGGATGATATTAAGGAAGCTCAGAAGGGACACGAAAGTATTGAAGGCATCAAGAGGAAGATCAAGGCAGGCAAGCCCCCAGGATTTTCAAAGGATGAACAAGGAATTGTGTGGTTTGGGAATCGCATTTGCGTACCAAATAAGATTAAGCTCAAGAATTTGATCTTGCAAGAAGCTCATGACACCCCATATACCATCCACCCTGGAGGGACTAAGATGTATCAAGACCTGAAGGAAAGATTCTGGTGGCATGGCATGAAAAGGGAGATTGCCACCTATGTTGCAAATTGTGATGTATGCCAAAGGGTCAAAGCTGAATATCAGCGACCTGCTGGATTGCTCCAAGCACTCAAGGTTCTCGAGTGGAAATGGGATAAAGTCGGAATGGATTTCATCACTGGACTACCTAGGTCAAACAAGGGACATGACTCCATCTGGGTCATAGTCGATCATTTGACTAAAGTAGCCCATTTCATTCCTGTGAAGACTACCTTAGATCCGAGTTTCCGTATCTCTTTAAAGCCTAGTTTAGGAATCTCGGGGACGAGATTCTTGTAAGGGGGGTAGGTCTGTCACACCCTGCATTTTGTAACATGTCATTTGCATTAATAAAGCAAGAAAAGTTGGGCCAACAAAAACTTTTGCATTATTTTGCTTTTATTTTGGAGTTGGTTTTCTCTCTGTGATTTTTCATGTGCTCTTTAAAGTCAACTACTCCACCTTCTGTACTTCATATCCTTGCCCCAAACTTCTGCCCAATGATCATGCCATGTGTATAGTACAATATAGTATTTTCTTACAAAAATAATTTGGCCAAATAGTATTTTCAAAAGTTAGTTTTCCAAAAAACCCTGGATTGAGGTTTGCACTGCAAGTACCTGATTTGGGGTATGAAAAATATTTCAAAAGGTATATTTGAAACCTATTAGATATAGGAATCCCATAAACCCCAAAAATATAATTTTAAAAGTTATTTTCCTATTTTATTTAAAAGCTTTTTCTAAAGGCCAGAAATGGTCTTTAATAGGGAAAAATTATTTTATTATTTTAAAAATATTTGAAAAAATCAGGGAAACTCAGTGGGCATATATTTCCCATATATAAGAGTTTCAACACATGGTCATGTTCAAAATATTGGACAAAACCTCCCAAAACCATTTCTGCCCATTTCAAGGATTTGAAATATTTCTACAAGAAATATTTCCATAAAAATACAAGAAAAATCCAGCAAGTCACAAATGCATATTGTGGTGATCTTGCAAAGCCTCACTTCAATAAAGGTCATTTTGGTCCACCAAAATGCCCCATAACCCTTTCTGTTCAGAACCTAATTTGAGCAAGTTTGTACTACCAACTTTCTCCCCTTAACCCCAACTTTTGTGAGCATGTTCACATGACCAAATGAGGCCACTACACCAAGTAGTGCATCAAGGAGAAGTGTTATTCTCAACTAGATCTACACAAGTCTATTTCTGCTCATTTCTAGGGTTTACAAAAGTTGCATTGGCAACTTTTCCCAAATAAGCTCCAAATTGGTGAGAGGCCCTAATTATATGTGTCATTTCACCCCGTGGAGTCTCATGGAAATTGGAAATCATTTGCTTGCCAAAACCTTTATCAAACACCTTCTGCCACTTTTCAAAAATCACCATTTTGACCACTAAAATTATTCTCCTTGAGCTCAACTTTTTACCACAGCCCCTCCTAGACCTCCTCTACCTCCAGTAACAATGGTTGCACCTCAGCTCAATGATTGAGGGGTGAAACCACTTCATTTTGTACCCCTCTTCCTCAGCTCCCTCCTCACTCCAGTCGCCATCCATGGCATCCAATGCAACACCCCATTTCTTTACTCACTCCTAGACCTGCTAGACACCAAAAGACGCGCTCACCATGCATAAAGAATGGCCATGCCAGCCATTTGGGCGCTCTAGAGCGCGCTACAGTGCGCTCCCGCACTGTAGCCGCCCCCTTCCAACCACCTCCGGCCACCTCGGGCCTCCCCCGCGCGCCTGCCGATGCGCCTCGGCGTTCGCAACACGCTACGCGGTCGGCCCCCTCCTCTCTCCTCCTCCCCGCGCCTCCGCGCTAGCAAACACCGGCCGCCCGAGCGCGCCAATGGCGCGGCTCACACGCGCGCGCCTCTGACCTCTCCCCACTCCCTCTCTCTATCTCTCCCGATGTAGTCGATGTCCAGGAACACCCCAGACACCACGCCCTCTTCCCCCGAGCCCTGCAGCGATGAGCAGGAGCCCACCGGCGCACGAGTCCACGGCACCCCGCCGTTCGCCTATTTAAAGGCCTCCCCGAGCCCTCCTCTCCTCACCACTCGCTCTCTGCACCACCAAAACATCCCCCTGTGCCCCCAGTTCCTCTCCATAACCGCCCGAGCTCGAGATCAAGCTCGAGCTCCGCCGCTTCGGCTCGCTGGAGTTCGCGAGGTACATGCCTCCCCCGCTCCTCCTCTGCCTCGATCTGGAACCCCTGCAGCCCTCTGATCCTTTCCCCCTTGTTTCCCCTCTCTGTAGCTGCGGAAACAGCCGGAACCGTCAACGCCTGAAGCCCCTCCGCCGCGTGACCTCATCGCTGGCGAACCAGGCCACCCCGGCGACCGGTTCCACCTCCACCCGAACGGCGACGCCATGCTGAGTCCGTCCCTGCCCTTGTCCAAGCTCGCCGTGCCCTGCATCGTCGCCGGTGAGCTCGCCGCCCTCTCTGACCCAGGGTTGACGACGACGGTCGTGGGGCCCGTCCGTCAGCCTCACGTCCTGACGCCTGGGCCCCGCCCGTCAGGTGCAAACCTGGCGCGCGCGTGCACCAGTGCGCTGCGCCGCCTCTCTGGCTGGGCCTGCTGCCCTGCGGCTGTTCTGGCCTAGCAGGCACAGAGCCCTTTTCCTTTTCTTTTTCTGTCACTTTTCCAAATATTCCACAGGATAAAATATATGTCCAAATAAATTAATTCAAATTCCTAAATTCCTAAAATATTGCAACCTATTTAATGGTGCAACTTTCATTCAAATCCAACAACCTTTTCTTCACTGAAAATATTTAAATGTGATTTTAAGCATTTAAATATGCCCTTGTAAATCCATTTCTCCTATTCTGCTACTCCAAATCCAAAACAAGGAATTGTCCCCTTCTTAGTTTTCACCCTAGTATTTAACAAAAATGAGTTGACATTTTTCTGAGCACTTTGGTTTTTCTATTTTATTATTGCCTTATTTTTCTCGTTATTATTTTGCGACGATAGATTGCGTTGCTGACGAAGGAGTTGGACCAGAAGACTTTGAAGACCCAGAAGACTTTGTTGAGCCAGGCAAGCAGCCCTTTGACCATGTCTAAGAAACCCCTTTTATGCATGTCATATGGCACTTTTATTGCTTGCATCGAGTCATGATAAAATGGTGACCACTTGGGGTTGTTTACCTCCATTGCTTTTCTCGTTGACACTTGCATGATGCATGACCCTACCATTCTATGAGGGTTATGCCGGTGGGAGTAGATAGGATGCTAAAGTAGTGCTACGCAAAAAGGGACGGGAATATGCATAGTGATGGGGACAAAGTATTTTCAAAGGACTTTTTGAAAACCCCGTCGGGTGCCACTTATGCCCGAGGGAGATGATGACTTGGGTAGCCACTTGATGACGAAGTGGTGTACCGAGGCAAGTGTGTGTGTTGTTTTCAAAATGGATTGGTTTAAGTT
This sequence comes from Triticum urartu, assembly GCF_003073215.2. NCBI lineage: Eukaryota > Viridiplantae > Streptophyta > Magnoliopsida > Poales > Poaceae > Triticum > Triticum urartu. The sequence goes on from NC_053028.1 coordinate 610,501,671, forward strand.
GCGACCGTTATTCCAACCTTACATGCGCAACCACTCTACCCTTATATGGGAAAGGGCATTATTGATTACCTAGGCCGATACTAGCTTGGAGCCCGCATTACTAGTGACGGGGGAGAGTTGGTGCTCTCTCTCGGGACGGGGTCGTGCCAGGTAGGGCGGCCATGACTGTTTTCACAGGGCACCGGATACACCGTTGTGTCCCCTCTCGGATGTTACGATCTCGAGTGAGTCTCGTATGATGTACATCGTGAGGATACAGAACAACGAGTGGACTCCTTGTTAGTGTCGTCTAGGGAAAGATAATGATCGGGTGCTTACCCCGGGTACTTGAGGTACCGCGGGTCGTGGATGACACGGAAGTTCCCCGGATCTTGTGGGTAAAGTGTGCAACCTCTGCAGAGTGTAAAACTATTCGAATAGCCATGTCCACGGTCAAGGACAGTTGGGTAACCGCTCTTGTGCTACGTCCACATGTTTACAAACCAGTGTGTGTGTTTGGATAAGTGGGAAGAACTACTTGGGTCAAGTCAAAGGACTTGACATGATTGAGTTGGGTTGATGCCCACTCTATTTATGTTGATATCTGTAACCTATCCTCATGGTTAATTGAATTCTCCTGATGCATGTCTTACAAGTTGTTGAACATGTCATTGCACTCAAAACTAGCTTTCCGCAAAAATTTACCTATATCATGCATTTGTGTACCTTGAACCAAAACATGGGTTGCTTGCGAGTACATTCAAAGTACTCATTGGCTTGCCACTGGTTATTTAATTGGCCAGGCATGGAAGAACAGGAGTTCGAAGAAGAGTTCTTTGGAGACGAACATGTGAACTAGGATGTTTCCCAGTCAGAATGCCTGTAGGGTTAAGGCAGATGGCATGGGTTCTACTTATCGACGAAGATTTCCGCTGCTTGTGTTTCATTTGATGTTCAGCCCTTAAGGCTTTATCAATGTAAGACTTGACCATAATGGTCATAATTTGTGTAAGACGGTATGTATGGATGTAAGACTCTTGTTATTCAGCTTCTGTGTGTTCATTGAGCATTGATCTCTGGGATCACTGTACACGTGCATTCGGTGATCTCAACTCATGAGTCGGGGTCCCCACAATATGTCACATGTTATTGATGATGCCACTTCTGCTATGCATGATACTTATGATGAAACTACTTCTATGCTTGATACTACTGTGCCACTTGGTGAATTTCTTGATGAACAACTTGCTAGGGTTAGAGAGAATGAAAATATTGAATCTGATAATATTGATGAAAGTGATAATGAATACTTGCCCGTTATTCCTAAGGGTTATGTTTTTGATAAAGAAGCTTCTTTAGCTATTTTAGCTTGCAAAGATAGTTATGAACTTAAGAGGTTATTAGCCAAATGGAATAAGCAATCTCTAAATGCTAGGATGAAACTTGACCCTGCTTTTGCTACTTCACCTATCTTTGTTACTGATAAGGATTATGAATTCTCTGTTGATCCTGATATAATCACCTTGGTTGAATCTGATCCTTTTCATGGCTATGAATCTGAAACTATTGTGGCACATCTTACTAAATTAAATGATATAGCCACCCTGTTCACTAATGATGAGAGAACTCGCTACTTCTATATCCTTAAAATATTTCCGTTCTCATTAAAGGGTGATGCTAAGATATGGTTTAATTCTCTTGATCCTGGTTGTGTGCGTAGTCCCCAGGATATGATTTATTACTTCTCTGCTAAATATTTCCCTGCTCATAAGAAACAAGCTGCTTTAAGGGATATATATAATTTTGTGCAAATTGAAGAAGAGAGTCTCCCACAAGCTTGGGGGAGGCTTCTCCAATTACTTAATGCTTTGCCTGATCATCCTCTTAAGAAAAATGAAATACTTGATATCTTTTATAATGGACTAACCGATGCCTCCAGAGATTACCTGGATAGTTGTGCTGGTTCTGTTTTCAGGGAAAGAATGCCGGATGAAGCTGAAATTCTATTGAATAATATGTTGACAAATGAAAATAATTGGACACTTCCTGAACCAACTCATGAGCCTATTCCTAAACCAACTCCGAAGAAGAGGGGTGTTCTATTTCTCAGTCCTGAAGATATGCAAGAGGCAAAGAAATCTATGGAAGAAAAAGGTATTAAAGCTGAAGATATTAAGAATTTACCTCCTATTAAAGAAATACATGGTCTTAATTTACCGCCTGTTGAAGAAACATATGACCTTAATCCATCTCCTATTGAAGAAACTCATGGTCTTGATAACCCGACACAGGTAGTAAAGGTAAATTCTCTCTATAGATATGATAAAGCTGAAATCCCGTTTACTAAGTTTGCTAGCCCATGCTTAGATGAGTTTGATAAATTTATGGCTAAGCAAGAAGACTTCAATGCTTATTTTGGTAGACAATTGAAATACAATTCAAATATGCTTGAACACTTGGGTGTTTATATGGCTAATGTCAAAAGTGAACTTAAACTTATTAGTAAACATGCTTCTATGGTTACCACTCAAGTAGAACAAGTACTTAAAGCTCAAAATGATTTGCTCAATGAATTGAATAGTAAGAATAATGATTATGCTGTTAGAGTGGCTACTAGAACTGGTAGAATGACTCAGGAACCTTTGTATCCTGAAGGCCACCCTAAGATAATTGAGCAAGATTCTCAGAGAAATAATATAGATGCACCTAGTCCTTCTAAAAGGAAGAAAAGGAAAAATGATAGGACTTTGCATGCTTTTAGTGAACCTATTGCTCAACCACCTGAGAATCCAAATGATATTTCTATTTCTAATGCTGAAACACAATCTGGTAATGAACCTGAAACTAGTGATAATGTTAATGATAATGTTCATGATGATGCTCAACCTAGTAATGATAATGATATAGAAATTGAACCTGCTGTTGTCTTGATAACCCACAATCAAAGAATCAATGTTATGATAAGAAAGACTTTGTTGCTAGGAAACATGGTAAAGAAAGAGAACCATTAGTTCAGAAACCCATGCCTTTTCCTCCCAAACCATCCAAGAAAAAGGTGATGAGGATTTTGAGTGCTTTGCTGAAATGATTAGACCTATCTTTTTGCGTATGCGATTAACTGATATGCTCAAAATGAATCCTTATGCTAAGTATATGAAAGATATTGTTACAAATAAAAGAAAGATACCGGAAGCTGAAATTTCCACCATGCTTGCTAATTATACTTTTAAGGGTGGAATACCAAAGAAACTTGGAGATCCCGGTGTACCAACTATACCATGCTCCATTAAAAGAAACTATGTTAAAACTGCTTTATGTGATCTTGGAGCCGGTGTTAGTGTTATGCCTCTCTCTTTATATCGTAGACTTGATTTGAATAAGTTGACACCCCTACTGAAATATCTTTGCAAATGACTAATAAATCAACTGCTATACCTGTCGGTATTTGTGAGGATGTGCCTGTTGTAGTTGCAAACGTTACTATTTTAACGGACATTGTTATTCTTGATATTCCCGAGGACGATAGTATGTCTATTATTCTTGGAACACCCTTTTTGAATACTGCAGAGGTTGTTATTGATTGCACTAAAGGCAATGTCACTTTTCATGTTAATGGTAATGAGCATACGGTACACTTTTCGAGGAAACAACCTCAAGTTCATATTATCAACTCTATTGTAAAAATTCCATCGATTATATTTGGAGGTTTTGAATTTCCTCTCCCTACTGTCAAGAAGAAATATGATATTCTTATTATTGGGGATGTGCATATCCCCGTTGAGGTAACATAATGTTATTCGAAATTTCTCCGATTCCATGGTATTCGGAACGAGTTCGTTAACAAGACTTGATCAACCTTGTTAGTGGATTCCTTTTGATGAGCATGAGATGGATGAAACTAGAAGGCACAACCTTCTGTACCCTCCTCTTACTTTCTTTTATTTATATTAAGTAAAATAAAAATAGTATTTTCTGTCTACTATCTGATTTATCCATGCAATATAAAAATACCCCAAAAATAAAAGTTCTCCAAATTCCCTGAAATTTAAATATGATTTTTTCTGGAATATTTGAGAATATTTGGCACTGAGAACACATCAGGAGGAGCTGACACCTGAACAAGAGGGTCAGGGGCGCGCCCTACCCCCCTAGGCGCGCCCCCTGCCTCATGGGCCCAAGGTGGCCCTCCTCCACTTATTCCTGCACCCACACATTTCTTCTTCCTCCCACAAACACGAATATCCAGCTCAAGCACGAGTTCTAGCTCATTTTGCTGCGATTTTTGATCTCCTTGCTCAAAGCACCTCTCACAAAACTATTTGGGGGATATTGTTCCTTGGTATGTGACTCCTCCATTGGTCCAATTAGTTTTTACTCTAGTGCTTTATTCATTGCAAAATTGTGCTGCTTAGGTGACCCTGTTCTTGACCTTGCATGTCAAATTTATATGGTTCCAAGTAGTTTTGATGCATGATATAGGCTCTAGGCACTTGTAGGAGTAGTTGCCATCAATATTATTGAGCTTTGTTCACTTTTATTTTGAAGTTACTAAAAATTTCAGAATTTTTCAGAAAATGATGAAGAGATTTTTGAGGGGCTCATCGAGCCGAAGCTCGAAGGAAAAGGCACAGAAGCCCAAATATAATCTACCTCGCACCGCGGAGGTTCCGTCGTGTGAATGGCCTTCCAATGATTTCTTGAGAGCGACCGGGATTTATGAAGATTTTTATGAATTGGCTGAGAATGCAGGCCTCGCCGCCTTCCTCCACGACCGACGCAAACAGTATCTCTTACTCACCAATATTTTTGTGCAAAACTTTCATTTCCATGCTAGGAGCTCACCACCTGCGGTGGAATTTTATTTAGATGATGAGCATAAGGAGATGTCACTTTATGATTTTTATCGGGTTTGTTTGATCCCTTTCGATGGCAGCGTAGAGGAACCACGTCGTGACAATGTGGATGGGTTTATTGATACCATCACTGTAGGGGAAATGAGGAAGGTTTCCGATGCACGAATCACTAGCATACATTTTCCTGTTTTCCGCTACTTTGCAATATTTGCTAGTTGCTGCTTAATTGGTCGCGGAAACTGTGGAAACCTTAGTATTCCTGATATTATTATTTTGTTCCATGGTTTATTCGGTGATAACTCTATTAGTATGCGCGGTATTATTGCTAAACGGTTAAGTCTGAACCATACCAAGGGGCCCATCTTCGGAGGCATTTATGCTTCACGTCTAGCTGCACATTTCAACATACCTATTAGGCATTGTGAGAAGGAAGAAAAATTGCTGCCCACTGTTTATTTAGATTATAAGAGTATGGTGGCACATGATTTTATTGTTAAGAATAGGGAAGGAGAGCTTAAATACAAATTGTTCTTTGATAAACATCATCCTGAGACTATTACCCTGCATGCTCCTTCCTTGTTTGATTTATCTTCAGGCCAGTATCTTGTTTTGTTAGAGGCTATTCACGCCTACCGGAACCCTACATCAGCCACAGAGCCAGAGCCAGAACCACAAGTTGATCCTCCACGACAGTCTAATTACCATTGGGATCCGGAGATGATTGCCAACCGGTGGTAATCAGAGTCTTCTTCATCTCAGTACGACCCCAACTATTATTATGGATATCCGCCAGGCCAGCCGTGGCCATAGACCAACTTAGGCCAAAAGCCTAAGCTTGGGGGAGTACATATTTCTCACCGACATTATATTCATGTTCACACACTCAGTGCTAGATGTCGGTGCTCATACTTTTTCATTGTATCATCCATGCTAGTTTATTTCCCTTTTTATACTTTCTTATTGTGTGTTTAATAAACCTTAAGAAAAACCAAAAAAATAGTTGTAGCTTTTAATTAGCTTACTTTCCATGCTTGTAGTAGTAATTAAAAAGAAAACCCAAAAAGATTTCATGTTCTTCTTTTGCTTGTTGGGAGCTTTCTCGTGTAAATAGTTTTATTTCTTTTCTTTTCTTTGGGGTCGATAGGAGAAGAGCATAATTAAATTGTTGAAGTAACTCTTATATGCATTATCGTTGATCTGACAAAAGAGCCCATATTGCTTTGTCTTCTCATGTTTATTGAATGCTTGCAGATTCCAGCTTAGTCCAATGCACGTGCACTATTATTATTATTCACATCATTAGGTCGTGCAAGTGAAAGGCAATTATGACGATATATGATGGACTGACTGAGATGAGAAAAGATGGTATGAACTCGACCTCTCTTGTTTTTGCAAATATGATTGGTTCATCGTTCCTGATTCAGCCTATTATGAATAAACATGTTTGCAGTGACAACTAGATATCATAGTTTCTTGTGCCATGCTTGATTAGCTAGGAGCTTATAATGGTTTACCTTGCGTGCCAACATGATATTAAAATGGTTGTGATGTGGTATGATAGGGTGGTATCCTCCTTTGAATGATTTAAGTGACTTGACTTGGCGCATGTTCACGCATGCAGTTGAAACAAAATCAACATAACCTTCACGATATTTATGTTCATGGTGGATTATATCCTACTCATGCTTGCATTCGGTGTTGATTAATTTTAATGCATGTTCATGACTGTTGTTGCTCTCTAGCTGGTCGCTTCCCAGTCTTTTGCTAGCCTTCACCTGTACTAAGTGGGAATACTGCTTGTGCATCCAACTCCATAAACCCCAAAGTTATTCCATATGAGTCCACCATACCTACCTATATACAGTATCTACCTGCCATTCCAAGTAAATTTGTATGTGCCAAACTCTAAACCTTCAAATAAATATCGTGTTTTGTATGCTCGAATAGCTCATATATCAACTAGGGTTGTCCGTATCTTCCATGTTTGGCGGGTTATTCTCAAGAGGAGTGGACTCCGCTCCTCACTCACGAGAAAGTGGCTGGTCACTGGGATGCCCAGTCCCATGCTTTATGCAAATCAAATCAAAATAATGGCAAACAAAACTCCCCCTGGGACTCTTGTTAGTTGGAGGAACTCGTTGTTTCGAGCAAGCCATGGATTGATGCTTGTTGGTGGAGGGGGAGTATAAACTTTACCATTCTGTTTGGGAAACGCCTATAATGTGTGTAGCATGGAAGATATTGCCATCTCTTGGTTTTTATGTTGACAATGAAAGTATACCGCTCAAAATATTATTCATCTCTATTTTAAAACCAAGCTCTGGCACCTCTACAAATCCCTGCTTCCCTATGCGAAGGGCCTATCTATTTACTTTCATGTTGAGTCATCATCTTCTTATCAAAAAGCACCAGTTGGAGAGCACCGCTATCATTTGCATTCATTACTGATAGTCTACATTGAGTATGACTTGACTGGATCTCTTTTACCATGAATTACAATGTCTAGTCAGTCCTTGATCATTAAAGGTGCTCTGCATTTATGTTTTGCGGTCTCAGAAAGGGCTAGCGCGATACCATCTTGTTATATCATATTATGATTGTTTTGAGAAAGTGTTGTCATTCGAGATTTATTATTATTGCTCGGTAGTTGATTATGCCATTGATATGAGTAAACTTGAGACCTAAGCGTTATTGTGAATGTGGTTAGTCATAATCTTTGTTGAAAACTTGAATGTTAGCTTTACATATTTACAACAACAAGAGCAAACAGAGTTTGTAAAAGTTTTTCTTTATCACTTTCAGTTGGTCAACTGAATTGCTTGAGGACAAGCAAAGGTTTAAGCTTGGGGGAGTTGATACGTCTCCGTCGTATCTACTTTTCCAAACACTTTTGCCCTTGTTTTGGACTCTAACTTGCATGATTTGAATGGAACTAACCCGGACTGATGCTGTTTTCAGCAGAATTACCATGGTGTTATTTATGTGCAGAAACAAAAGTTCTCGGAATGACCTGAAACTTCACGGAACATCTATTCGGAAATAATAAAAAATCCTTGCAAAAGATGAAGGCCAGGGGGGCCACCACCTGTCCACGAGGGTGGGGGCGCTCCTGCCCCCCTAGGGTGCGCCCCCTACCTCGTGGGCCCCCTGGAGCTCCTCCGACCTCAACTCCAACTCTATATATTTGCTTTCGGGGAGAAAAAAATCAAAAAGAAGAATTCATCGCGTTTTACGATACGGAGCCGCCGCCAAGCCCTAAAACCTCTCGGGAGGGCTGATCTGGAGTCCGTTCGGGGCTCCGGAGAGGGGAATCCGTCGCCATCGTCATCATCTGAAGGAAATATGCCCTAGAGGCAATAATAAAGTTATTATTTATTTCCTTATTTCATGATAAATGTTTATTATTCATGCTAGAATTGTATTATCCGGAAACATAATACTTGTGTGAATACATAGACAAACTAAACGTCACTAGTGTGCCTCTACTTGACTAGCTCGTTAATCGAAGATGGTTATGTTTCCTAACCATAGACATGTGTTTTCATTTGATTAACGGGATCACATCATTAGGAGAATGATGTGATTGACATGACCCATTCCATTAAGCTTAGCACCCGATCGTTTAGTATGTTGCTATTGGTTTCTTCATGACTTATACATGTTCCTATGACTATGAGATTATGCAACTCCCGTTTGCCGGAGGAACAATTTGTGCGCTACCAAACATCACAACGTAACTGGGTGATTATAAAGGAGCTCTACAGGTGTCTCCAAAGGTACATGTTGGGTTGGCATATTTCAAGATTAGGATTTGTCACTCCGATTGTCGGAGAGGTATCTCTAGGCCCTCTCGGTAATGCACATCACATAAGCCTTGCAAGCATTGCAACTAATGAGTTAGTTGCAAGATGATGTATTACGAAACGAGTAAAGAGACTTGCCGGTAACGAGATTGAACATGGTATTGAGATACCGACGATCAAATCTCGGGCAAGTAACATACCGATGACAAAGGGAACAACGTATGTTGTTATGCGGTCTGACCGATAAAGATCTTCGTAGAATATGTAGGAGACAATATGAGCATCCAGGTTCCACTATTGGTTATTGACCGGAGACGTGTCTCGGTCATGTCTACATTGTTCTCGAACCCGTAGGGTCCGCACGCTTAACGTTACGATGACATTTTCATTATGAGTTTATATATTTTGATGTACCGAAGTTTGTTCGGAGTCCCGGATGTGATCACGGACATGACGAGGAGTCTCAAAATGGTTGAGACATAAAGATTGATATATTGGAAGCCTAAGTTTGGACATCAGAAGTGTTCTGGGTGAAATCGGCATTTTACCGCAGTACCGGGAGGTTACCGAAACCCCCCGGTAACCTAATGGGCCTTAATGGGCCTAGTGGAGAAAGAGGAAAGGAGGCCTAGGGGCTGTCGCGCGCCCCTCCCCCCAAGTCCGAATTGGACAAGGAGGGGGGCGGCGCCCCCCCCCCTTTCCTTTCTTCCCTCTCCTCCTTCCCCCCAAGTCCTAATCCAACTAGGGAAAGGGGGGAGTCCTACTCCCGGTAGGAGTAGGACTCCTCCGGCGCGCCTCCTCCTAGGGCCGTCCGCCCCCCCCCCCCCCTTGCTCCTTTATATACAGGGGCAGGGGGCACCTCTAGACACACAAGTTGATCCTCGTGATCGTTTTCTTAGCCGTGTGCGGTGCCCCCCTCCACCATACTCCTCGATAATATTCTAGCGGTGCTTAGGCGAAGCCCTGCGATAGTAGAACATCAAGATCGTCACCACGCCGTCGTGCTAACGGAACTCTTCCCCGACACTTTGCTGGATCGGAGTCCGGGGATCGTCATCGAGCTGAACGTGTGCTAAAACTCGGAGGTGCCGTAGTTTCGGTGCTTGATCGGTCGGACCGTGAAGACGTACGACTACATCAACCGCGTTGACATAATGCTTCCGTTGTCGGTCTACGAGGGTACGTAGACAACACTCTCCCCTCTCGTTGCTATGCATCACCATGATCTTGCGTGTGCGTAGGAAAATTTTGAAATTACTACGTTCCCCAACAGTGGCATCAGAGCCTAGGTTTTATGTGTTGATGTTGTGCACGAGTAGAACACAAGTGAGTTGTGGGCGATATAAGTCATACTGCTTACCAGCATGTCATACTTTGGTTCGGCGGTATTGTTGGATGAAGCGGCCCGGACCGACATTACGCGTACGCTTACGCAAGACTGGTTCTACCGACGTGCTTTGCACACAGGTGGCTGGCGGGTGTCAGTTTCTCCAACTTTAGTTGAACCAAGTGTGGCTACACCCGGTCCTTGCGAAGGTTAAAACAGCACCAACTTGACAAACTATCGTTGTGGTTTTGATGCGTAGGTAAGATTGGTTCTTGCTTAAGCCCGTAGAAGTCACGTAAAACTTGCAACAACAAAGTAGAGGACGTCTAACTTGTTTTTGCAGGGCATGTTGTGATGTGATATGGTCAAGACATGATGCTAAATTTTATTGTATGAGATGATCATGTTTTGTAACCGAGTTATTGGCAACTGGCAGGAGCCATATGGTTGTCGCTTTATTGTATGCAATGCAATTGCGCTATAATGCTTTACTTTATCACTAAGCGGTAGTGATAGTCGTGGAAGCATAAGATTGGCGAGACGACAACGATGCTACGATGGAGATCAAGGTGTCGCGCCGGTGACGATGGTGATCATGACGGTGCTTCGAAGATAGAGATCGCAAGCACAAGATGATGATGGCCATATCATATCACTTATATTGATTGCATGTGATGTTTCTCTTTTATGCATCTTATCTTGCTTTGATTGACGGTAGCATTTTAAGATGATCTCTCACTAATTATCAAGAAGTGTTCTCCCTGAGTATGCACCGTTGCGAAAGTTCGTCGTGCCCAGACACCACGTGATGATCGGGTGTGATAGGCTCTACGTTCAAATACAACGGGTGCAAAACAGTTGCACACGCGGAATACTCAGGTTATACTTGACGGGCCAAGCATATACAGATATGGCCTCGGAACACGGAGACCAAAACGTCGAGCGTGAATCATATAGTAGATATGATCAACATAGTGATGTTCACCAATGAAACTACTCCATCTCACGTGATGATCGGACATGGTTTAGTTGATTTGGATCACGTGATCACTTAGAGGATTAGAGGGATGTCTATCTAAGTGGGAGTTGTTTAGTAATATGATTAATTGAACTTAAATTTATCATGAACTTAGTACCTGATAGTATCTTGCTTGTTTATGTTTGATTGTAGATAGATGGCCCGTGCTGTTGTTCCGTTGAATTTTAATGCGTTCCTTGAGAAAGCAAAGTTGAAAGATGATGGTAGCAATTACACGGACTGGGTCCGTAACTTGAGGATTATCCTCATTGCTGCACAGAAGAATTACGTCCTGGAAGCACCGCTGGGTGCCAGGCCTGCTGCTGGAGCAACACCAGATGTTATGAACGTCTGGCAGAGCAAAGCTGATGACTACTCAATAGTTCAGTGTGCCATGCTTTACGGCTTAGAATCAGGACTTCAACGACGTTTTGAACGTCATGGAGCATATGAGATGTTCCAGGAGTTGAAGTTAATATTTCAAGCAAATGCCCGGATTGAGAGATATGAAGTCTCCAATAAGTTCTATAGCTGCAAGATGGAGGAGAACAGTTCTGTCAGTGAGCATATACTCAAAATGTCTGGGTATAATAATCACTTGATTCAATTGGGAGTTAATCTTCCGGATGATTGCGTCATTGATAGAATTCTCCAATCACTTCCACCTAGCTACAAGAGCTTCGTGATGATCTATAATATGCAAGGAATGGTTAAGACAATTCCCGAGCTCTTCGCAATGCTGAAAGCTGCGGAGGTAGAAATCAAGAAGGAGCATCAAGTGTTGATGGTCAACAAGACCACTAGTTTCAAGAAAAAGGGCAAAGGGAAGAAGAAGGGGAACTTCAAAAAGAACAGCAAGCAAGTTGCTTCTCAGGAGAAGAAACCCAAATCTGGACCTAAGCCTGAAACTGAGTGCTTCTACTGCAAGCAGACTGGTCACTGGAAGCGGAACTGCCCCAAGTATTTGGTGGATAAGAAGGATGGCAAGGTGAACAAAGGTATATATGATATACATGTTATTGATGTGTACCTTACTAATGCTCGCAGTAGCACCTGGGTATTTGATACTGGTTCTGTTGCTAATATTTGCAACTCGAAACAGGTACTACGGATTAAGCAAAGATTGTCTAAGGACGAGGTGACGATGGGCGTGGGAAATGGTTCCAAAGTCGATGTGATCGCGGTCGGCACGCTACCTCTACATCTACCTTCGGGATTAGTATTATACCTAAATAATTGTTATTTGGTGCCAGCGTTGAGCATGAACATTATATCTGGATCTTGTTTGATGCGAGACGGTTATTCATTTAAATCAGAGAATAATGGTTGTTCTATTTATATGAGTAATATCTTTTATGGTCATGCACCCTTGAAGATTGGTCTATTCTTATTAAATTTCGATAGTAGTGAGACACATATTCATAATGTCGAAACCAAAAGATGCAGAGTTGATAATGATAGTGCAACTTATTTGTGGCACTGCCGTTTAGGTCATATCGGTGTAAAGCGCATGAAGAAACTCCATACTGATGGACTTTTGGAACCACTTGATTATGAATCACTTGGTACTTGCGAACCGTGCCTTATGGGCAAGATGACCAAAACATCGTTCTCCGGTACTATGGAGAGAGCAACAGATTTGCTGGAAATCATACATACAGATGCATGTGGTCCGATGAATGTTGAGGCTCGTGGTGGATATTGTTATTTTCTCACCTTCACAGATGACTTAAGCAGATATGGGCATATCTACTTAATGAAACATAAGTCTGAAACATTTGAAAAGTTCAAAGAATTTCAGAGTGAAGTTGAAATCATCGTAACAAGAAAATAAAATTCCTACGATCTGGTCGTGGAGGAGAATATTTGAGTTACGAGTTTGGTGTACATTTGAAACAGTGCGGAATAGTTTCGCAACTCACACCACCCGGAACACCACAGCGTAATGGTGTGTCCGAACGTCGTAATCGTACTTTACTAGATATGGTGCGATCTATGATGTCTCTTACTGATTTACCGCTATCGTTTTGGGGTTATGCTTTAGAGACGGCCGCATTCACGTTAAATAGGGCACCATCAAAATCCGTTGAGACGACACCTTATGAACTATGGTTTGGCAAGAAACCAAAGTTGTCATTTCTTAAAGTTTGGGGCTGCGATGCTTATGTGAAAAAGCTTCAACCTGATAAGCTCGAACCCAAATCGGAGAAATGTGTCTTCATAGGATACCCAAAGGAGACTGTTGGGTACACCTTCTATCACAGATCCGAAGGCAAGACATTTGTTGCTAAGAATGGATCCTTTCTAGAGAAGGAGTTTCTCTCGAAAGAAGTGAGTGGGAGGAAAGTAGAAATTGATGAGGTAACCGTACCCGCTCCCTTATTGGAGAGTAGTTCATCATAGAAACCGGTTCCTGTGACACCCACACCAATTAATGAGGAAGCTAATGATGATGATCATGAAACTTTAGAACAAGTTTACTACTGAACCTCGTAGATCAATCAGAGTAAGATCCGCACCAGAGTGGTACGGTAATAATCCTGTTCTGGAAGTCATGCTATCTAGATCATGAGTGAACCTACGAACTATGAAGAAGCGATGGTGACCCAGATTCCGCAAAATGGCTTGAAGCCATGAAATCTGAGATGGGATCCATGTATGAGAACAAAGTGTGGACTTTGGTTGACTTGCCCGATGATAGGCAAGCAATTGAGAATAAATGGATCTTCAAGAAGAAGACTGACGCTGAATGTTACTGTCTACAAAGCTCAATTTGTCGCAAAAGGTTTTCGACAAGTTCAAGGGATTTACTACGATGAGACCTTCTCACCCGTAGCGATTCTTAAGTCTGTCTGAATCATGTTAGCACTTGCTGCATTTTATGATTATGAAATTTGGCAGATAGATGTCAAAACTGCATTCCTGAATGGATTTCTGGAAGAAGAGTTGTATATGATCAACCGGGACGGTAGTGCCAGCAGGGCGGGAAGAAGAGTTGGGGCAACTAGACGTTGTTGCTTGCATGCGTGGAGTTGGGGCAACGCGTCCGCGTGGATTGTCTCCTCCTCGTCCGATCTCCCTCAGAACAGTCCGGTCAGTCGTTCTCAAGTACAGGTTCGCGAGTGGCGCAAGTGCACATCCGCCTCTAACGGTATCCACGCGCGTGCAGGAGGAACGTCGTACGGCAGACTACTATGTCCGATCACACAACCGGAGGCGAGTGGAGGTGTCTATTCGCAACACATGCAAACCCTAGTGACAACGCCGAAGCGATCAACAGCATGAGTGTGCAGCACATCCACTTTATATAGGCGTCTGTCTTGGGCTCAACACTTGTAGGCTCGAAAGTATGTCTAGAGGGGGTGATTAGACTACTTGACCAAATAAAAATCTAGCCTTTCCCAATTTTAAGTCTTGGCAGATTTTAGCAACTTAGCACAATTCAAGTAATCAACCTACACATGCAATTCTAAGGGTATAAATGAAGATAGAAGTTTCATATGAATAGGCATAAAGGGATAGCCCATTGTGTGAAAAATAAGAGTATATATTACAATTGCACTAAATGGTAGAAAAGAGAAGGCAGTCTTGAGGGAGCAACACACGCAATGATAGGTGGACCACTTCGGAGAATTTTTACTTCGAGTGAGCGCACGGGTGTCACTGAATAAGAGTGGATTCTATGAGAGATAAAGACTCATAGCTCATCACACGTTTGATGGTAAGACGAGAGGATGTCTCGGGAGTACGATTGGGGGTTGTCGCGACATAGCCGAGAGCACTATTATCATCGGCCCGCCTAGACTCATGGAACTATGAAATGATACAAAGATTTTGAGAATGGAAAGTGACCATAATGATTCGCGACGTGTAACCGGAGCAAGAAGGGAACGAAAGTTCGGTTCCTTGGCATTGAAGGCCAAGCTCTGGGCGTAACAACCGGATATGTAAGATCTCCCGCACCCATTGGGTAACCGATCTCTGTGTAACGCCAGCCCATGCTGCTGTGCAGGAGGCTATGAGTTCAAAAGCCACAAATATGCCTCAGAAGCCACGGGGGGTTTGTTTAGTCACGTCGGACGAACAAGAACGATATACAGAGAACAACAATCATACCATAGGCTAGCTTCTAGGGTTTAGCCTCCTTGATCTCGTGGTAGATCTACTCTTGTACTACCCATATCATCAATATTAATCAAGCAGGACGTAGGGTTTTACCTCCATCAAAAGGGCCCGAACCTGGGTAAAACATCGTGTCCCCTGCCTCCTGTTACCATCCGCCTTAGACGCACAGTTCGGGACCCCCTACCCGAGATCCGCCGGTTTTGACACCGACATTGGTGCTTTCATTGAGAGTTCCTCTGTGTCGTCACTTTTAGGCCCGATGGCTTCTCCGATCATCAACAGCGATGCGATCCAGGGTGAGACTTTTCTCCCCGGACAGATCTTCGTATTCGGCGGCTTTGCACTGCGGGCCAATTCGCTTGGTCATTTGGAGTAGATCGAAAGCTACGCCCTGGCCATCAGGTCAGATTTGGAAGTTTGAACTACACGGCCGACATCCGCGGAGACTTGATCTTCGACGGATTCGAGCCACAGCCGAGCGCGCCGCACTGTCACGATGGGCATGATCTAGCTCTGCCGCCGAACAGTGCCTTGGAGGCCGCACCTGTGTCCGCTCCGACCCATAGCTCGGAGCCGATCACACCAATCGAGGATGGGTGGTTAGACACCGCCTCGGGGGCTGCAATCTCTACGGCGATCAAGCCGAACACCAGCCTTGTCCTCTGCGAAGCCCGTGACTCCAAGGTGCCGGACTCCTCTCCGGACTCCGAGCCCTCCGCGCCCCTGCCAAGCGAATCCGATTGGGCGCTGATCATGGAGTTCACCGCCGCAGACATCTTTCAGCACTCGCCCTTCGGCGACATCCTGAATTCACTCAAGTCTCTCTCTTTGTCAGGAGAGTCCTGGCCGGACTATGACCGGCAGGATAGGGATGTGGACGATGAAGAAATTCGATGCCCACCCACCACCCACTTCATAGCCACTGTCGATAATTTAAACGACGTGCTCGACTTCGACTCCGAAGACATCGACGGTATGGACAACGATGTAGGAGATGAACATGAACCAAAGCCTATAAGGCACTGGACAGCCACCTCGTCTCATGATGTATACATGGTGGACACACCCAAAGGAAGCGACGACGAGGAACACAGGGATGCAACGAGGGATCGTTCACTCGAAAAGCAATCAAAGCGGCGACGTAAGCACCGCTCCAAGCCCCGCCTCGACAGAGACATCAGCCATACAGACCCAGCCATAGAGCAGGATGAGCCGGCGGACGACGAACATGCCTTCGAGCAACCGTCCGAACAGGGCAACTTGGATAAACAAACCGAACACCTCGTCCCCGGCGAAAACAACAGTCCGGACGACCTTACGCCGGATAGGCGCATGGAGCAGAAGAACCTTCACAAAAGGCTCGTCGCCACTACGCGTAGCCTGAAAAAGCAGAAGCGGAAGCTCAAAACTACGGAAGATGCACTCAGAATTAGATGGAGCAAAGTACGCAACACCGCAGACAAATATGGCGGCAGTCGCCGCACAAAAAGCTATCCAAAGCGAAAGCTACTGCCTGAATTTGACGAGGAGGCCTTAGAGCCCCCGCAGTCAAAAAATAGGAAGGCCACTCGGTCGGACAGAAGACCGCATGGCCAGCATGGAGCGGCAAGCAGCGCCGCACACAAGCCGGCACGCGATCCACCAAAGGATCCACATCAAAAAGATGGCCTAGACAGATCTATCTATGGGCCAAGAAAGCAAGCTCTAGTAAGCAATGCAACACAACGAATATCCGAACATCACGGCACACCCAAATATAGGGGTGTCGCACACCCCCTATGTTTCACCGATGAGGTGCTGGACCATGAATTTCCAGCGGGATTCAAGCCCGTAAACATAGAGGCGTACGACGAAACAACAGACCCTGGGGTCTGGATCGAGGATTATATCCTCCACATACACATGGCTAGAGGAGATGACCTCCACGCCATAAAATACTTACCCCTCAAGCTTAAAGGGCCAGCCCGGCATTGGCTCAAAAGCCTTCCCGAAAACACCATTGGAAGTTGGGAAGAGCTTGAGGATGCTTTCCGGGCAAATTTTCAGGGGACCTATGTCCGCCCTCCGGATGCAGACGATCTCAGTCACATAACTCAATAGCCCGGAGAGTCAGCCCGGAAATTCTGGAACATATTTCTTACTAAAAAAGAATCAGATAGTCGACTGTCCGGACGCCGAAGCCCTAGCAGCTTTTAAGCATAACGTTCGAGGCGAATGGCTCGCCAGACACCTCGGTCAAGAAAAGCCAAGAACAATGGCCGCATTAACAAGCCTCATGACCCGCTTTTGCGCAGGAGAGGACAGCTGGTTAGCAAGATGTAGCACCAGCGACCCAAGTACATCCGAAGTTAGGGATGGAAACGGAAAACCCCGACGCAGCAAGGACCAGCGCCAGAATAAGGGAAACAACCCAAAGAGCATGGCGGTCAACGCCGGATTCAAAAGCTCGCTGAAGAATCAGAGAAAGCCGCCCCTCAAGGATAACAGGGACGAGCTATCCAACTTAAACAAAATCTTGGACAAGATATGTCAAATACACAGTACTCCCGGGAAGCCTGCGAACCATACCCACAGAGATTGTTGGGTTTTCAAGCAATCCGGCAAACTCAACGCCGAACACAAGGGGCTCGACACACCAAGTGAGGACGATGACGAACCCCACAAGAAGAGCACCAGGAAACAAAAGGATTTCCCACAAGAAGTCAAAACAGTAAACTTACTTCACGTGACGAACAGAATGGCGCCAACAGAGATACACACCATACGGCCTATCCCAAAGGAGTCTCGCCAATGGTTGTTAAAACCGATCACCTTCGACCATCAGGATTACTCTAGAAGTATCCGGAACGCAGGCTGGACTGCCTTGGTATTAGATCCAATAATCGGCGGACTCCACTTTACAAATGTCCTGATGGACGGCGGCAGTGGTCTAAACCTGTTATACCAGGACACAATCCGCAACATGGGGATAGACCCAACAAAAATTTACCATAGCAAAACCTCCTTTCAAGGGGTAACGCCAGGCCCGGATGCCCATTGTATGGGTTCTCTCCGGCTAGAAGTTATGTTCGGCTCCCCCGATAACTTCCGTCGCGAACAGCTAACTTTCCACATCGCCCCATTCTCAAGTAGCTATCAAGCACTGCTGGGGCGCGAAGCTTTCGCCCGCTTTAACGCAATACTGCATTATGCATCTCTTACGCTTAAGATGCCCGGTCCATGAGGCATCATCTCATTAAAGGGAAAACATTGAGTGTTCCTCCCGCGCGAAAGACAGTGCGGTTGCCTTGACAGCCCCACAATAAAGTGGCTTCACCAGCCAAAGCACCTAAACAGGTCGTCAAGACCACGGACACGGCTAGACGAGTCCGGCATAAACATACAATTGATAAAGTCTTAATAGCCATATACCCCTATACTAGGGGCTCCGCGCATATAAAACAAGTGACAATAAAGCTCAGTTTTACCCATTTCGATTTATACTTTGTTTATTTAGTATAACTCATGTTCGGCATGATCTTTCTTTAACTAAGTTCCTCTCTTTTACAGATGAACACCGTGCTACGCCCGTCCAGGATACGGCACAACGGAGACACAGGCGCAGACGTGCAGCAGGGACCCGTTCCAAGGATTCTTTTCAGATTAAGACCCTGCGTAAACCTTTTTTTACTGTCTCTTGTTGATACACATCCCCTCGTTTCTTGGTATAACCAAGGAGGAGGCTGGCATTTTGGCATGTGGCCACGTCAGAGTTTTGCGCATACCTGGACACTAGGGGCTTATTACTAAGGGCGTTATCCCGCCCGCCCTTATAAAGACCGAATACCTTAGGGAGTGTTCGGTGTCGCAAGTTTGGCCTTATATGCATTAGCTCCGAATCATGTCTTTGGTCAAATGTTGGGTTTGCCCGGCTCCTGTGTTTTGCTACCTTACGTTCCGCTCTATCGGCTAAGGCGGCACCAGGAGAACTACTGCGATTGTGCCCCGGTTCGGCCAGTCGAGCACCTCAGTAGAGAAAGCCGAAAACTGACTGTCATGATATAGCGTGAGACTGGTCAACCACTCGATGACTTACCGGAATCTTTAGGATTCCTCCGCATTAACGAAGGGCCGCTTCCCGGCCAGGCACATACGCGCCCTGAGTTCGGGCGAGCGCAGGCACCACCAGGGGCTATATAAGTAGCCTCACTATCAAACTCTTATGGCTAAGTGAAAGTGATAAAGCATCATAGTCCGATTGCCTAGTTCACTGCGCTATCACCTCCTTTGTAGGACCAAGACGTTGGATCAAGTGTGAAAATGCGCCTTCTGCGAATACCCCCGCATTATGTGCGTGGGGGCTGAAGCCGACGACTGCCATCTTTCAGATTATATATACATATATGTTAAACGGCCGCACAGGAGGTATTATAATACTTGCAGGCACAAGTATAAAAAGCTTCTACAATTTATCAAAATATTGTTTTACAATAATATATGCTATTCGAATATAGTATCCTTCGAGCACTGCGTCTCTATTAAACGAGCGCCTTGCAGAACTTCCTGAAAATAGTGCTCGGCAGGTACTCGACTTCCATCCGAGTCTGGGGATGCAACAGCGGTGGCCTCCATTTCCGCCCAGTATGTCTTGACACGGGCAAGAGCCATCCGCGCACCCTCTATGCACGCTGACCTCTTCATCGCATCGATATGCGGCGCCGCACCAAGTTGAAATAACTTTTCGGCTCTAGCCTCTCTGGCCACAGATGACTCATGACATACTTCATGGCAAGTCCGGACAACCTATTTAGCTCGGCCCATTCGGCCAAACGATCGACTAATGACAGTGGACGCTCCGGATTGTGGAACTGCGACCAAAAGAGCTGTTCCACTTCGCGATCTTCTTGATCTCGGAAGTGTTCGGCCGCATCTGCGGCACTCGCTGACAAATCCAGATAGGTGTCCGCCGTACTCCACATCCGATCTAACACAGCATGTTTAGGATCACAGAACTTCCTCCACAGCATAAAGGGCTTTCCAGCCACGATCTCTTCGGCCTGACGCAGCTCCTCCTTCATAGCTCTCATCGCAGAGCGAGCATCCTTGGCATCGGCAACGGCCTTCTCCAGGTCCATCTATTCTGCCTGATCTTCTTTTTCAAGAAGCTTGCAACGGTCAGCAGCGCTCTTCAGCTTCACAGCCATCTCGGCCATTTCCTTCTTGCTTCGGCAGTGAGCAGCCTGTTTGGCTTTCAACTCTTCAATTGCCTTTCCGGCAGCCGCATCACTTTTCCTGGCTTGCTCCTTGGCTCAGGCAAGTTCCGCCCAAAGATTCTCCATGGCAGCAGCACCATCTGCATCAAGCACACACATTGTAAGATACTGGCATAAAGCTCCTCTTACCAGGTGCCGCTGGAGTAATTACATACCTTGTGCCTCGTCAAGCCGCTTGTTGACAAGCGCGATGTCGGCATCTGCCACGTCAAGTTGCCGCTTTAGCTTGGCAAATTCATTAGTCCGGCTGGCCACCCGACACTTCACCACCTACGTATGAAGGCGGCATATTAGACCTCAGATTATGATCCTCTGCGCGCCGTCACTTTTGACAACGCACAGAGTCTCAGGGGCTACTATCTACACAGGGCGCATCTTATTTATGCGCAACTGTCCAAAAAGGGTACATTATTTTGCGTACCTCAAAACCTGTCAGTAAACTCCTGACGGCCTCGTGCAATCCACTCTCCGCGGATGAAATCCTCTCAATCACCGTACCCATCAATGCACGGTGCTCCTCTGAGATAGATGCTCGCCCTAGCAGATCCTTCAGCTCCTCCGACCGCGCACCAGATGGTGCCGGACTCGTCCGATGGCCCTTTTCGAAGGCCGGACGCGGAGGGCTTTGGGGGGCTATATGGCTACCTTCCGGCCCTGCCGGATTCGGAGAAACCCTCCGCGACGATACCTCAGGGTCGCCCGCCTCGCAAGGCGGTACGGTAGGGGGAGGCGTTCCGCTCTCCATCATCTCCGGAAGAAGATCCCCCGAAGACGAGCTCTGCTGAGAAGGGCTAAGGTCCGAGCTACAAGGTAAATTTTCGATTACTCTTCTCAGATATAACGCAAGGATTTCTCTCATTTCTTAAAAACAAAAACTCCTCTCTACTTATGGCTCTGTGGAGGGCTGATCCCCTTGAGGGCATAATTCGGCCGAAGTATCCCCCGGCGCAGGACCCTCTGACGAAGATTTCTTCCCCCGCTTTGAGGCCATGGTCTCCGGGTCATCAGAGGCGGTCCTCTTCTTCCCCTGAGGAGAGGAATTTTCGATTCCTCCCTTTTGGACAGCCTTCTTCGAGGAGGATGTAGCTTCCTTGTCCCCTCCCTCGCTTTCCTCCGAAGGCACAACCTCCAACATCCTGACTAGCACGGGATCCGGCATGGTCTCGGGGAGGGGAGCCAGACACCTGATTAGCGTTGCTTTCGCTATCCACTCCTGTTTAAAGGACAGCTCTTTTAGGGGCAATTTTATGATAAATATACGGATAGCGAGTCCGGGCACAAGGCTACTTACTTGAGTATCCGAACGATTGCAGCTCAGACCTGCGTCCTCCGTAGAATCCGGACACACTACTTGTGGTCCGAAGAACAATTTGTACATCTCCACGGGCATCATGCCAATAAAATGTTGGAGAACTCGTGGTCCCTCCGGGTTGAACTCCCACAAGCGGAGGGGGCGACGTTTGCAGGGCAGAACTTGGCGAATTAACATAACCTGCGTCACCACGACCAGACTGATGTCTCTTTCTAGGAGATCTCGGATGCGGCCCTGCAACAGGGGCACGTCCTTTGCCGACCCCCAGTCCAGCCCCTTATTGACCCATGACACCAGTCGTGGCGGGGGACCCGAGCGGAAAGCAGGCAACGCCACCCACTTGGTGCTTCTGGGAGCTGTGATATAAAACCACTATCGTTGCCATAAGCTGGACTCCTCTTGAAAAGAGCCCTCGGGCCATGGAGCACCAACATTTTTGCTTATAAAAGCACCTCCGCACTCCGTGTGCCGTCCCTCGATCATCTTCGGCTCTACTTTGAAGGTCTTTAGCCATAGTCCGAAGTGAGGAGTAATACGGAGGAAGGCTTCACACACGACGATGAATGAGGAAATATGGAGGATGGACTTCGGAGCTAAGTCGTGAAATTCTAGTCCATAATAAAACATGAGCCACCTCACGAAGGGATCCGTCGGGAAGCCTAGCCCCTGAAGGAAGTGAGACATGAACACCACACTCTCACCGGGCTTGGGAGTGGGAATGACCTGCCCTTGAGCAGGCAGCCTATGCCAGATTTCGCCGGTCAAGAACCTGGCCTCTCTCAACTTTAGCACGTCCTCCTCCGTGATGGAGGAGGGCATCCATCGGCCTTGAAGGTCGGAACCGTACATTGTCGAAGGTCCGAAGCGCCTGAAATCTAGAGCCTTGGGTGTTGGAACTCGAGGCGAAGGGCGAACTCGTTTGAGATTGAAAGAAAGGAGTAAGGCCTTGGTCTCTCTATAAGAGGTTGAATACCAAGGGCCCTCCCCGTGACCGTTTGGGAATTGCCTTTGATCGACAAAACATACCAACGGGTACGACTGGGTTACCCACGCCCGTATTGATGAGAATCCCGTAATAAGGGGACACGATCTCTGCTTTAACAAGACGTGCCAAGGAAACCGCCTCGCTAATCCGGCCTTCCTTTTCTTCCCTCCCCCGCTGGAGGGGGAGAGGTCTCTTCTTCCTCCTCCTCATCTTCATGGGAGGAGTGCGCCTTGGAGTCGTCGGATGATGAATCCAACACCTCCTGGCGTCGGGCACTCTTTCGAGTCCCCGTGGCCTTCTTCTTGGCCTTCTTCTCCGGCACCACATAGGGTGCCGGAACCAGCAGCTTCGCCAAGCGAGCATCCGCTGGGCCTTCGGGCAAAGGAGCTGGACAGTTGATCTGTCCGGACGTCTCCTGCCAATCCTGTCAAAGGTAAGGGAGCTTAGATCCCGCATGGAGTCAAACTATGAAAAACTAATACCTTGTAAAAGGTAAAAACAGCTTACCGCACGAGCGTGACGCTGCGTGCTGAATCCGCGATCCTCGGTAGAGGATGTGGGGGCCTCAGCGCCCTTGAAAAGCACCTTCCAGGCATCTTCATACGTCGTGTCGAAGAGCCTGCTCAGAGTTCGGTGCCGCGCCAGGTCGAACTTCAACAGGTTGAAAGCCCGTTGTTGACACGGGAGGATCCGGCGGATGAGCATAACCTGGACTACGTTGACAAGTTTGAGCTTCTTATCCACTAGGGTTTGGACGCATGTTTGGAGTCCGGTCAGCTCTCCTTTTTTACCCCACGACAGGCCCGTCTCTTTCCAGGAGGCGAGCCGTGTAGGGGGTCCGGATCGGAACTCGGGGGCTGCGACCCATTCAGGGTCGCGCGGCTCGGTGATGTAAAACCATCCCGATTGCCACCCCTTTAGGGACTCCACGAAGGAGGGCTCTAGCCATAGGACGTTGGGCATCTTGCCCACCATGGCGCCTCCGCACTCCGCCTGGGTGCCGCGCACCACCTTCGGCTTGACATTGAAAGTCTTGAGCCATAGGTTGAAATGGGGGCGGATGCGGAAGAAAGCCTCGCACACGACGATAAACGCCAAGATGTTGAGGACAAAGTTTGGGGCCGGATCATGGAAATCCAGGCCATAGTAGAACATGAGCCCCCGGACAAATGGGTGGAGAGGGAAGCCCAGTCCGCGGAGGAAATGAGGGAGGAACACCACCCTCTCATGGGGCCTAGGGGTGGGGATGAGCTGCCCCTCTTCGGGAAGCCGGTGCGCAATGTCGTTAGACAAGTATCCGGCCTTCCTCAGTTTTTTGATGTGTCCCTCCGTAACGGAGGAGACCATCCACTTGCCTCCCGCTCCGGACATGGCTGGAGAAGGTTGAGGTGGGGTGTGCGGACTTGGGCGCTGGAGCTCGAGTGCGCGGAAATGGATAGGCAAAGGAGGAAGAAGGCGTGGATGAAAAGGTGGATCCTTATCCCCTTATATGGGTGGACGCGACTATGTGTCCCCACTAGCCTGGTAAAACTCGCTTATCTCCCAAGCGCCGTAATCAATGGCGCGGTTGGGTTACCCACGCCCGTATTGATGAGAATCCTAGAATAAGGGGACACGATCTCTGCTTTGACAAGACGTGCCAAGGAAACCGCCTCGCTAAACGCGCTGAGGTGGGACAGTAAAACAATTCGAATAAAGACTTGGCCGTGGTGTGATGTCACGCTACGCAATATGTCAGCAGATTATATTTGTGTAAATATTATTCTCTCTATGGCAATATGTGGAAACTTATTTTGCAAAGCCGGACACTACCTTTGTGTTCAAAATCTTCTATGAAGTACTTGGAGGAGGAACCCGCCTTGCAATGCCGAAGACAATCTGCGCGCCGGACTCGTCGTCGTTGAAGCCTGGTTCAGGGGCTACGGAGGGAGTCCTGGATTAGGGGGTGTCCGGATAGCCGGACTATACCTTCGGCCGGACTCCTGGACTATGAAGATACAAGATTGAAGACTTCGTCCCGTGTCCGGAAGGAACTTTCCTTGGCGTGGAAGGCGAGCTTGGCGATATGGATATGTAGATCTCCTACCATTGTAACCGACTCTATGTAACCCTAGCCCTCTCCGGTGTCTATATAAACCGGAGGGTTTTAGTCCATAGGACGAACAACAATCATACCATAGGCTAGCTTCTAGGGTTTAGCCTCCTTGATCTCATGGTAGATCTACTCTTGTACTAACCATATCATCAATATTAATCAAGCAGGACGTAGGGTTTTACCTCCATCAAGAGGGCCTGAACCTGGGTAAAACATCGTGTCCCCTGCCTCCTGTTACCATCCACCTTAGACGCATAGTTCGGGACCCCCTACCCGAGATCCGCCGGTTTTGACACCGACAATGTGATTAAAAAAACACAGAAGCACGAGCATGCTTTTCATTATGTATAACCGTGCCTCACAAAAAGTATGTGAGGCAGGATAGGCACGTAGAAGACTCTGCTGGGAAGCAACACAGCTGTACAACTACAATGAGAGGCAGCTGGACGAGTCAAACGTCTCGCGGCCCCATAACACCTCGGAATGCACGCACACCATCCACAAACCAGCATTCATTCCATTTCGCAGGATAAAAAATAAAACAAGAAGCACTCATTACTACTCTTGCTCTCTCAAAACTGCTTTATATTTAAATAAGCTCCGACTCCCTCAGCCACATCACAACTCACTTGCCTTCTCCGTCCCCTGCTTCTAGCCTAGGGTTCGTGCTTCTTCCCCGCACACAATCTGATTTCAAACAAGTTATTGTAGAGTTTTTATTGGGTCTCTTGATTACTTTCTAAGCCGTGCTTCTCTCGTAGATTGCTGGCCGTGGGTGCTTGCCATAAGCTTCCCATCACAACCCATCTGGCTTATCCGTCCGCCTACTTCTAGGGTTCGTGCTTCTTCCTCGCACACAGTCTCATTTCAAACAAGTTATTGTAGAGCTTTTGTTGGATATCTCGATTAACTTCTAAGCCGTGCTTCTCTCATAGATTTGCTGGCCATGGGAACTTTCCCTAAGCTTCCCATACCCCAAACTCCATTCGTCGACACCCGTTCTTCTTCTCTCCCAGGTAAAAAGCATATGTGTAAGCAACATGCTTCGATCTGTATCTATGTTTTGAAAAAGATATTTAAATTATTACTATTTTATGTTTAGGTTTTTCATTTGATAGTTATTGAAGCATCAGATCCGGTACAATGACTTCATTCTCTAAAGCAATAAAAAACCATTTGAAAATCTAAACAAGTGATCTAAACTCTGCCATACTGCTTTTCTGGAAGGACTAGATGAGAAGATTTTTGGTAAATTTGTAGTTGTTGTCTCCCTTCGTACGGATATTTTTAATACGGCTAACGTAGCTGAAGCTAGTCATTGTCTACCTTCAACATTGAAGCTTGTTTTAAATTGTTATGATATTCTTGTTTTCTTAACATAGTTGTTCTGAATTATTTAGGTATGATTTGCCCTACCTGCTGCCAACCAGGCAGCCCTTGCGAACCACACCCCGAAGTTCTACATCACTTTGAGGTTATTCTTGATGAAAATTGCTGGAGCCGCATGGTTAGTACGCATTACTAACATATTAGTTGCTTACAACACAGTAGAAATCGTCGATGTTACTCATACCCCCTTGCACCTACACTAGGTTCCCCTCCTGTCACTTCTTCGCACCTGTCTTGTGTTTTCATTTTCCATTAGTTTGCCTTCCCATACCTTGATTACTATAGTGCATCTTTAGTTCTAATTAAAATTAGTCAACATATGCCAAAAATCTGTAATTCTTATCAAAAATTCATATCCAATTTAAGAAAACTTTTAACATTAATAATACGCGAGTTCGAATTTATACTTACAGGTTGTTATTTGCACTATTTTTTCAAGTATGTACCTTGTAATGTCAGAGCTTTTCTCGTTGAATACATTGAAGAGAGGAAGAAAGAAGCAAGAAAATTGCGTAAACAGTAGGTAGAGCCAGCCCTTCTTACACATGAAGGAAGGTCTTACAATGATTTGTTTAAGCATAGGGCGAACTACACAAAGTTCTGCGGTGGTGAGTGGAACATCTTTGCAGCTGATGATGAACTTCATGCTGGAGACCGCATAGAATTTGAACTACCAGATGAGGGTCTCAGTCTCGAATTACAAACATATCGGGATGACAAAAGGTTGCTTCCATTACCCCACGTTGGTAGGTATTTTATATTACAAACTTATCTTCTTTCACTGTAATTTTATATGCATGAATCGAACTGAAGAATATTAACCCCGTCTTGGATATAACTTTATCTAACTTTAAATCTTTTTCTTTTTCTAGCTCTCGGCGATCTTTCTTTTGACGATTTCGACCATGTTCACTGCCGTGTCTACTCTAAGGATATTGAGCTTACCTATGACGAGGCACGATTATTTCTACAATGCCTTTTCGGAGATACTTTCATCCGTTGCCGTCCATTTGTCCATGTATTGACTCCCACTAACACCAAAGACTGCGTCATGGTTGGTTACAACTGTCCTTGTTAAAATACCAAACATATTTTGCTCATATGTAAAATTATAAACAACCTATTTATTCAAACCTAAAACAACAAAACTTTTGTTGTTCTCTTAATATGTTGTTTTATCTGTTTACACACAAACCTGAACATGCCAGGAATTATATTACTTTCAATATGGAATTTCTCAATGTTTGCACACTCACCATATTCAGCCATTCTTTTATTTATTGTCCAAGTGACAAATCAACGGTTTTAATTTCTATTTAATTTCGATTTCTTCTAGAAAATTCCGAGGAGCGTTGCCTCGACACTGAAGAGATGGGTGGACATGCCAACCAATGGCAGGGTGACCCTTGAAGCTCCTGATGAACCTACCCATGTCATCACTCCTTCGTCGTACTACATCTCCAAAAACGACGGCAGGATGGTAATAGAAAAGTATTCTTTTAGAGACTTCATATCAGCTGCATCCTTTGTTGAAAAGAACATTGTTCTAATCACTTTCAAAGAGCGCCATGACCGTTCTGTGTCCATCATCATTCAGCGCGTTCTGTAGATTCCGTCAGAACCAGCACCTAAAATGGAAGCAAGCAGTGTATCTCCTAGGATGTCAGCGCTCATTTCATGATGATGCCTCCAGCAGCAAAACACTGGTTACTATAAGTTTGCTAGTTAGGATGATAGAGTAATGTAACTATTATGGACCATGTGCTTGCTTAAACTATCGGAATGATCTTTTGCAACTTATGTAGATCTTACGGACACTCAACTTGCTGTTTCAACCATCGGAGTGATCCTTTGCAACAAATACTGTTTGAACTATCGGAATGATTCATGCGAAAAAAATCATAATTCAAAAAACCAAAAAACAGAAAGAATCATTTTCAAAAATCAAACAAAACAAGAATCGGTTTTTGATTCAAAACCTATAGCAATGCCATGTTATCAAACTTATTCAAAGCATCTAGTGAAACATATCTCAATTAGAAACCAAACAGGACTCTGTTTTTATGTCCAAACTATATTTACTTCAACTTTTCCTAAACACACACATATGCACCGAATAACATAACAATAGTGCCTCCTGAACCAAGGAAGATTGTTAATTGAAAAAAATGTTTTCACAACAAAGGCACGACCATGCATCTACTAAGTGTTCTACCGTTTACACGACTACTTTCACAGCCAAAGATGGAATACGCACATATGGCTCACGCACGCAACACGCAACCAATAAAAAAATTCAATGAGCAAGATAAGTGAAAATCTTTAAAAACAAAAACATATAAAACAAACAAAATCACTAATTGAGGAGCGCTCCCCTGTTTCCGAAAATCTACGCTTGTAACCACCGGGTGACTAGCAAATGCTATTTGGCAGTTTCCTTTTTTGCACGACAAAAGATCCCTTTCACTTTTCTGACTCCATTTGCATCCTCTTCCTCGAAAGTTTCTCGCCGGCCGCAGTTCACCACTGCACACCTCCAACCATGGATGACGGGAAACTAACAACACTCACCGAACACATCACTACCCATGGTACAACCGTGCTGGAGGTGGTGAACACCAACGACCCAAGGACCGTGGAGCGGATCATCAAAAAGTACGAGGAATGGCTAAAGGGGGAGAAGAACAAGTTCGTCGGCCTCGACCTCGAGTACACATGTAAGAGCAGTTACACACGGCAAGGGATCGCCGTCGTCCAACTTGCCATGTGCGAGCATGTCCTTGTGTACCACTACTGCAGATCCGAGCGCTCCCAGGCATTAGTTGACTTCCTACAATGGTGATGACCCACAAGTATAGGGGATCTATCGTAGTCCTTTCGATAAGTAAGAGTGTCGAACCCAACGAGGAGCAGAAGGAAATGACAAGCGGTTTTCAGCAAGGTATTCTCTACAAGTACTGAAATAAGTGGTAACAGATAGTTTTGTGATAGGATAAGATGTAACAAGCAACAAGTAACAAAAGTAAATAAAGTGCAGCAAGGTGGCCCAATCCTTTTTGTAGCAAAGTACAAGCCTGGACAAACTCTTATATAAGGACAAGCGCTCCCGAGGACACATGGGAATATCGTCAAGCTAGTTTTCATCACGTTCATATGATTCGCGTTCGGTACTTTGATAATTTGATATGTGGGTGGACCGGTGTTTGGGTGCTGTTCTTACTTGAACAAGCATCCCACTTATTATTAACCTCTATTGCAAGCATCCGCAACTACAACAAAAGTATTAAGGTAAACCAAACCATAGCATGAAACATATGGATCCAAATCAGCCCCTTATGAAGCAACGCATAAACTAGGGTTTAAGCTTCTGTCACTCTAGCAACCCATCATCTACTTATTACTTCCCAATGCCTTCCTCTAGGCCCAAATAATGGTGAAGTGTTATGTAGTCGACGTTCACATAACACCACTAGAGGCTAGACAACATACATCTCATCAAAATATCGAACGAATACCAAATGCAGATGACTACTAATAGCAAGACTTCTCCCTTGTCCTCAGGAACAAACGTAACTACTCACAAAGCATAAACATGTTCATGATCAGAGGGGTATTAATATGCATATAGGATCTGAACATATGATCTTCCACCAATTAAACCAACTAGCATCAACTACAAGGAGTAATTAACACTACTAGCAACCTATTAGCACCAATCCCGGACTTGGAGACAAGAACTGGATACAAGAGATGAACTAGGGTTTTGAGATGAGATGGTGTTGATGAAGATGTTGATGGAGATTGCCCTCTCCCGATGAGAGGAGCGTTGGTGATGATGATGGCGATGATTTCCCCCTCCGAGAGGGAAGTTTCCCCGGCAGAACAACTTTGCCGGAGCTCTAGATTGGATCCGCCAAGGTTCCACCTCGTGGCGGCAGAGTTTCGTCCCGAAAGGTTGCCTCTTTATTTTTTCTCGATGAAAGACTTCATATAGCAGAAGATGGTCATCGGAGAGCCACCAGGGGGCCCACGAGGTAGGGGGCGCGCCCTGGGGGGGCGCCCCCCACCCTCATGAGCAGGGTGTGGGCCCCCTGGTCTTCATCTTTGGCGAGGATTTTTCATTATTTATTATAAGGTGTTCCGTGGAGTTTCAGGACTTTTGGAGTTGTGCAGAATAGGTCTCTAATATTTGCTCTTTTCCAGCCCAGAATTCCAGCTGCCGGCATTCTCCCTCCTTATGTAAACCTTGTAAAATAAGAGAGAATAGCCATAAGTATTGTGACATAATGTGAAATAACAGCCCATAATGCAATAAATATCGATATAAAAGCATGATGCAAAATGGACGTATCAACTCCCCCAAGCTTAGACCTCGCTTGTCCTCAAGCGAAAGCCGATAACAATAAATATGTCCCCATGTTTAGAGATAGAGGCGTTGATAAAAATAAAATACGGACATGAAGGCATCATGATTATTCTCATAACAGCATATATAGATATTGTCATAGGATTACTTATGTTCAAGTGATGATCTATTCACAATGCGAAAGTATGAATCAGAAACCTTATTGAGAACCAACAAACTATAACTTCAGTCATTGAAGCAATTGCAATTTATCATAACATCAGAAAGAGTCTATGTCAGAGCTAAAAAGCAAGTCCACATACTCAACTATCATCTAGTCCTCCATAATTGCTAACACTCACGCAATACTTGTGGTTACGGAGTTTTAATCGGACACAGAGAAAGATAGGGGCTTATAGTTTCGCCCCACAACCTTTTACCTCGAGGGTAATGTCAACAATAATAACTCATGCCCCCTACCTCCAATTAGATATATCTATCAGGATCTTCCAACACACTGTGCTTGCCAAAGGATAAAATGTAAAAAGGAAAGGTGAAGATCACCATGACTCTTGCATAAGGTAGAAGATAATAATAAAAGATAGGCCCTTCGCAGAGGGAAGCAGAGGTTTTCATGCGCTTTTATGGTTGGATGCACGAAATCTTAATGCGAAAGAACGTCACTTTATATTGCCCCTTGTGATCTGAACCTTTATTATGCAGTTCATCGCTTTTATTACTTCCACATCACAAGATCATATAAAGCTTATTTCTCCCACACTAATCATACATATTTAGAGCAATTTTTATTGCTTTGCACCGATGACAACTTACTTGAAGGATCTTACTCAATCCATAGGTAGATATGGTGGACTCTCATGGCAAAACTGGTTTGCGGGTATTTGGAAGCACAAGTAGTATTTCTACTTGGTTCTGAGAATTTGGCTAGCAAGAGGGGGAAAGCCAAGCTCAACATGTTGGAGGATCCATGACAACATACTTTATCTCAGATATAAGAAAACATAACTCTTCCGTTGTCTTCCTTGTCCAATATCAACTCTTTAGCATGTCATACTTTAATGAGTGCTCACAATCATAAAAGATGTCAATGATAATATATTTATATGTGAAGACCTCTCTTTCTTTATTACTTCCTATTAATTGCAACGATGACCAAAACTATGTTTGTCAACTCCTAACAACTTTTAAATTATCATACTCTTCCTATGTGAAGTCATTACTCTCAATAAGATCAATATGAACTTTTGTTTCTTTTTATTTCTTTTTTTCTCTTTTATTTTCTTTTATTTGGGATCATGGCAAAAATAAGCAAGCCCTTGACTCAACACTAATCTTTATTATATAGCTCACGGACTCGATTACATAGAGAAATCATAAGGTAAAACTCAAAACTAGATCATGCCATAAACTTTATTATACTAGATCAAAATACTACTAATAGGATCGAACTAAAGAAAACGGTAAAGATAGGAGTTGTGATTGTGATACGATACCGGGGCACCTCCCCCAAGCTTGGCAGTTGCCAAGGGGAGTGCCCATACCCATGTGATTATATCTCCTTGGTTGGTGAAGAAGGTGGAGGTGTTGTTGATGATGCAGGCTTGTCATCCATCTTCCAAGGCATAGGTTCACCATCATAGAAGGATGATCGAGTCTCCGGAATCCTCGAATCTGTAGCCAAACTCATCCTTTTGAATCTATATTCATACTCACAGTTTTGGTTTTGCAGGTCATAGATTTGGGCTTGGAGGTGCTCGATCTTCTCATGTAGCTTGAAGATGGCCTCCTCGGTGTTCTTGCCATCCGGCTTGTAGTTGTTAGTGAACTCCGCGAGCATCGTGTGGCTAGCGTTGATTCCTGATACGTCCATTTTGTATCATGCTTTTATATCGAAATTTATCGCATTATGGACTCTTATTTCACTTTATGTCACAATACTTATGGCTATTCTCTATTATTTTACAAGGTTTACATAAAGAGGGAGAATGCCAGCAGCTGGAATTCTGGTCTGGAAAAGGAGCAAATATTAGAGACCTATTCTGCGCAACTCCAAAAGTCCTGAAACTCCACGGAACGTCTTAAAAGAAATAAAGAAAAATCCACGCCAAAGATGAAGGCCAGGGGGCCCACACCCTTCTCAAGAGGGTGGGGGGCGTGCCCCCCCTAGGGCGCGCCCCCTACCTCATGGGCCCCCTGGTGGCTCTTCGATGCCCATCTTCTCCTATATGAGGTCTTTCGATGAGAAAAAAATAGGAAGGAACTTTTCGGGATGAGACTCCGCCGCCACGAGGCGGAACCTTGGCGGATCCAATTTAGAGCTCTGGCAGAGCTATTCTGCCGGGGAAACTTCCCTCCCGGAGGGGGAAATCATCACCATCGTCATCACTAATGCTCCTCTCATCGGGAGAGGGCAATCTCCATCAACATCTTCACCAGCACCATCTCATCTCTAAACCCTAGTTCATCTCTTGTATCCAATTCTTGTCTCAAAGTCCAGGATTGGTGCTAATAGGTTGCTAGTAGTGTTGATTACTCCTTGTAGTTGATGCTA
The DNA here is from genome assembly GCF_003073215.2 of Triticum urartu. Lineage (NCBI taxonomy): Eukaryota > Viridiplantae > Streptophyta > Magnoliopsida > Poales > Poaceae > Triticum > Triticum urartu. The sequence continues at coordinate 610,534,726 of NC_053028.1, forward strand.
GTTGGTTTATTTGGTGGAAGATCATATGTTCAGATCCTATATGCATATTATTACCCCTCTGATTATGAACATACATATGCTTTGTGAGTAATTACGTTCGTTCCTGAGGACAAGGGAGAAGTATTGCTATGAGTAGTCATGTGAATTTGGTATTCGTTTGATATTTTGATAAGATGTATGTTGTCTAGCCTCTAGTGGTGTTATGTGAACGTCGACTACATAACACTTCACCATTATTTGGGCCTAGAGGAAGGCATTGGGAAGTAATAAGTAGATGATAGGTTGCTAGAGTGACCGAAGCTTAAACCCTAGTTTATGCGTTGCTTCATAAGGGGCTGATTTGGATCCATATGTTTCATGCTATGGTTAGGTTTACCTTAATACTTTTGTTGTAGTTGCGGATGCTTGCAATAGAGGTTAATCATAAGTGGGATGCTTGTTCAAGTAAGAACAACACCCAAGCACCGGTCCACCCACATATCAAATTATCAAAGTATCGAACAAGAATCATATGAACGTGATGAAAACTAGCTTGACGATATTCCCATGTGTCCTCGGGAGCGCTTTTCCTATTATAAGACTTTGTCCCAGCTTGTCCTTTTCTACAAAAGGATTGGGCCACCTTGCTGCACTTTATTTACTTTTGTTACTTGTTGCTCGTTACAATCTATCTTATCACAAAACTATCTGTTACCACTTATTTCAGTACTTGCAGAGAATACCTTGCTGAAAACCGCTTATCATTTCCTTCTGCTCCTCGTTGGGTTCGACACTCTTACTTATCGAAAGGACTATGATAGATCCCCTATACTTGTGGGTCATCAAGACTCTTTTCTGGCGCCGTTTCCGGGGAGTGTAGCGCCTTTGGTAGGTGGAATTTGGTAAGGAAAAATTTATATAGTGTGCTGAAATTTACTGTCACTTGTTACTATGGAAAGTAATTCTCTGAGGGGCTTGTTCGGGGTATCTTCACCCCGTCCAGTAGAGCAAAGAGTTGCTCCTCAACCTACTGAACCTATTGAAAATGAAATTCCTTGTGAGTATCCTTCGGGTATGATAGAAAAACAGCTAGCTAATCCTTTTACAGGAGATGGAACAAAGCATCCTGATGAGCACTTAATATATGTGGATGAAGTTTGTGGATTATCTAAGCTTGCAGGTATACCCGATGATGTTGCTAAGAAGAAGGTCTTCCCTTTATCTTTGAAGGGAGACGCATTGATATGGTATAGGCTATGTGATGATATGAGATCGTGGGACTATAAAAGATTGAAGCTGGAATTTCATCAAAAGTATTACCCTATGCATCTTGTTCATCGTGATCGCAATTATATATATAATTTCTGGCCTCGCGAAGGAGAAAGCATCGCTCAAGCTTGGGGGAGGCTTAAATCAATGTTATATTCATGCCCCAATCATGAGCTCTCAAGAGAAATAATTATGCAAAGTTTTTATGCTCGGCTTTCTGAAAACAATCGCACCATGCTCGATACTTCTTGTGCTGGCTCTTTTATGATGAAGAATATTGAATTCAGATGGAATTTATTGGATAGAATTAAACGCAACTCTGAAGATTGGGACCTCGACGAAGGTAAGGAGTCAGGTATGACACCTAAGTTTGATTGTGTTAAATCTTTTATGGATACCGATATTTTCCGTAAGTTTAGCACTAAATATGGACTTGACTCTGAGATAGTAGCTTCTTTCTGTGAATCTTTTGCTACTTATGTTGATCTCCCTAAGGAGAAGTGGTTTAAATATCATCCTCCCATAGAAGTAAAAGTAGCTGCACCTATTAAAGTTGAAGAAAAGACTGTCACTTATAATGATCCTATTGTTCCTACTTCTTATATTGAGAAACCACCTTTCCCTGTTAGAATAAAGGATCATGCTAAAGCTTCAACTGTTGTTCGTAAAAGTAATATTAGAACTTATACACCTCCTGAGAAAGTTACAGTAGAACCTAATATTGCTATTTTTAAAGATCTCTTGTCTGATAATATTGATGGGCATGTTATTCAGTTTGAAGGTGAAACTGCTAGAATTGCTAAACCTTGTGATAAGGATAAACATAGACCTGTGGTAGGCGTGCCTGTTATTTCTGTTAAAATAGGAGATCATTGTTATCATGGCTTATGTGATATGGGTGCTAGTGTTATACCTCATGACTTATACAAAGAAATTAAGAATGAAATTGCGCCTGTTGAGTTAGAAGATATTGATGTTACTATTAAACTTGCTAATAGAGATACTATTGCACCAATTGGAATTGTTAGAGATGTTGAAGTCTTGTGCGGGAAAACTAAATATCCTACTGATTTTCTTGTTCTTACTTCTCCGCAAGATAGCTTTTGTCCAATTATATTTGGTAGACCCTTCTTAAATACTGTCAATGCTACCATAGACTGCACTAAGAATATTGTTACTGTTGGTTTGGATGATGTGGTTCATGAGTTTAATTTATCTAAATTTAGTAAACAACATCATGAGGAAGAATTACCTAGCAAGGATGAAATTATTGGTCTTGCTTCTATTGCCGTACCTCCTAGTGATCCTTTAGAACACTATTTGCTAGACCATGAAAATGATATGTTCATGAATGAAAGAAGGGAAATAGATGAAGTATTCTTTAAACAGGAACCTATTCTGCATCACAACTTGCCTGTTGAAATTTTAGGGGATCCCCCTCCACCCAAGGGTGATCCCGTGTTTGAGCTTAACTCGTTGCCTGATAATCTTAAATATGCTTATCTTGATGAAAAGAAGATATATCCTGTTATTATTAGTGCTAACCTTTCAGAGCATGAAGAAGAAAGATTATTGAAAACTCAGAAGAAGCATCGTGCTGCTATTGGATATAATCTTGATGATCTTAAGGACATTAGTCCCACTCTATGTCAACATAAAATAAATTTGGAAGCAGATGCCAAACCAGTTCGTGATCCTCAACGACGTCTGAATCCTAAAATGAAAGAAGTGGTAAGAAAAGAAATACTAAAGCTTTTGGAAGCAGGTATAATCTATCCCGTTGTTGATAGTGAGTGGGTAAGTCCTGTCCATTGTGTCCCTAAGAAGGGAGGTATTACTGTTGTTCCTAATGATAAAGATGAATTGATTCCACAAAGAATTATCACAGGTTATAGGATGGTGAGGGAGTCCTGGATTAGGGGGTGTCCGGATGGCCGAACTATACCTTCGGCTGGACTCCTGGACTATGAAGATACAAGATTGAAGACTTCGTCCCGTGTCCTAAAGGGACTTTCCTTGGTGTGGAAGGCAAGCTTGGCGATACGGATATGTAGATCTCCTATTATTGTAACCGACTTTGTGTAACCCAAAACCCTCTCCGGTGCCTATATAAACCGGAGGGCTTTAGTCCGTAGGACAACATACACAACAACAATCATACCATAGGCTAGCTTCTAGGGTTTAGCCTCTTCGATCTCGTGGTAGATCTACTCTTGTACTACCCATATCATCAATATTAATCAAGCAGGATGTAGGGTTTTACCTCCATCGAGAGGGCCCGAACCTGGGTAAAACTTCGTGTCCCTTGCCTCCTGTTACCATCCGGCCTAGACGCACAGTTCGGGACCCCCTACCCGAGATCCGCCGGTTTTGACACCTACATTGGTGCTTTCATTGAGAGTACAGGGGGAGGGGCACCATCACGGCACGCCCGAAACACAGCTTAAACCGCACCAGGGACTGCCGATTTTTTAATTTTCTCTTACTTTCAGGACTCCACTCTTCGGAAGGCCTGTTCGGCAGTTCAATTGCCGCACAAACGATGCAGGAACCAGGGAAGCAGACAAGCCACGCCGCATTACGGAACTCCCAGGTGGTCTCTATCATGAGCAGTATACCTGTTTCGCATACTATTCCGCAGCTTGCCCCTGGAACGGACATGTTACATAGTCCAACCTTTTGCTTATCGCATTATTTGTATCGTTCTGCTTTGATCGCAGCCCTCTTTAATAAACAGTGCATAGCTTTTGTCTATTTTTGCATTACTCTTTTATATATATATATATATGTTCCTTAACGACATATTGCACCAGTACACTTTGGTACGGCCTAAATACGCCAGGGGCTTTAGTACCCCTCAATATGGTGTGAGAAGTCGAACACTTTAACAAGTGCGGCACCCCGAACTTATAGCATTATATGCAACGGCTCCGAATCATGTCTTGGGTCAATAGTTGGGTTTGCCCAGCTCCTATATTTTGGTGCCTTACGTTCCGCTATATCAGCTAAGGTAGCACTAGGAGAACCACTGCGATTGTGCCCCAGTTGAGCTGGGTCGAGCACCTCAGTGGAGAAAGCTAAAACTGACTGTCATGATGAAGCGAGAGCTGGTCGCTATTCGAGAGGTTTTTCGAGTCCCTAACGACTTATGCCGCTTAGAGCGAGGAGCCGGCTCTGTTCGGCCAAGGCGTGGATAGCGCCCTGAACTCGGTCTTCCGAATACCAGGGGCTTCACCGAAATTTAAAATTATAGAATTCTATGGCTAAGTGAGAGTGTTCACGCATTATAGTCTGATTTCCTTGTTCATTGGGCTAAGCGCCTCCCTCGAAGGACCCAAACATGGGAAAAGAGCGCTCAGGTTTATCCCTGAACACCCCAGCACTAGCGGCACGGGGGCAGAAGCCGACGACTTGCCATCTCTCGGAATTGATAAACAGCCGCATAGAAGGTAATATTTTAAATTCCAACAACATTGCTTAGCGCATATGATTAAGTTTTCAGCGCACAGGACAAAATGAGCAAGTTTCACTCAAAAATTACATCCCTAGAACATTCATTCGCCACAAGGCAGGCACCCTTCAGAACATCCTTATAATAATTCTCGGGCTTGCGATGCTCTTTCCCCGGCGGTGGCCCGTCCTTCACAAGCTTCTCAGCATCCAGCTTGCCCCAGTGCACCTTAGCACGGGCAAGGGCCCTACGGGCACCTTCAATGCAGACGGAGCGCTTTATGACTTCGAGCCTTGGACAGGCCTCCACCAGCCGCCGCACCAGCCCGAAATAGCTCCCAGGCAGAGCCTCTCCAGGCCACAGACGAACTATGAGGCCCTTCATGGCCTGTTCGGCCGCCTTGTGGAGCTCGACCAGTTGCTTCAACTGGTCACTCAGGGGCATGGGGTGTCCGGCCTCAGCATATTGAGACCAGAACACCTTCTCTGTCGAGCTGCCCTCCTCGGCTCGATAGAATGCGGCGGCATCGGACTCACTCCGAGGAAGATCTGCGAATGCTCCCGGAGAGCTCCGGATTCGGGTAAGTAACAAGTAACTCACGTTTATGTGTTTGCTTTGCATAAAGAATGCCTTACCCGCCGCTATCTTCTTCACCTCATCCAACTCCTGGAGGGTCTTCTGGGATTCGGCCTTAGCAGACTTGGCATTTTCAATAGCCACCGCGAGCTCGGACGCTCGCGTCTTTGAGTCAAGCTCCAAACTCTCATGTTTTTCCATGAGAGCCTGGAGCTCTTGCCGTACCTTGCCAACCTCAGCCTCATACTTCTCCCGCTCGGTGTGCTCCGTGGCCGCCCTCTTCTCGGCCTCGACCAACGCTTGCTTAAGGGTCGCCACCTTAGACGTGGCCCCTACAATAGCCACAATAATCCTGTCATTTTTTGAAATTGCACCTTTTTATATATATTTAAACAAGGTATTTCTTACCTTCATTGTCCTCAAGCTGCTTCTTGGCACGCCCGAGCTCTTGCTCGGACCGCTCGAGGTTCTGCTTTAGCGTGTCCACTTCCGCAGTCAGTGCAGCGGACGCAAGCAGAGAAGCTTGCATACGCATATTGACTCCTTTTTGTTAGACTCCTGTGAATTTTATTTGATCCTCCATTCGGCTTTTCTTCCCAAACGCCAAACAAAGCATCAGGGGCTACTGTCTATGCGGTAATATTATTTACACATTCTTTACTTACCTCAAAGCCTGTTAAAAGGCTAGTACAAGCTTCAGTCAGTCCGCTCTTGGTGGACTGAACCTTCTGGACCACCGCACTCATAATGGTGCGGTGCTCCTCGTCAATGGAGGCGCCTTGGAGCGCCTCCAACAGATTGTTCGGCGCCTCCGGTTGGATGGGGGTCACCGGCACGGTGGGCTTGCTCCTCTTGGAAGGAGGTCCCCCGCCGGACTCTAGAACCTTTGAAGGTTCCGGAGCGGTGTCCGGCCTAGAGCCGGACTTGGAGCCCTGGGGGGTTTCATCCCCTTTACTCCTGGAGTCCGGGAGGTCGCCTTGCGGCGCCTCCAGGACCACCTCCTCCCGGCTTGGAACCTGTTGGGATAACACTTCGGTGTCGTCTATAGGGCGGGGGTAGGAAGCCGTCGGAAGCGAGTTCACATCCGACGAGTCCAGTGAGCCGCTCGACGACGCGTCGAGCCAGTCTTTGGGTGGGCTGCATAAACATATTCGACATAAGGGAAAGCTGTGCAATAAACGAATACTATGAATTACTCTGGTATCCGGATACTTACGATTTCGCCAGGGGCTTGGCCCTGGGCGGCCACTCCTCTCTGCCGTCGTCGGCGTCGGTGGAGTAGTCCGGAGGAAGGGTTTTCCCCTTCTTGGACCCTCCGGCCTCCCCAGAGAGGGCGGCCTTCCTTTTCTTCTCTCCTCCCGCTAGAGGGGGAGAGGTCTCTTCTTCTTCCTCCTCGTCTTCATAGGAGGAATGCGCCTCGGAACCGTCGGATGATGGATCCGACACCTCCTGGCGTCGGGCACTCTTTCGAGTCCCCGTGGCCTTTTTCGCAGCCTTCTTCTCCGGCACCACATAGGGTGCCGGAACCAGCAGCTTCGCCAAGCGAGTGTCCGCTAGGCCTTCGGGCAAAGGAGCCAGACAGTTGATCTGTCCAGACGTCTCCTGCCAATCCTGTCAAAGGTAAGGGAGCTTAGATCCCGCATGGAGTCAAACTATGAAAAACCGATACCCTATAAAAGGAAAAAACAGCTTACCGCATGAGCGTGACACTGCGTACTGAATCCGCGATCCTCGGTAGCGGATGCGGGGGCCTCGGCGCCCTTGAAAAGCACCTTCCAGGCATCTTCGTACGTCATGTCGAAGAGCCTGCTCAGAGTTCGGTGCCGCGCCGCACAGGTTGAAAGCCCGTTGTTGACACGGGAGGATCAGGCGGATGAGCATAACCTGGACTACGTTGACAAGTTTGAGCTTCTTGTCCACCAGGGTTTGGACGCATGTTTTGAGTCCGGTCAGCTCTCCTTTTTTACCCCACGACAGGCCCGTCTCCTTCCAGGAGGTGAGCCGCGTAGGGGGTCCGGACCGAAACTCGGGGGCTGCGACCCATTCGGGGTCGCGTGGCTCGGTGATGTAAAACCACCCCGATTGCCACCCCTTCAGGGTCTCCACAAAGGAGCCCTCGAGCCATAAGACGTTGGCCATCTTGCCCACCATGGCGCCTCCGCACTCCGCCTGGTTGCCGCACACCACCTTCGGCTTGACATTGAAAGTCTTGAGCCATAGGCCGAAATGGGGGCGGATGTGGAGGAAAGCCTCGCACATGACGATAAACGCCGAGATGTTGAGGACAAAGTTCGGGGCCAGATCGTGGAAATCCAGGCCATAGTAGAACATGAGCCCCCGGACAAATGGGTGAAGAGGGAAGCCCAGTCCGCGGAGGAAATGGGGGAGGAACACCACCCTCTCATGGGGCCTAGGGGTTGGGATGAGCTGCCCCTTTTCGGGAAGCTGGTACGCAATGTCGTTAGACAAGTATCCGGCCTTCCTCAGTTTTTTGATGTGTCCCTCCGTGACGAAGGAGACCATCCACTTGCCTCCCGCTCCGGACATGGCTGGAGAAGGTTGAGGTGGGGAGTGCGGAGTTGGGCGCTGGAGCTCGAGTGCGTGAGAATGGATAAGCAAGGGAGGAAGAAGGCGTAGGTGAAAAGGTGGATCCTTATCCCCTTATATGGGTGGACGCAACTACGTGTTCCCACCAGCCTGGTAAAACTCGCTTATCTCCAAGCGTCGTAATCAATGGCACGGTTGGGTTACCCAAGCCCGTATTGATGAGAATCCCAGAATAAGGGGACACGATCTCTGCTTTAACAAGACATGCCAAGGAAACCGCCTCGCATGACGTGCTGAGGTGGGATAATGAAACTACTCGGATAAAGGCTTGGCCGTGGTGTGTCACACTACGGAATACGTCAGCAGATTAGATTTCTGTAAATATTATTCTCTCTATGGCAACATGTGGAAACTTATTTTGTAGAGTCGGACACTATCTTTGTGTTCAAAAATCTTCTATGAAGTACTTGGAGGAGGAACCCGCCTTGCAATGCCGAAGACAATCTGCGCGCCGGACTCGTCGTCATTGAAGCCTGTTAAGACGGCCGAATCCGGACCGGTGATAGACTTTATATCCGGGGTTGTACACCGTTACGGCGTCCCCCACAGCATCATCACTGATAATGGCATGAACTTCATGGCCGACGAGGTAAAACTCTGGTGCAAAAACATGGGCATCAAGCTCGATTATGCTTCCGTCTATCACCCACAAACTAACGGCCAGGTCGAACGTGCAAATGGTCTTATCATGAGCGGCATCAAACCCAGATTAGTGCGGCCCCTCAAGGAATCTAACACGCACTGGGTAGAGGAGCTCGACTCCGTACTCTGGGGGCTGCGGACCATGCCGAATCGCACCACCGGATACACACCATTCTTTATGGTGTACGGGGCAGAGGCAGTTTTGCCTTGCGACATAATTCATGACTCACCTCGAGTGCGCATGTACCTAGAAAGAGAAGCCAAGCTCAATCGGCAGGACAGTTTGGACGCATTGGAGGAGGAGCGTGACGTGGCAAAAGCCCATTCCGCATTCTATCAACAGCAGGCTCGAAGATACCAAAGCAGAGAAGTACGGGCCAAAAATTACAACGTTGGCGAATTAGTTCTACGACTACCAGACAAGAAAAAGGACAAACTCAAGCCCAAGTGGGAAGGTCCCTTCATAATTGACCAAGTCCTGACTGGTGGAGCGTACCGCCTGCGGGATGCATCGGATAACCGACTCGAGCCAAACCCATGGAACGCAGCCCGTCTCCGAAGATTCTATGCCCAGCGCCGGACTCTGTGTTCGTCTCCTTCCTCTGTCCATTTTTTATATATTTTCTATCTTACATTTCTCTTATTCTCTCTCTCTCTCTCTCTTATAGCCTTTAAAGGCTCATAAAGAGACGCGCTATCCACGCTCATTAAACCTGGGGGCTTCTTTAAACAGAAGCTTATTCATACGGGCTTCATGCCCAACACATGTGTCACACTTCCGCATGTACCTTTTATTCACCATTATATGCATCGATATGACTTAAGTTTTGGCCAAGCTGGGTTGCCTGGCTCCTGTGCTTACCCCTACGTTCCCGATTGTTCGGCTAGGTGGTAAAGGGAGCACCTCTGTGATTGTTACTGCCGGGTCAGCCGGACGTGTACCTCAGACTGGGTGAAGCCGAAAGCTAGCGTTCTTAAGGGAATATTCGGTCGGTGAACTAAAGATGATCTTTTTTATTTTTATCTATACGCCCACAGATGTTTTTCCTGCGTTTCTTTTCGTAGCATGGACATGCACCTTAGGGCATGCCTCCCAGGGAAAGGAACCCCTAACGAAACTATTCTCCCTGGAAGATGTTTCTTACTAACCATGTAATATAACATAACTAGTCGGGCACTTGTCTGTTCACGCACTAATGACCCCTACGCCTGGTCTCCATGCATTCCCCGGTTCCTATATAACCGCATGGGAATTCAGACACACTCCGGACCGTCAGGTCCCGAGGCTAAAGCGAAAAGGTCGGCCATGACAAATGATCTAAAATCCGGCTAGAAGGCATTATAAATGTCAATTAAATTACATAGTCATTTTGACTGATTGTATTCCTCTTCAATACCATCTAACAGGCTGTCTAATTTACAGTCCTGCTGGGAATACTTTGCGGCCAACTCTACTTGGCCGTATACTAAGCTTACAGGGATCTCCTTCCCATCGGGCCCTACAGGACCGACCTCGGCCATGTGGTTGGGGTCAGCCTTTTTGTACCGTGTCTTCACCATGGCCCAGGCCTCCCTAGCGCCTTGACGGCAGGCCGATATCTTCCATAATCAGAAGCACCGCCGTGCTCCCTTTAGCTTCTCCGCAAGCTCTCCAAGACCTTCGGGCGTGGAGACAGATGGCCACAGGGCCTGGGCGACGCCTTGCATCGCCTGCCGAACTCGATCGAGCAGTTGCGAGAGCTCGGGAAGAAGGTCACTCGTAGAACCGGGCATCTCCTCTGCAGGACGACCTGTTAGCACACCTACAGACATTGCTCTGTTAGTCGACTTCCCCGCCGAACTTTCTTTCAAAGGTTCGTTCAAGCACTTACTAAATATGCCGCGCCAAAGCCGCTGATTCTCCTTCACAGAGTCTGACAGCTGGGCACGAACATCTTTCAGATCGACACCCAGCTTGGTGTTGGCATCTTGGAGATCGTTCTTCTCCCACCTCACCTTTGTTAGCACCTTCTCACCAGCCTTTAGCTGGCGTAGGAGGTGTTGCCTTTCCGGAATCAATCCGGTGCCATCTGCAATTTCATTTGTCAGATTCGCACCCATGTCGTTCTTCACAAAATACTTATCTTTCGAAGTGTATATTACCAGAGGGGGTCTCCTTGGGCTCCCCTGCCGCGGCTAGTGCGGCCTCAAGTTGGGCTTTGCACTCTTCCAGCTCCTCAAACAGTAGGGAATTCTTTTCTGTAAGAACCTGCATAACAAATGATCCTTAAATTAGTTATTCTAACCGTTTCAAGTCTCGGGGGCTACTGGTATATATATATATATAATTACCAAAATTTTCTTACCCGTATGTCTTTTACATATTGCTCCGTGGCTCTGGCTAGACCATTTTGAGCGGCACGGAGGTACGCATCTCCCGAGTTGAAGGCATCTAACGCCCCTTGGGAGAAACAAGCATCGCGAAGAATTATCCGGCGACGCCTGTGGTTCATGGCACTCTCCACCTCAGAGTTGGTGGCAGACAACCCGTCCACATCCTCCGTCGGAGGAGCGTCTGGCACGCGCCTTGCGTTCGCCTCCGCCTTCGGACCAGGCTTTGGAGCCTGGCTGGTGGAGGCACGATTGGCAGCCTCTCCGGATATAGTCCGGCGAGGTCTCTTTGTCCTGAAGGGAGCACGAGTGTCAATGTGCCTCGAAGGTATAACACCTGGGATAAGGGGGCGCGTCATACCTTTGCGCTGACGCCTCGGTCCGGACTGCACTTCTTTTCTGCCCACGGGGCCCTGCGGCCCCTCATTGGCTTGTCGCCGCAGGTTCGGCCTTCCGCCTTAAAAACCTCCCCTGCAAAGTTCGGTTGTAATCAGGAAACTGAAAACACGAGAGGGCGAACACCTATTCGGGGTACTGGGACTTCGATCTCAGTTACCCGGGAGGCCGGGATTAGCCCTGGGTAATCGGCCGTAATGGCCACCAAGGCGTTGTCCTTGCTCAATTGATGGAACACTCCATCAATCAGCTCCACAGATATGTCCAGATCCTCTTGAGAGGCCGGGTCGAGGGACCGTCCTGGGTCCTCGGGTTGTGGAGGAGGGCTGCTTATTTCCTTAACAGCCCGGCGCAGTTCCTGCATTGAAGTCGTCAGACTGAATATTTAACAATGGGAATACAAAATGGATGGGCAAGTAAATACGACCGCTTACCCAACTTGGGGGATTGTGCATAGAGAATCCACCCTGTGGGTTGACATGGAGAAATTCCTCCTCTTCTCCCTTATACAAAGTGGACAAGATCTTTAGTAGAGCGGCAGCTGAATCCGGCCCCTTACGGCCGTAGCGGGTGGCGTCGTCCTCCCCGTTGAAGTCCCACATGGGGTGGCTTCTATACTGAAGCGGTTGCACCCGCTGCATAATGCATTCGGCCATAACCCCGATCATGGTTAGTCCGAAATGGGCTAACAATCTTATTCGACCCATCAGGTAAATGATGTCCCTGTCACTTTCCCTCTGAGGGCTCCGTGGACGCCAGCTTAGGCGATTCTTTAAGGGAGCACTGTCGAATTCAGGGAGGCCGATCCGTACAGGATCCGGCAGCGGGACGTCTTCTATATAAAACCATTCCGAGGGCCAGTCTTCGGACGCCTTCTTTGGGGTTCCGGACAGATATCCGGTCCCGGTGATGCACCACACTTTGGCTCCGCCCACTTGATACATTGACCCCTCCTTAGAGCGGGGCACAAGGCAGAATAACCTTTTCCATAGCCCGAAATGAGCCTCGATACCCAAAAACAGCTCGCAGAGGGCTATGAAGCCCGCGATATGCAATACGGAGGCAGGCGTGAGATTGTATAGCTGGAGGCCATAGAACTCCAGGAGCCCCCGGAGAAATGGATGGATTGGAAATCCGAGCCCCCTTATTAAATAAGGGACGAGGCACACCCGCTCTCCTTTGGAGGGATTAGGGGCACTCTCCACTTGCTCTCCGCCATTATAGATGGCAAGGCCGGCTCGAACCGGGACCATATAGGATGGGGGGAGAAATCCCTTGGTCTGGAGCGTCACTAGCTCGCTATGCGGGATGGAGCATCTCTCCCAATATCCAGGCTGAGGACTGGAAGGGCGAGAGGAGGAGTCGCGATGGCTGGCCATGGTGGAATGGACCTTTGTCGGATGCGCTCTGATGAACACTCGCGAAGGGGGGAAGATGTGGTTTGGATCTAAATCCTCGTCCCCTTAAATAGGTCAGCTCATTTACGCGGCTAGGGGTGTGAATGTAAAAACACTCAGACTTTTCATATTCGTTTGACACGTGGGAAGCGACCATTATTGGGCGTAGAAACCAAGGAGCGCAACATCTACAAGAAACCGGACTTTATTCAACAGGTACACGGAATTTGGAGGAGAACCTGCCTTGCAATGCCGAAGACAATCTGCGCGCCGGACTCATCGTCATTGAAGCCTGGTTCGGGGGCTACTGAGGGAGTCCTGGATTAGGGGGTGTCCGGATGGCCGGACTATACCTTCGGCCGGACTCCTGGACTATGAAGATACAAGATTGAAGACTTCGTCCCGTGTCCGGAAGGGACTTTCCTTGGCGTGGAAGGCAAGCTTGGCGATACAGATATGTAGATCTCCTACTATTGTAACCGACTTTGTGTAACCCTAAACCCTCTCTGGTGCCTATATAAACCAGAGGGTTTTAGTCCGTAGGACAACATACACAACAACAATCATACCATAGGCTAGCTTCTAGGGCTTAGCCTCTTCGATCTCGTGGTAGATCTACTCTTGTACTACCCATATCATCAATATTAATCAAGCAGGACATAGGGTTTTACCTCCATCGAGAGGGCCCGAACCTGGGTAAAACTTCGTGTCCCTTTCCTCCTGTTACCATCCGGCCTAGACGCACAGTTCGGGACCCCCTACCCGAGATCCGCCGGTTTCGACACCGACAGATGGTAATTTATTTCCGCAAATTAAATAAAGCTATCATTACCCCTTACCTTTTATTGATCAAGTGCTAGAAAGATTATGCAAACATACACATTACTGCTTTCTAGATGGTTATTCTGGTTTCTCTCAAATACCTGTGTCGGCTAGAGATCAATCAAAGACTACTTTTACATGCCCTTTTGGTACTTTTGCTTATAGACGTATGCCTTTTGGTTTATGTAATGCACTTGCTACCTTTCAAAGATGCATGATGGCTATATTCTCTGACTTTTGTGAAAAGATTTGTGAGGTTTTCATGGACGACTTTTCCGTCTATGGTTCCTCTTTTGATGATTGCTTGAGCAATCTTGATCGAGTTTTGCAGAGATGTGAAGAAACTAATCTTGTCTTGAATTGGGAAAAGTGCCACTTTATGGTTAATGAAGGTATTGTCTTGGGGCACAAGGTTTCTGAAAGAGGTATTGAAGTTGATAAAGCCAAGGTTGACGCTATTGAAAAGATGCCATGTCCCAAGGACATCAAAGGTATAAGAAGTTTTCTTGGTCACGCCGGATTTTACAGGAGGTTCATTAAGGACTTCTCAAAAATTTCTCGGCCTCTGACTAATTTATTGCAAAAAGATATACCATTTGTCTTTGATGATGATTGTGTAGAAGCATTTGAAATACTTAAGAAAGCATTAGTCTCTGCACCTGTTGTTCAGCCACCTGATTGGAATTTACCCTTTGAAATTATGTGTGATGCTAGTGATTATGCTGTAAGTGATGTTCTAGGGCAAAGAGTTGATAAGAAATTAAATGTTATTCATTATGCTAGTAAGACTCTAGACAATGCTCAAATAAATTATCCTACTACTGAAAAAGAGCTTTTAGCAGTTGTATTTGCTTGTGATAAGTTCAGATCTTATATTGTTGATTCTAAAGTAACTATTCAAACAAATCATGCTGCTATTAAATATCTTATGGAAAAGAAAGATGCTAAACCTAGACTTATTAGATGGGTTCTCTTGCTACAAGAATTTGATTTGCATATTGTTGATAGAAAGGGAGCTGAGAACCCCGTTGCAGACAACCTGTCTAGGTTAGAAAATATTCTTGATGACCCACTACCTATTAATGATAACTTTCCTAATGAACAATTAAATGTTATAAGTGAAGGAAATATGCCCTAGAGGCAATAATAAAGTTATTATTTATTTCCTTATATCATGATAAATGTTTATTATTCATGCTAGAATTGTATTATCCGGAAACATAATACTTGTGTGAATACATAGACAAACTAAACGTCACTAGTGTGCCTCTACTTGACTAGCTCGTTAATCGAAGATGGTTATGTTTCCTAACCATAGACATGTGTTTTCATTTGATTAACGGGATCACATCATTAGGAGAATGATGTGATTGACATGACCCATTCCATTAAGCTTAGCACCCGATCGTTTAGTATGTTGCTATTGCTTTCTTCATGACTTATACATGTTCCTATGACTATGAGATTATGCAACTCCCGTTGCCGGAGGAACACTTTGTGTGCTACCAAACGTCACAACGTAACTGGGTGATTATAAAGGAGCTCTGCAGGTGTCTCCAAAGGTCATGTTGGGTTGGCGTATTTCAAGATTAGGATTTGTCACTCCGATTGTCGGAGAGGTATCTCTGGGCCCCTCTCGGTAATGCACATCACATAAGCCTTGCAAGCATTGCAACTAATGAGTTAGTTGTGAGATGATGTATTACGAAACAAGTAAAGAGACTTGCCGGTAACGAGATTGAACTAGGTATTGAGATACCGACGATCAAATCTCGGGCAAGTAACATACCGATGACAAAGGGAACAACGTATGTTGTTATGCGGTCTGACCGATAAAGATCTTCGTAGAATATGTATGAGCCAATATGAGCATCCAGGTTCCGCTATTGGTTATTGACCGGAGACGTGTCTCGGTCATGTCTACATTGTTCTCGAACCCGTAGGGTCCACACGCTTAACGTTACGATGACATTTTCATTATGAGTTTATATATTTTGATGTACCGAAGTTTGTTCGGAGTCCCGGATGTGATCACGGACATGACGAGGAGTCTCGAAATGGTCGAGACGTAAAGATTGATATATTGGAAGCCTATGTTTGGACATCGGAAGTGTTCCGGGTGAAATCGGCATTTTACCGGAGTACCGGGGGGTTACCGGAACCCCCGGTAACCTAATGGGCCTTAATGGGCCTAGTGGAGAAAGAGGAGAGGAGGCCTAGGGGCTGCCGCGCGCCCCTCCCCCCAAGTCCGAATTGGACAAGGAGGGGGGCGCCCCCCTTCCTTTCTTCCCTCTCCTCCTTCCCCCCAAGTCCTAATCCAACTAGGGAAAGGGGGGAGTCCTACTCCCGGTAGGAGTAGGACTCCTCCGGCGCGCCTCCTCCTAGGGCCGGCCGCACCCCCCTTGGTCCTTTATATACAGGGGCAGGGGGCACCTCTAGACACACAAGTTGATCCTCGTGATCGTTTTCTTAGCCGTGTGCGGTGCCCCCCTCCACCATACTCCTCGATAATATTCTAGCGGTGCTTAGGCGAAGCCCTGCGACAGTAGAACATCAAGATCGTCACCACGCCGTCGTGCTGACGGAACTCTACCCCGACACTTTGCTGGATCGGAGTCCGGGGATCATCATCGAGCTGAACGTGTGCTAAAACTCGGAGGTGCCGTAGTTTCGGTGCTTGATCGGTCGGACCGTGAAGACGTACGACTACATCAACCGCGTTGACATAACGCTTCCGCTGTCGGTCTACGAGGGTATGTAGACAACACTCTCCCCTCTCGTTGCTATGCATCACCATGATCTTGCGTGTGCGTAGGAAAATTTTGAAATTACTATGTTCCCCAACAGTGGCATCAGAGCCTAGGTTTTATGTGTTGATATTGTGCACGAGTAGAACACAAGTGAGTTGTGGGCGATATAAGTCATACTGCTTACCAGCATGTCATATTTTGGTTCGGCGGTATTGTTGGATGAAGCGGCCCGGACCGACATTACGCGTACGTTTACGCGAGACTGGTTCTACCGACGTGCTTTGCACACAGGTGGCTGGCGGGTGTCAGTTTCTCCAAATTTAGTTGAACCGAGTGTGGCTACGCCCGGTCCTTGCGAAGGTTAAAACAGCACCAACTTGACAAACTATCGTTGTGGTTTTGATGCGTAGGTAAGATTGGTTCTTGCTTAAGCCCGTAGCAGCCACGTAAAACATGCAACAACAAAGTAGAGGACGTCTAACTTGTTTTTGCAGGGCATGTTGTGATGTGATATGGTCAAGACATGATGCTAAATTTTATTGTATGAGATGATCATGTTTTGTAACCGAGTTATCGGCAACTGGCAGGAGCCATATGGTTGCCGCTTTATTGTATGCAATGCAATTGCGCTGTAGTGCTTTACTTTATCACTAAGCGGTAGCGATAGTCGTGGAAGCATAATACTGGCGAGACGACAACGATGCTACGATGGAGATCAAGGTGTCGCGCCGGTGATGATGGTGATCATGATGGTGCTTCGAAGATAGAGATCGCAAGCACAAGATGATGATGGCCATATCATATCACTTATATTGATTGCATGTGATGTTTATCTTTTATGCATCTTATCTTGCTTTGATTGACGGTAGCATTTTAAGATGATCTGTCACTAATTATCAAGATGATGAGAGCTCAAATTAATTTTGCAAAAGATTGTTAATAGGTCTAGAAAGAGTTAGTCTAAGAAACTTGATGATGCATTATGATCTTATAGAACTGCATACAAAAATCCTATGGGTATGTCTCTGTATAAACTGGTCTATGGAAAAGCATGTCACTTACCTCTCGAACTAGAACATAAGGCATATTGGGCTATTAAAGAGCTTAACTATGATTTTAAACTTGCCGGTGAAAAGAGGTTATTTGATATTAGCTCACTTGATGAATGGAGAACCCAAGCTTATGAAAATGCCAAATTGTTTAAAGAAAAAGTTAAAATATGGCATGAAAAAGGATACAAAAGCGTGAGTTTAATGTAGGTGATTATGTATTTCTATACAACTCTCGTTTAAGATTTTTTGTAGGAAAACTTCTCTCTAAATGGGAAGGCCCGTATGTTATCGAAGAGGTCTATCGTTCTGGTGCCATAAAAATCAACAATTTCGAAGGCACAAATCCGAAGGTGGTAAACGGTCAAAAAATTAAACATTATATCTCAGGTAATCCCATAAATGTTGAAACCAATATTATTGAAACCGTAACCCCGAAGGAATACATAAGAGACACTTTCCGGAACGTTTCAGACTCCGAAAAGGAATAGGTATGTGGTACGGTAAGTAAACCGACTTCAAAACAATTTTTAAGGCAATATTTCTCTATTTTGGAATATTTAGAAAAATAGAAAAATAAGAAGCAGTCCGGGAAGGACACAAGGGCCCCACGAGGGTGGTGGGCGCGCCCTACCCCCCTGGGCGCGCCCCCTACCTCGTGAGCACCTCGTGTGCCTTCCAGACTCCGTTTTCTTGCACATTACGTATTTTGGTCGGTAAAAATTCATTATATAATCTCCCGGAGGTTTTGACTCCCGTATCACGCAAAAATCTCCTGTTTTTGTTTCGAGCTGTTTTTCTGACAGATCTAGGTTATCATGACGGCCCCAAGCGCCTCCAAGGACAAGTTCTTCGAGAAGGTCATCAACCCTTACCTCGCGGAGGTGCTGCGACACCCTCAAACCATTGAGTTGCGTGATGGGTTGCTCCACATCCGCGATGAAGAGGGACCAAAGGGGACCGGAAGCATAGAGACGAGGCTCGAAGGATTGGAGCAACAAGTTTTCAAGTGCCAGGGGATGGTGGAGCGTGGAATCAACGCTAGCCACACGATGCTCGCGGAGTTCACTAACAATTACAAGCCGGATGCCAAGAACACCGAGGAAGCCATCTTCAAGCTATATGAGAAGATCGAGCACCTCCAAGCCCAAGTCTATGACCTTCAAAACCAAAACTGTGAGTATGAATATAGATTCAAAAGAATGAGTTTGGCTACAGATTTGAGGATTCCGGAGACTCGATCATCTTTCTATGATGGTGAACCTATGCCTTGGAAGATGGATGGCAAGCCCGCATCATCAACAACACCTCCGCCGTCTCCTCCAACAAAGAAGAATTGAGTATCTGGGTATGGGCACTCCCCTTGGCAACTGCCAAGCTTGGGGGAGGTGCCCCGGTATCGTATCACAATCACAACTCCTATCTTTACCATTTTTCTTAGTTCAATCCTATTAGTAGTATCTTGATCTAGTAGAATAAAGTTTATGGCATGATCTAGTTCTGAGTTTTGCTTTATGATCTCTTTATGTAGTCGAGTTCGTGAGCTATATAATAAAGATTAGTGTTGAGTCAAGGGCTTGATTATTTTGCCATGATCTTGGGTGAATAAAAGAAAAGAGAAAAGAATAAAAAGAAACAAAAAGTTCATATTGATTTTATTGAGAGTAATGACTTCACATAGAAAGAGTATGATAATTAAAAGTTGTTGGGAGTTGGCAGACATAGCTTTGGTCATTGTTGCAATTAATAGGAAGTAATAAGGAAAGAGAGGTTTTCACATATAGATATATTATCATTGACATCTTTTATGATTGGGAGCACTCATTAAAATATGACATGCTAAAGAGTTGATGTTGGACAAGGAAGACAACGTAATGAGTTATGTATTTCTTATATCTGAGATAAAGTATATTTTCATGGATCCTCTAACTTGTTGAGCTTGCCTTTCCCCCTCATGCTAGCCAAATTCTCAACACTAAGTAGAAATACTACTTGTGCTTCCAAAATCCCTAAACCAGTTTTGCCATGAGAGTCTACCATATCTACCTATGGATTGAGTAAGATCCTTCAAGTAAGTTTTCATCAGTGCAAAGCAATAAAAAATGCTCTAAATATGTATGATTGATTGGTGTGGGAGAAATAAGCTTTATACGATCTTGTGATGTGGAAGTAATAAAAACGACGGACTGCAAAATAAAGGTTCATATCACAAGGGGCAATATAAAGTGCCGTTCTTTCGCATTGAGATTTTATATATCCAACCATAAAAGCGCATGGCAACCTCTGCTTCCCTCTACGAATGGCCTATCCTTTATTATTATCCTCTACCTTATGCAAGAGTTATGGTGATCTTCACCTTTTTTTTCATTTTATCATTTGGCAAACTCAGCATGTTGGAAAGAACATGATATATATCTATACTAGTCTATACTAGTCTATAGTGTACCAATTTTGAATTTGGTCCCCTCTCTCTCCTCCTAGCATGTCAAGCCAAACATGGACCATTGATTCAGCTTGCTGTGTTCAAGATCTGCCGTCAGATCTTTACCAAACCGAACCCAAGGGCTGAGATCTTCGGGATTCGCAGCCGCCCCCGCGCGCGCTTTGGTTTTGAGCTCTTTGGATGCGTGCGCTCTGTTATTCTGGAAGCACCTAGAGCATCCCCACCTAAATAAAATACCAACAAAAAAATCCCGCACCATCTCCTCTCTCTCATCGAAGCAGACTCTGTTTCGTGGTTTCACCGTCCCCTCGCCGTCGCCCTGTACTCGCGCCACCGCTTCCTTCCTGTTCCTGGCATCTCCTCTAGAGACAGATCTGCCCTACGCCCCCAGCCGCGGCAAGCCCTCCTCCCTTTCAACCCCAATCGCTCAAACTCGGGCCGCTGCAGGAGCTTTTCCTTCATGCGTTCATAACCCCTTGCTACTGTTCCACGTGGTCGCCGCCACCGCTTCCTGGCAACTCCGGCCGTATGCGCATCAGACCAATCCGCCCCGGATGCCATCGCTGCTGCAAGTGCTAGCAGCCGGATGACATACCAGTGCAGCCCGACGGCCGTGAACAAAGCATCCTCAACCTCACGCACTAACAGCTTAGATGTTGAAGAGGTAAGATACAATTTGAGAAAGTATAGAAGTGGTGCTAATTTCTTTGATGATCTTTATACATTCTAATTATATGTGTATCAGATGCCATAAATCCGAACCCAGATTTTGTATTTCAGTATAGAAATCAAGAAATTATATCACAGCATACTCTGACCACCACATGTTTGTGTTTATGTCCACAAAGTTTTTTTTCCGTTTCATTTCTCATACTTCCATAGAAGTGTTACAGCCATTTAAAACCCCATCTTCACTGCTGTATGTTACATTTGAAATGATCCTTTATAGAGAGCACTGCTATATGTTACACTGTACCATGTCAAAATCTGTACTGACAAAACATCAATACTGTCTATTGTTGGATTATTTATGAATATCAATTAATATGCAAAAAAATAGTTTGCTACAAGAAGTTTTATGTGACTTAAGCTTCGCGTGCGTATACTGCTGCATGCTCTGCCTATGCTTATGCTAATGTCGTCTACTATGTTGCTCAGCGCCTTGGCAGAGTCAAGTGTGGACAATTATCTAGGAAGCAAGTGAATGGAAGTTCAAGTAACCATACAGCAGGATCCATTGGAATGCCATTACGGGCCCCTTTTCAAGATATTACAAATGTGGTTGACTCACATAGTTTATCAAAAGGGAAACAAGGTACGTCCTTAATATTTCTGGTCACCAGAATATTGAAACAAGATTAGAACTTCTTAGATGTTAAATATATAAATAAAACCTATGCCTTGTGTATTAAAAGAGTGCTCACGGTTTTTCTGAAATGTTCTATTTATTTCAGCACAAAAAATTCTTGGTTCAGTGGATCATCCAATTACTGGGACAAAACGATCAATCAATCTATCTGGCATATCCATACAGTCAAATACTCCTTCAACTGGACACGTAAGTCTACCAACAAATGCTTCCGAGCGTAAGCGTTATCGTGATCGGGAAAGATACTTGGAGATGACTCCAGAATAGCGCGCTGCCTACCTGGAAAGGAACCGTGAGTACAAACGGAGAAGGAAAAATCCTGCTGCAGTTAGTGATAATGCACAATCTGGGAGTCAAACTTGTACTTGTACCAATGGAAGCATGCACACAACTATTCTCACCAGTTCAATTACAGAAGGTACATATTAATGCAATAATATTCTGTCTTACTTTTTTAGTATTAACATAAATTCCTTCATGTCCTAATTATTATTACATGAATTGTCACTTAATCATGTTATGTTTATCTCCAAAACGGGCATGTATATGTATATAAGGAAAAACATGCTTATCATTCAGATTGTGATAGGCATTTCTGATGAGTAGAATATTACATCCACTTCCTGCTCTACTATTATTTGTTAATACATATTACTGTATAATTATTTTTTTTGGCGAAACTCATACCAATAATTTGATGAGCTTAAACTTTCTGCATCTTACAATATCCTTCGATTTGGCATAATCAGTCTAGTTGCTAAAAGTTAGACCGTGATCAGTCCATCCGACATATCTACATCATGTAATTAATTGACAGGTACTGGTCAACATAAGCGTGTATCAGCATTCCTGGACAAGGGCAGTGGACATAAGAGAAGGAGAATGTCTAATGGGGCAGGTCGTAGTAATACTGGAAAGGGAACACATGAAGATGGTGTAGCCAATGAGCAGGAAGACCATGACAGCACCATCTATGTTCCAGATGGTTCTTTTCCTGTCCTAGAAGGTAATACAATTGTCACGGTGTACCATAGCAATTTCTAATGCATCGATCAATCATCGACTTTACTTCTCCTAAAATATTATTTTACTGATTGACAAATTGATGTATAGATGAAATTGGGCAATCTGAATATATGACTGAAGATGATGATGAAGATGATGAGGGTTACATATTCGCTGGACACGGTAAGCATTAATGTGTGTTCTTAGTATAAATAATTATTACTACCATTGCGACACAGTTTTCTCACTATTAAAAAGAATGAACAGGAACGGATTGCGTATTATCATATCGAGACCAAAACCATGCAAATTGTGAAATGCAAGAGGATCCCTTTGATTGTATATATCGGAATGTACCAAGTGGCCATCATGTTTTGGAGCCAGTGCCTAACTGCACAAATTGCAATGCAAAACGGTTCCAGTATGAGAATCCAACATTTTGTTGCATGGGTGGCAAGGTCAAGATAGTAACTCCATATGTTCCTGATGAAATGCGCCGACTATACACAAGTCAAGATCCTGACGCTAAGTACTTTCAGGACAATATCCGGTACTTCAATTCTCACTTCTCTTTTACCTCTCTTGGTGTTATCTTGGACCAGAGATATTGCAATAAAAAGTCTGGTGTTTACACTTTCCGTGCACAAGGTCAAATTTATCATCGAATTGATCAATTGGTTCCAGTAGAAGATGGCCCTAAGCATTTACAACTATACTTTTATGACACTGAATCAGATTTGCAACACAGATTTCGTTATTCTCCTAATCTTGATAGAGTTCTCATTGGAAAATTGGCGAGCATACTTTCATCTAATCCTTACGCCCAGACATTTCGAAGCCTTGGTTCAGTGTCAAACCTTGATGAGTATCGAATTGAGCTCAACACAGACATTTCTTTAGATCAACGAGTATATAATGCACCAACTACATCACAAGTAGCAGCAATCTGGGTAGAAGGAAATAATCCTCAGGGTCACTTCGATAGGAGTATAATGGTATATGGTAAATCAAATGATCCACAGTACATAAAAGCGTACCATGGCTGTTATGACCCACTTTCATATCCACTATTTTCCCAAACGGGGAAGTTGGGTGGAACTTGAAAATACCAAAAGTGAGATCAAATGTCATTGTTAATAAGATCAATCAAGAAGGTGACTATAACAAAGAAGGTAAATTGTGCCGCATAATCAACTGTCACTTATATTATATTTTAAAAATTATTTATCTAAATTAAAATGTTTTCCATTATAGGGATGGAGTATAACTCTGGTTCATTTGTTTCACCAAGGGAATACTATTGTTTCAAACTGCAAGTGCGACCGAATGAATTTAATGTTTTGCTTTTTGGCAAACGACTAACTCAACAGTACATTGTTGATATGTACATTAAGATTGAGTCAATAAGATTGGCATTCTACCTAAAACCAGCAAACCAAAATCTTATACGAGCAAATTTATATCAAGGGCTGGTTGATAGTGTTGTTGCGGGTGAGACACGTGTGTGCATGAATGGGAAGCATATAGTGCTCCCACCCTCTTTCATAGGAGGCCCACGGGACATGAGGCGACGATATCTAAACGCCATGGCTTTGGTCCAATGGTTTGGAAAACCAGATCTATTTCTTACAATGACATGCAATCCAAGTTGGGAGGAGATAACAAAAGAGCTCGCACCAGGACAATTAGCACAAGATCGGCCAGATTTGGTAGCACGAGTATTCAAGGCAAAATTGGAGGATCTTAAGAATCTTATATTTAAAAAGAATTTTTTTGGTGAAGTTGCCGCTCACGTGCGTGTTATTGAATTTCAAAAGAGGGGGCTACCCCATGCACATTTCTTAATAATCCTAAAGTCGGATTATAAGATAAATAACCCAGATCAGTATGATCAAATTATATCAGCTGAAATTCCTAACAAAAACAAGTACCCAGTGTTACATGATTTAGTTATTAAACACATGATGCATGGGCCCTGTGGCGTTCTCAATAGTAAAAATTCCTGCATGCAAAATGGGGAATGTAAATACCATTATCCCCAAGCATTCTCAGATGCTACATTGCAAGGGAAAGACTCATATCCAATTTATAGACGCAGGGATGATGGCCGTAAAGTGCGCATTAGGGGATCTGTTTTGGATAATAGATGGGTTGTGCCGTATAATCCATACCTACTTATGAGATATAATTGCCATATAAACATCGAAGTTTGCTCCAGCATCAAGGCTGTTAAGTATTTATTTAAGTACATTTACAAGGGTCATGACCGTGCCTCTTTTATTGTAGAAGCCGCAGAAGGTCGAGTTATTGATGAAATTCGTGAGTATAGAGATGCCCGCTTTATATCACCTCCAGAAGCAATATGGAGAATTTACTCTTTCGACCTGAGTGAGATGTCTCCTCCCGTTCTACAATTACAAGTCCATTTGCCAAATATGCATTTGGTCCGTTATAAAGACTGACAATTTGGAAAATGTGATTAGTATAGAATCATCTTCCAGGACAATGCTTACTGAGTATTTTAGAATGAACTCTATCGATCCTTATGCTAGAAATTTCCTATATAAGGAATTCCCTGAATTTTATACATGGCAGAGGAACCACAAGACATGGAGACAACGTACCAAGAGAATTCAAATAGGTCGATTTGTGGCTGCTCACCCTGCAGAAGGTGAACGCTATTACTTGAGAATATTGCTAAACCATGTGAGGGGGGCTACATCTTTTGATGATTTACGTACTGTTGATGGTGTTGTTTTCTCCACATTTAGAGAAGCTGCAGAGAGAAGGGGTCTCATAGAAGCAGATGATAGTATTTCTGACTGTCTCACCGAAGCTGCCACATTTCAAATGCCCTATGCACTTAGAAGGCTTTTTGCTACAATTTTGGCATTTTGCGAAGTTACAAATGTTCGTGCATTATGGAACAATCACTTTGAAGCAATGTCTGACGATTTTCGTAGGGAGAACATAAGTGATGAAGCAATCGAGAAACTCGTGCTTGGAGATATTCGATATTTGTTATATTCCATGGGAAAGGACATCAAGACCTTTGATCTTCCAGATCTATTGGATGCTGATGATCTGGACAGCTTAGAGGCGAGAGAATTGAGTGAAGAAATGTCTATTGAAGTTGCTAAAGAAGACCTGGAGCTGCAGGCAACTTTAAACAATGAACAACAGCTTGCTTTTGATGAAATAATGGACCACGTCTTGAACCAGAAGGGTAAGGTCTTCTTCATCGATGGTCCAGGAGGTACAGGAAAGACGTGCCTTTATAAAGCTTTATTGGCAAAAGTAAGATCAATGGGTTTGATAGCCATTGCAATAGCAACATCTGGCATTGCAGCTTCTATCATGCCTGGTGGTCGGACGGCCCATTCCAGATTTAAAATACCAATAAATGTTCAAGAAGATACTGTGTGCAACTTCAGTAAGCAGAGTGGGACAGCTGAATTACTTCGAAGAGCATCTTTGATAATTTGGGATGAAGTTGCCATGACAAAACGGCAAGCAGTTGAGGCACTTGATAGATCCCTGCAAGATATTACTGGTTGTAGATCACAATTTGGAGGTAAAGTAATTGTGTTCGGAGGAGATTTCCGACAAGTCCTTCCAGTAGTTAGGCGTGGCACTAGAGCCCAAATTGTTAATGCCATTCTCAGAAAATCTTATCTGTGGGAGGATATAAGACAAATAAAACTCTGGCGCAATATGAGAGCACAAACAGATCCATGGTTCTCTGATTTTCTCTTGAGAGTTGGCAATGGCGTTGAAGAATCAATTGGTGAAGACTATGTGCATTTACCTGAAGAGATGGTTGTAGGTTACACACATTCAGAGACCTCGGTTAGTAAGTTGCTAAACGAAGTATTTCCTTCACTTGACAAGAATGGAAGATTACCGTCTTATATAAGTTCTCGTGCCATTCTTTCCACCAAAATGAATACGTGGATGAATTAAATGTGAAGCTTATAGATCGATTTCCTGGAGAAGAAAAGGTCTACTATAGTTTTGATTCAGCAGTGGATGATACTCACAATCACTACCCACCTGAATTCCTGAATTCTCTCATACCTAATGGCCTACCTCCACATGTTCTCAGGCTGAAAATAAATTGCCCTGTGATCTTGCTTCGGAATTTAGATCCTCATAATGGGTTATGCAATGGAACAAGGCTTATTATTAAGGCATTTCAAGATAATGCTATCGATGCTGAAATTATTGGAGGACAACATGCTGGAAAGCGAGTATTCCTTCCAAGAATACCTTTGTATCCTTCTGAAGATGATGTGCTTCCCTTCAAGTTCAAGAGAAAGCAATTTCCAATTCGTCTTAGCTTTGCAATGACAATCAATAAAGCTCAAGGTCAAACAATTCCGCATGTTGGTATCTACCTTCCAGAACCTGTGTTCTCTCACGGTCAACTATATGTTGCATTGTCCCGAGGAATATCAAGGCAAACAACAAGAATACTTGCCAAGCCAAACAGGGATGTCGACCCATCAGGAAAAAGTACCAAAAATATTGTCTATAAGGAGGTTTTGGCACGATAAATGTATATAATGCATAACTGTCTTTGTTTCATATATATGAGCATGCTTTACTTTGTCTCATAATATTGGTACGTTGATAATTGTTGAGATTTTTTTATAAATATACGCATATATTAGAATCATGAATAACATAGGCCTTATATTCTAATATGTTCTACAGATATATGAATACATAATGTTTTCTGTTCAGAGAGAGCACGAATGGAGTATTGTGCTACTATTGTCAACTTTTTTGTTTGCTGTAGTTCTAAGTTTGTGTCCAGAAGATCATCAACTAGATCAGGATCCTTGTTTCATGTATAATACACCGAATCATTTTTTATGTGCAAACCATGAATTTGATTTGCTAAGCTGGAATTTGGTCATTTACGTTTTTTGATTATGCTAGCCTTAGATTGCACAAAACCATGATCGACATTGCAGACTGGTTTTATACCATATAGAAGGTGTTGTTTTTATCTTGTCATTGAATGCCTCTTCGCACATTTTTTTGTCTCAATACTTAACTTGATACACTCTCATGTTGGCAAGGTCAATTGGAATCTTATGCCTTTATGGATCATGAACTTGAAATGAAGGCTTCTGCTGAGCTCTAAGCATCCATGCTTCAGGCAACATTACTATTAGGTGCCAGCTTCATTTTGGCATGAGCTACCCTCTTTAGTTGTGGATTTGAAAAATGTTAGTAAAAGAAGTGTATGTATCTATATGTACTGTTGTACGTGACATAGCTGTCTATAAACAATATGTGAGATCAACCCTGAAAACAAACTCAGCTCGCAAATAGCAATAATTGTATGGTGGGCGATTCTACCATGACCTATTTGGTTATAAGTTATTGATGTTTGACTTGTAGCTGTGAGCACTTGTGTTGTTGCATATTGTAGTTGAGCTTTTGCTTATGTTGTATAGTAGGATACATTTTCCAAACCTATATATGGATGAGAAACAAGGGGTCTAAAAATAGAAATGACTATTTTCTTTTACGTAAATTGGACCCTCTGCTATCTTTTAGTTCCATCTCAACTGGTTACTACGTGCAAAGCACGTGCAGTTTACTAGTATATATATATATATATATATATATATATATATATATATATATAATTGGATGTAGGGGAGCATGAACCATTATTGTTGACATTACCCTTGAGGTAAAAGGTTGTGGGGCAAAACTATAAGCCCCTATCTTTCTCTGTGTCCGATTAAAACTCCGTAACCACAAGTATCGCGTGAGTGTTAGCAATTATGGATGACTAAATGATAGTTGAGTATGTGGACTTGCTTTTTAGCTCTGACATAGACTCTTTCCGATGTTATGATAAATTGCAATTGCTTCAATGACTGAGATTATAGTTTGTCGGAGCCCAATAAGGTTTATGATTTATACTTTTGCATTGTGAATAGAACATCACTTGAACATAAGTAATCATATGACAAAATCTATATATGTTGCTGTTATGAGAATAATCATGATGCCTTCATGTCTGTATTTTATTTTTTTATCGACGCCTGTACCTCTAAACATGAGGACATATTTATTGTTATCGGCTTTTCGCTTGAGGACAAGCGAGGTCTAAGCTTGGGGGAGTTGATACGTCCATTTTGCATCATGCTTTTATATCGATATTTGTCGCATTATGGACTGTTATTTCACTTTATGTCACAATACTTATGGCTATTCTCTCTTATTTTACAAGGTTTACATAAAGAGGGAGAATGTCGGCAGCTGGAATTCTGGTCTGGAAAAGGAGCAAATATTAGAGACCTATTCTGCGCAACTCCAAAAGTCCTGAAACTCCACGGAACGTCTTAAAAGAAATAAAGAAAAATTCACGCCAAAAATGAAGGCCAGGGGGCCCACACCCTTCTCACGAGGGTGGGGGCACCCCCCTAGGGCGCGCCCCCTACCTCGTGGGCCCCCTGGTGGCTCTCCGATGCCCATCTTCTCCTATATGAGGTCTTTCGATGAGAAAAAAATAGGAAGGAACTTTTCGGGACGAGACTCCGCCGCCATGAGGCGGAACCTTGGCGGATCCAATCTAGAGCTCCGGCAGAGCTGTTCTGTCGGGGAAACTTCCCTCCCGGAGGGGGAAATCATCACCATCGTCATCACCAACGCTCCTCTCATCGGGAGAGGGCAATCTCCATCAACATCTTCACCAGCACCATCTCATCTCTAAACCCTAGTTCACTCTTGTATCCAATTCTTGTCTCAAAGTCCGGGATTGCTGCTAGTAGGTTGCTAGTAGTGTTGATTACTCCTTGTAGTTGATGCTAGTTGGTTTATTTAGTGGAAGATCATATGTTCAGATCCTATATGCATATTATTACCCCTCTGATTATGAACATGAATATACTTTGTGAGTAATTACGTTCGTTTCTGAGGACAAGGGAGAAGTCTTGCTATGAGTAGTCATGTGAATTTGCTGTTCGTTTGATATTTTGATAAGATGTATGTTGTCTAGCCTCTAGTGGTGTTATGTGAACGTCGACTACATAACATCTCACCATTATTTGGGCCTAGAGGAAGGCATTGGGAAGTAATAAGTAGATGATGGGTTGCTAGAGTGACAGAAGCTTAAACCCTAGTTTATGCGTTGCTTCGTAAGGGGCTGATTTGGATCCATATGTTTCATGCTATGGTTAGGTTTACCTTAATACTTTTGTTGTAGTTGCGTATGCTTGCAATAGAGGTTAACGATAAATGGGATGCTTGTTCAAGTAAGAACAACACCCAAGCACCGGTCCACCCACATATCAAATTATCAAAGTATCGAACACGAATCATATGAACGTGATGAAAACTAGCTTGATGATATTCCCATGTGTCCTAGGGAGCGCTTTTCCTATTATAAGAGTTTGTTCCGGCTTGTACTTTGCTACAAAAGGATTGGGCCACCTTGCTGCACTTTATTTACTTTTGTTACTTGTTGCTCGTTACAATCTATCTTATCACAAAACTATCTGTTACCACTTATTTCAGTACTTGTAGAGAATACCTTGCTGAAAACCGCTTATCATTTCCTTCTGCTCCTCATTGGGTTCGACACTCTTACTTATCGAAAGGACTACAATAGATCCCCTATACTTGTGGGTCATCAATTCCATGCTCCACCATCCCCTGGCACTTGAAAACTTGTTGCTCCATTGCTTCGAGCCTCGCCTCCACGCTTCCGGTTCCCTTTGGTCCCTCAGCATCGCGGATGTGCAGCAACCCATCACGCATCTCAATGGTTTGAGGGTGTCGCAGCACCTCCGCGAGGTAAGGGTTGATGACCTTCTCGAAGAACTTGTCCTTGGAAGCACTTGAGGACGTCATGATAATCTAGATCTGACAGAAAAACAGCTCGAAACAAGAACATAAAATATTTGCGTGATACGGGAGTCAAAACCTTCGGGAGAATATATAGTGGATTTTTACCGACCAAAATACGTATCGTGCAAGAAAACGGAGTCCGGAAGGCACACGAGGTGCTCACGAGGTAGGGGGCGCGCCCTCCACCCTCGTGAGGCCCTCGTGTCCTTCCCGGACTCCTACTTATTTTTCTAAATATTCCAAAACGGAGAAATATTGCCTTAAAAATTGTTTTGGAGTCGGTTTACTTACCGTACCACATACCTATTCCTTTTCGGAGTCTGAAACGTTCTGGAAAGTGTCCCTTATGTATTCCTCCAGGGTTACAGTTTCAATAATATTGGTTTCAACATTTATGGGATTACCTGAGATATAATGTTTGATTCTTTGACCGTTTACCACTTTCGGATTTGTGCCTTCGAAGTTGTTGATTTTTATGGCACCGGAACGATAGACCTCCTTGATAACATAGGGGCCTTCCCATTTAGAGAGAATTTTTCTGCAAAAAATCTTAAACGAGAGTTTTATAGCAATACATAATCACCTACATTAAACTCACGCTTTTGTATCCTTTTGTCATGCCATCTTTAAACTTTTTCTTTAAACAACTTGGCATTTTCATAAGCTTGGGTTCTCCATTCATCAAGTGAGCTAACATCAAATAACCTCTTCTCACCGGCAAGTTTAAAATCATAATTAAGTTCTTTAATAGCCCAATAAGCCTTGTGTTCTAGTTCGAGAGGTAAGTGACATGCTTTTCCATAGACCATTTTATACGGAGACATACCCATCGGATTTTTATATGCAGTTCTATAGGCCCATAATGCATCATCAAGTTTCTTGGACCAATTCTTTCTAGACCTATTGACCGTCTTTTGCAAAATTAATTTGAGTTCTCTATAACTCAATTCTACTTGACCACTAGACTGTGGGTGATACGGAGATGCAATTCTATGATTGATGTCATATTTAGCAAGCATTTTACGGAAAGCACCATGAATAAAATGTGAACCACCATCAGTCATTAAATATCTAGGAACTCCAAACCTTGGAAAGATAACTTCTTTAAGCATTTTAATAGAAGTGTTATGATCAGCACTACTAGTTGGAATATCTTCTATCCACTTAGTAACGTAATCAACAGCAACTAGAATATGTGTATAACCATTAGAGGAAGGAAAAGGTCCCATATAGTCAAAGCCCCAAACATCAAATGGTTCGATAACAAGTGAATAATTCATAGGCATTTCTTGACGTCTACTAATATTACCAATTCTTTGACATTCATCACAAGATAGGACAAACTTATGGGCATCCTTGAAGAGGGTAGGCCAATAAAAACCGGATTGCAATACCTTATGTGCAGTTCTATCTCCCGCGTGGTGTCCTCCATAAGTTTCAGAGTGGCACTTGCGTAGGATCTGTTCATGTTCATGCTCAGGTACACAACGTCTAATAACACCATCTACTCCTTCTTTATAAAGATGTGGGTCATCCCAAAAGTAATGTCTCAAATCATAGAAAAACTTTTTCTTTTGTTGGTATGTGAAGCTAGGTGGTATGAATTTAGCAACAATGTAATTAGCATAATCAGCATACCAAGGAGTACTACGAGAAGTACTTATGACATTTAATTGTTCATCTGGAAAGCAATCATCAATAGGTAGTGGGTCATCAAGAACATTCTCTAACCTAGATAAGTTGTCTGCAACGGGGTTCTCAGCTCCTTTTCTATCAACAATATGTAAATCAAATTCTTGTAGCAAGAGAACCCATCTAATAAGTCTAGGTTTAGCATCTTTCTTCTCCATAAGATATTTAATAGCAGCATGATCAGTGTGGATAGTTACTTTAGAATCAACAATATAAGATCTGAACTTATCACAAGCAAATACAACTGCTAAAAGTTCTTTTTCAGTAGTAGCATAATTTGTTTGAGCATTGTCTAGAGTCTTACTAGCATAATGGATAACATTTAATTTTTTATCAACTCTTTGCCCTAGAACAACACCTACAGCATAATCGCTGCATCACACATAATTTCAAAGGGTAAATTCCAATCAGGTGGCTGAACAATAGGTGCAGAGACTAATGCTTTCTTAAGTATTTCAAATGCTTCTACACAATCATCATCAAAGACAAATGGTATATCTTTTTGTAATAAATTAGTCAGAGGCCGAGAAATTTTTGAGAAGTCCTTAATGAACCTCCTATAAAATCCGGCGTGACCAAGGAAACTTCTTATACCTTTAATGTCCTTGGGACATGACATCTTTTCAATAGCATCAACCTTGGCTTTGTCAACTTCAATACCTCTTTCAGAAACTTTATGCCCCAAGACAATCCCTTCATTAACCATAAAGTGGCACTTTTCCCAATTCAAGACAAGATTAGTTTCTTCACATCTCTGCAAAACTCGATCAAGATTGCTCAAGCAATCATCAAAAGAAGATCCATAGACGGAAAAGTCGTCCATGAAAACCTCACAAATCTTTTCACAAAAGTCAGAGTATATAGCCATCATGCATCTTTGAAAGGTAGCAGGTGCATTACATAAACCAAAAGGCATACGTCTATAAGCAAAAGTACCAAAAGGGCATGTAAAAGTAGTCTTTGATTGATCTTTAGCCGACACAGGTATTTGAGAGAAACCAGAATAACCATCTAGAAAGAAGTAATGTGTATGTTTGCATAATCTTTCTAGCATTTGATCGATAAAAGGTAAGGGGTAATGATCTTTCTTAGTAGCCTTATTTAATTTGCGGAAATCAATTATCATCCTATAACCTGTAATAATTCTTTGTGGAATCAATTCATCTTTATCATTAGGAACAACAGTAATACCTCCCTTCTTAGGGACACAATGAACAGGACTTACCCACTGACTATCAGCAACGGGATAAATTATACCTGCCTCCAGAAGCTTTAGTATTTCTTTTCTTACCACTTCTTTCATTTTAGGATTCAGACGCCGTTGAGGATCACGAACTGGTTTGGCATATGCTTCCAAATTTATTTTATGTTGACATAGAGTGGGACTAATGCCCTTAAGATCATCAACAATATATCCAATAGCACCACGGTGCTTCTTCTGAGTTTTCAATAATCTTTCTTCTTCATGCTCTGAAAGGTTAGCACTAATAATAACAGGATATATCTTCTTTTCATCAAGATAATCATATTTAAGATTATCAGGCAACGGTTTAAGCTCAAACACGGGATCACCCTTAGGTGGAGGGGTATCCCCTAGGATTTCAATAGGCAAATTGTGTTTTAGAATAGGTTCCTGTTTAAAGAATACTTCATCTATTTCCCTTCTTTCATTCATAAACATATCATTCTCATGGTCTAGCAAATATTGTTCTAAAGGATCACTAGGAGGTACGGCAATAGAAGCAAGACCAATAATTTCATCCTTACTAGGCAATTCTTCTTCACGGTGTTGTTTACTAAATTTAGAGAAATTAAATTCATGAGTCATATCATCTAAACCAACAGTAACAACATCCCTTGTGCAATCTATGGTAGCATTAACAGTATTCAAGAAGGGTCTACCGAATATAATGGGACAAAAGCTATCTTGTGGGAACCAAGAACAAGAAAACCAGCAGGATATTTAGTTTTCCCACACAAGACTTCAATATCTCTAACAATTCCCATTGGTGCTATAGTATCTCTATTAGCAAGTTTAATAGTGACATCAATTTCTTCTAACTCAACAGGTGCAATGCCATGCATAATTTCTTTGTATAAGTCAATAGGTATTGCACTAGCACTAGCACCCATATCACATAAGCCATGATAACAATGATCTCCTATTTTAACAGAAATAACAGGCATGCCTACCACGGGTCTAGGTTTATCTAAATCACAGGGTTTAGCAATTCTAGCAGTTTCATTACAGAAGTAAATAACATGCCCATCTATATTATCAGACAAGAGATCTTTAACAATAGCAATATTAGGTTCAACTTTAACTTCCTCAGGAGGTGTATATGTTTTAATATTGCTTTTACGAACCATAGTTGAAGCTTTAGCATGATCCTTTATTCTAACAGGGAAAGGTGGTTTCTCAATATAAGAAGTAGGGACAATAGGATCATTATAAGTGATAGTCTTTTCTTCAACTTTAATAGGTGCAGCTACTTTTACTTCTATGGGAGGATGATATTTAAACCACTTCTCCTTGGGGAGATCAACATAAGTAGCAAAAGATTCACAGAAAGAGGCTACTATCTCAGAATCAAGTCCATATTTAGTGCTAAACTTATGGAAAATATCGGTATCCATAAAAGATTTAACACAATCAAACTTAGGTGTCATACCTGACTCCTTACCATTGTTGAGGTCCCAATCTTCAGAGTTGCGTTTAATTCTTTCCAATAAATCCCATTTGAATTCAATAGTCTTCATCATAAAAGAGCCAGCATAAGAAGTATCAAGCATGGTGCGATTGTTACCAGAAAGCCGAGCATAAAAATTTTGAATAATCATTTCTATTGAGAGCTCATGATTGGGGCATGAATATAACATTGACTTAAGCCTTCCCCAAGCTTGAGCGATGCTTTCTCCTTCTCGAGGCCAAAAATTATATATATAATTGCGATCACGATGAACAAGATGCATAGGATAAAACTTCTGATGAAATTCCAATTTCAATCGTTTGTAATTCCAAGACCTCATATCATCACATAGCCTATACCATGTCGATGCATCTCCCCTCAAAGATAAGGGGAAGACCTTCTTCTTAACAACATCTCCGGGTACACCTGCAAGCTTAAATAATCCACAAACTTCATCCACATATATTAGATGTTCATCAGGATGTTTTGTTCCATCTCCTAAAAAAGATTAGCTAGCAGTTTTTCCATTATACCTGAAGGAACTTCAAAGAAAGCATTTTCATCTTAATTTTCATTTTCAGTAGTGTCGGTGTCAAAACCGGCAGATCTCGGGTAGGGGGTCCCAAACTATGCATCTAGGTGGATGGTAACAGGAGGCAGGGGACACGATGTTTTACCCAGGTTTGGGCCCTCTTGATGGAGGTAAAACCCTACGTCCTGCTTGATTGTTCTTGATAATATGAGTAGTACAAGAGTAGATCTACCACGAGATCAGAGAGGCTAAACCCTAGAAGCTAGCCTATGGTATGACTGTATGTTGTCCTACGGACTAAAACCCTCCGGTTTATATAGACACCGGAGGAGGCTAGGGTTACACAAGGTCGGTTACAAAGGAGGAGATATAAATATCTGTATTGCCTAGCTTGCCTTCCATGCCAAGTAGAGTCCCATCCGAACATGGGACGAAGTCTTCAATCTCGTATCTTCATAGTCCAATAGTCCGGCCAAAGGATATAGTCCGGCTGTTCGGAGACCCCCTAATCCAGGACTCCCTCAGTAGCCCCTAAACCAGGCTTCAATGACGATGAGTCCGGCGCGTAGTGTTGTCTTCGGCATTGCAAGGCGGGTTCCTCCTCTGAATACACCACGGAAGAGTTTGAATACAAGGATAGTGTCCGACCCTGCAAAATAAGTTCCACATACCACCGTAGAGAGAATAATATTTCCACAAATCTAATCTGCTGACACGTTTTGGCAGGATGACATCACGCCATGGCCCGGTAATTATTTGAACCATTTTTCTTTAACCAGCCCCGCACATAACACGAGGCGGTTTCTTGACACGTCTTGTCAAAGAAGAGATCGTGTTCCCCTTATCACGGGATTCTCATCAATACGAATGTGGGTAACCCAAACATGCATGTTGGTATGACTCCTAGATCTTAGGTAAGTCTCAAACAGCCACGAGGAGGACGCCTGATATTCGTCCCCTTTATAAAGGGACAAGGGTTTTTCTTTTTTCCCTCCCGTGCTCAATCGAATCCTTTCCCCGCCTCGAGTTCTAACACCCAAAGCCCAGGTCAGGTGCTTCGGACCTTCAATCATGTCAGGATCCAGGCTTCAAGGCCGGTGGATGCCTTCCTCCGTCACGGAGGAGGACATCAAGAAGTTAAGGGAGGCCAGATATCTGACCGCCAAAATTTCACATAGGCTGCCTGCCCGAGGGCAGGTCGTCCCTACTCCCGAACCCAATGAGAGCGTTGTGTTCGTCTCCCACTTCCTCCGAGGACTAGGCCTCGCTCTGGATCCCTTTGTTAGGGGTCTTATGTTCTATTACGGGCTGGATTTTCACGATCTGGCCCCGGATTCCCTTCTTCACATCTCGTCATTTATTGTCATTTGTGAGGCCTTCCTCCGCATTACCCCTCACTTCGTTGTGGCTCAAGACCTTCGATGTGAAGCCGAAGATGGTCGAGGGGCAGTACGCAGCGTGCGGAGGTGCTCTAATAAGCAAAATTGCTGACGCTCCATGGCCAAAGGGTTCCTTTCCGGAGGTGTGCGGATTATGGCAACGGGAGTGGTTTTACGTCACAGCTCCCCGAAGTGCCAAGTGGGTAGCTGCCCCCACCTTTCGCTCGGGCCCTCCACCACAACTTATGTCATGGATCAGCAGGGGGCTGAGCTGGGGTCTAGCCAAGGACGTGCCAATACTGCAGAGCCGTATCCGAGATCTCTTCGAGGGAGATTTCAGTCTGGTCATGGTAATGCAAGTTATGCTGGTTCGTCGAATCCAGCCTTGCAAACGCCGACCCCTCCGCATGTGGGAATTCAACCCGGAAGGACCACGCGCCATTCAGAATTTCCTCGGCATGACACACGAGGAGATGTAAAAATCGTTCTTCAGACCCAAAATAGAGTGTCCGGACACTATCGAGGGCATGGGCCTGAGCTGCAACCGCCCCACTGACCAAGTAAGTAATCCCATGGCCGAACACATTGTCCTTTTATTTATCATGACATCATTCTGAGGAATCGCTCTTTGACCAGGACTGGATAACAAAGGTGAAGATGATCCGGTGTTCGGCCCCCCTTCCTGAAGGCTTGGACAATCCGGTGCTGGAAAAGATGCTCGAGCCAGCACCTTGCCTAGTGCCCTCAAAGGAAGATGAAGGGGGAATAAAGAGGGCGAAAGCGGGCCTCCATCGCTACCTATTCCAATCGAGGGAATGAGCC
This sequence comes from Triticum urartu, assembly GCF_003073215.2. Classification (NCBI taxonomy): domain Eukaryota; kingdom Viridiplantae; phylum Streptophyta; class Magnoliopsida; order Poales; family Poaceae; genus Triticum; species Triticum urartu. The sequence goes on from NC_053028.1 coordinate 610,571,841, forward strand.
CCTCCGCGAGGGAGGATAACCAAGGGGAAGAATCTGACATTCTCTCTCCCCGGGTAAGGAAGAGGACTACCTCTGAAGATCCAGAAACTAAGGTTTCCAAACGGGAGAAGAGTCTCCGCCAGAAGGTCCTGCCTCGGAGGGTGTTCTTGCTGCACAATATCCGCGTGGGGATCAGCCCTCTACCAAGTTGTAAGTAATCAAAAAGTACTTAATAGTGGGTATATCCTACCTTACTTCCGAAGACAATAACCGATGCTTGTAAATTATAGTCCAGACCGCAGCCCTTCTCGATAGAGTTCATCTTCGGGTGATCTTCTTCCGGAGATGATGGAGAGCGAAACGCCTCCCCCGGACTCCCCAGCTCAAGAAGCGGGCGACCTTGAAGTGTCGTCGTGAAGGGTATCTTCAGATCCAATATCGCCAGAGGATAACCCTTTGGCTGTCCGGCTTCCCCAATATCCGGCTCCTGAGGAGAGCGACAGCAAGGGTCCATACTGTGTGCGGTCGGATGCGCTGAAGGATCTTCTGGGGAAAGCTATCGTCTCGAAAGCGCATCGTACGCTAATGGGTACGGTAATTGAAAGGATTTCATCCGCCAAAAGCGGTTTGCACGAAGCTTTTATGAGTCTGCTGAAAGGCTTTGAGGTACGTAAAGTAATGTATGCCTTTAATAGTACCGCATACGTTAGGTATGCCTATGCTGATAGTAACCCCTGAGACTCTAGTTGTCGTCGAAAACGGCGGCAAACAGAGGATCATAATCCCAGGTAATAACCAGATTGTCTTTATGTGCAGGTGGTTGAAGCTCCGGTGGCTAGCCAGACTGGTGGGTTTGCCAAACTAAAGCGGCAATTGGATGCGGCGGATGCCGACATCGTGCTTGTCAACAAGCGGCTTGACGAGGCACAGGGTGAGTGATTTTTCTGGTGATCGTCACATAATAAGAGCAGCATGATGCCAGTATCTTTAATATGTTGTGACTGCAGATGGAGCTGCCACCGTGGAGACCCTTCGGGCGGAGCTTGCCCGAGCCAAGGAGCAAGCAAGGAGTAGTAATGCGGCCGCTTTACGGGCGGCCGAAGAGTTAAGGGCCGAACAGGCCACTCATTGCGAGAGCAAATAAAGAATAGCCAAGATGGCTGTAGAATTAAAAGATGCTGCTGACCGTTACCGGCTTCTTGAAGAAGAAAACCGGGCGAAGGCGACGGACCTGGAAAAGGCCCGGGTGGCTACCAAGGAATCCCGCTCCAAAATTAGAGCGACAAAGGAGGAGCTGCATCAAGCTGCGGATATTGTATCTGGGAAGCCCTTCTTGTTGCGTACTAAGTTCAGGGATTCGAAGTATGCGCCTCTGGACCGGCTATGGAGTTTTGCGGACGCCTACGTGGATTTGGCTGACAGTGCTGCTGATGCAGCCGAGTACTTCAAGGATCGGAAAGATCACGAAGTGGAAAAACTGTTTTGGTCACTGTCGGTGTCAAAACCGGTGGATCTCGGGTAGGGGTTCCCGAACTGTGCATCTAGGCCGGATGGTAATAGGAGGCAAGGGACACGAAGTTTTACCCAGGTTCGGGCCCTCTCGATGGAGGTAAAACCCTACGTCCTACTTGATTAATATTGATGATATGGGTAGTACAAGAGTAGATCTACCACGAGATCGGAGAGGCTAAACCCTAGGAGCTAGCCTATGGTATGATTGTTGTTGCGTATATTGTCCTACGGACTAAAACCCTCCGGTTTATATAGACACCGGAGAGGGTTAGGGTTACACAAAGTCGGTTACAATGGTAGGAGATCTGCATATCCGTAGCGCCAAGCTTGCCTTCCACGCCAAGGAAAGTCCCTTCCGGACACGGGACGAAGTCTTCAATCTTGTATCTTCACAGTCCAGGAGTCCGGCTGAAGGTATAGTCCGGCCATCCGGACACCCCCTAATCCAGGACTCCCTCAGTAGCCCCTGAACCAGGCTTCAATGACGACGAGTCCGGCGCGCAGATTGTCTTCGGCATTGCAAGGCGGGTTCCTCCTCCAAGTACTTCATAGAAGATTTTGAACACAAAGATAGTGTCCGGCTCTGCAAAATAAGTTTCCACATATTGCCATAGAGAGAATAATATTTACACAAATCTAATCTGCTGACGTATTCCGTAGTGTGACACACCACGGCCAAGCCTTTATCCGAGTCGTTTCATTATCCCACCTCAGCGCGTCATGCGAGGCGATTTCCTTGGCACGTCTTGTTAAAGCAGAGATCGTGTCTGTCGGTGTCAAAACCGGCGGATATCGGGTAGGGGGTCCCGAACTGTGCGTCTAGGCCGGATGGTAACAGGAGACAAGGGACACGAAGTTTTACCCAGGTTTGGGCCCTCTTGATGGAGGTAAAACCCTACGTCCTGCTTGATTAATATTGATGATATGGGTAGTACAAGAGTAGATCTACCACGAGATCGAGGAGACTAAATCCTAGAAGCTAGCCTATGGTATGATTGTTGATGTGTATGTTGTCCTACGGACTAAAACCCTCCGGTTTATATAGACACCGGATAGGGTTAGGGTTACATAGAGTCGGTTACAATGGTAGGAGATCTTCGTATCCGTATCGCCAAGCTTGCCTTCCACGCCAAGGAAAGTCCCTTCCGGACGCGGGACGTAGTCTTCAATCTTGTATCTTCATAGTCCAAGAGTCCGGCTGAAGGTATAGTCCGGCCATCCGGAAACCCCCTAATCCAGGACTCCCTCAGTAGCCCCTGAACCAGGCTTCAATGACGACGAGTCTGACGTGCATATTGTCTTCGGCATTGCAAGGCGGGTTCCTCCTCCAAGTACTTCATAGAAGATTTTGAACACAAAGATAGTGTCCGGCTCTGAAAAATAAGTTTCCATATATTGCCATAGAGAGAATAATATTTACACAAATCTAATCTGCTGACGTATTCCGTAGTGTGACATCACACCACGGCCAAGCTTTTATTCGAACCGTTTTACTGTCCCATCTCAGCGCGTTATGCGAGGCGGTTTCCTTGGCACGTCTTGTTAAAGCAAAGATTGTGTCCCCTTATTCTGGGATTCTCATCAATACGGGCGTGGGTAACTCAACCGCGCCATCGATTACGGCGCTTGGAGATAAGCGAGTTTTATCAGGCTGGTGGGGACATGTAGCTGCGTCCACCCATATAAGGGGATAAAGATCCACCTTTTCACCTACGCCTTCTTCCTCCTTCGCCTATCCATTCTTGCGCACTCGAGCTCCAGCACCCAAGTCCGCACTCCCAACCTCAACCTTCTCCAGCCATGTCCGGAGCGGGAGGCAAGTGGATGGTCTCCTCTGTCACAGAGGGACATATCAAAAAGCTGAGGAAGGCCGGATACTTGTCTAACGACATTGCGTACCGGCTCCCCGAAAAGGGGCAGCTCATCCCCACCCCTAGGCCCCATGAGAGGGTGGTGTTCCTCCCCCATTTCCTCCGCGGACTGGGCTTCCCTCTCCACCCATTTGTCCGGGGGCTCATGTTCTACTACGGCCTGGATTTCCACGATCTGGCCCCGAACTTCGTCCTCAACATCTCGGCGTTTATCGTCGTGTGCGAGGCCTTCCTCCGCATCCGCCCCCATTTCGGGCTCTGGCTCAAGACTTTCAACGTCAAGCCGAAGGTGGTGCGCGGTAGCCAGGCGGAGTGCGGAGGCGCCATGGTGGGCAAGATGGCCAACGTCCTCTGGCTCGAGGGCTCCTTTGTGGAGACCCTGAAGGGGTGGCAATCAGGGTGGTTTTACATCACCGAGCCGCGCGACGCCGAATGGGTCGCACCCCCGAAGTTCCGGTCCGGACCCCCAACGCGGCTCATGTCCTGGAAAGAGACGGGCCTGTCGTGGGGTAAAAAAGGAGAGCTAACCGGACTCCAAACATGCTTCAAAACCCTGGTGGACAAGAAGCTCAAACTTGTCAACGTAGTCCAGGTTATGCTCATCCGCTTGATCCTCCCGTGCCAACAACGGGCTTTCAACCTGTGGGAGTTTGACCCGGCGCGGCACCAAACTCTGAGCAGGCTCTTCGACACAACGTACGAAGATGCCTGGAAGGTGCTTTTCAAGGGCGCCGAGGCTCCCGCATCCGCTACTGAGGATCGCAGATTCAGTGCGCAGCGTCACGCTCTTGCGGTAAGCTTGTTTTTTTCCTTTACAGGGTATCAATTTTTCATAGTTTGACTCGATGCGGGATCTAAACTCCCTTTACCTTTGACAGGATTGGCAGGTGACCTCCGGACAGATCAACTGTCCGGCTCCTTTGCCCGAAGGCCCAGCGGATGCTCGCTTGGCGAAGTTGCTGGTTTCGGCACCCTATGTGGTGCCGGAGAAAAGGTCAAGAAGAAGGCCACGGGGACTCGAAAGAGTGCCCGACGCCCGGAGGTGTCGGATTCATCATCCGACGAATCCAAGACGCACTCCTCCCGCAAAGACGGGGAGGAGGAAGAAGAGACCCCTCCCCCACCAGCGGGGGAAGGGAAGGAAGGCCGCCCCAACTGGGGAGGCCGAAGGGTCCAAGAAGGGGAAAACCCTTCCTTCGGACTGCTCCACCGACGCCGACGGCGGCGGAGAGGAGTGGGCGCCTAGGGCCAAGCCCCTGGCCAAATCGTAAGTATCTGGATACCAGAGTAATTCATAGTATTCGTTTATTGCAAAGCTTTCCTTACGTCGAATATGTTTATGCAGCCCGCCCAAAGACCGGCTCGACGCGTCGTCAAGCGGCTCACTGGACTCATCGGATGTGAACTCGCTTCCGACGGCTTCCTCCCCCCGCCCTACGGACGACACCGAAGTGTTGTCTCAACAGGTTCCAGGCCGGGAGGAGGTGGTCCTGGAGGCGCCGCAAGGCGACCTCCCGGACTCCAGGAGTAAAGGGGATGAAACCCCCCGGGGCTCCAAGTCCGGCTCTAGGCCGGACACCGCTCCGGAACCTTCAGAGGTTCTAGAGTCCGAGGGGGACCTCCTTCCAAGAGGAGCAAGTCCGCCGTGCCGGTGGCCCCCGTCCAACTGGAGGCGCTGGACAATATGTTGGAGGCGCTCCAAGGCGCCTCCATCGACGAGGAGCACCGCGCTATTATGAGTGCGGTGGTCCAGAAGGTTCAGTCTGCCAAGAGCAGACTAACTGAAGCTTGTACTAGCCTTTTAACAGGCTTTGAGGTAAGTAAAGAATGTGTAAATAATAGTACCGCATAGACAGTAACCCCTGATGCTCTGTTTGGCGTTCGGGAAGAAAAAGCCGAATAGAGGATCAAATAGAATTCGCAGGAGTCTAACAAAAATGAGTCAATATGCATATGCAGGCTTCCCTGCTTGCGTCCGCCGCACTGACTGCGGAAGTGGACACGCTAAAGCAGAACCTCGAGCGGTCCGAGCAAGAGCTCGAACGTGCCAAGAAGCAGCTCGAGGACAACGAAGGTAAGAAATACCTTGTTAAAAATATATATAAAAAGGTGCAATTGCAAAGAATGACAGGATTATCGTGGCTATTGTAGGGGCCACGTCTGAAGTGGCGACCCTTAAGCAAGCGCTGGTCGAGGCCGAGAAGAGGGCGGCCTCGGAGCGCACCGAGCGGGAGAAGTATGAGGCCGAAGTTGGCAAGGTGCGGCAAGAGCTCCAGGCTCTCATGGAAAAGCATGAGAGTTTGGAGCTTGACTCAAAGACGCGAGCGTCCGAGCTCGCGGTGGCTATTGAAAATGCCAAGTCTGCCAAGGCCGAATCCCAGAAGACCCTCCAGGAGTTGGATGAGGTGAAGAAGATAGCGGCGGGTAAGGCATTCTTTATGCAAAGCAAACACATAAACGTGAGTTACTTGTTACTTACCCGAATCCGGAGCTCTCCAGGAGCGTTCGCAGATCTTCCCCGGAGTGTATCCGATGCCGCCGCATTCTATCGAGCCGAGGAGGGCAGCTCGACAGAGAAGGTGTTTTGGTCTCGGTACGCTGAGGCCGGACACCCCGTGCCCCTGAGCGACCAGCTGAAGCAACTGGTCGAGCTCCACAAGGCGGCCGAACAGGCCATGAAGGGCCTCATTGTTCGGTTGTGGCCTGGAGGGGCCCTGCCTGGGAGCTATTTCGGGCTGGTGCGGCGGTTGGTGGAGGCCTGTCCAAGGCTTGAAGTCATCAAGCGCTCCGTCTGCATTGAAGGTGCCCGTTGTTGGGGAACGTAGTAATTTCAAAAAAATTCCAACGCACACGCAAGATCATGCTGATGCATAGCAACGAGAGGGGAGAGTGTGATCTACGTACCCTTGTAGATCGACAACGGAAGCGTTAGCACAACGCGGTTGATGTAGTCGTACGTCTTCACGGCCCGACCGATCAAGCACCGAAACTACGGCACCTCCGAGTTCTAGCACACGTTCAGCTCGATGACGATCCCCGGACTCCGATCCAGCAAAGTGTCGGGGAAGAGTTCCGTCAGCATGACGGCGTGGTGACGATCTTGATGTACTACCGTCGCAGGGCTTCGCCTAAGCACCGCTACAATATTATCGAGGATTATGGTGGAAGGGGGCACCACACACGGCTAAGAATATGATCACGTGGATCAACTTGTGTGTCTAGGGGTGCCCCCTGTCCCCGTATATAAAGGAGCAGGGGGAGGTGCGGCCGTCCAGGAGGAGTCCTACTCCCACCGGGAGTAGGATTCCCCCCTTTCCTAGTTGGAATAGGATTCGGGAGGGGGAAAGAGGAGAGAGAGAAGGAAGGGGGGGCGCCGCCCCCCTCTCCTTGTCCTATTCGGACTAGGGGGGGAGGGGCGCGCGGCCCAGCCCTGGCCACCTCTCCTCTCTTCCACTAAAGCCCACTGAGGCCCATATACCTCCCGGGGGGTTCCGGTAACCTCCCGATACTCCGGTAAAATCCTGATTTCACTCGGAACACTTCCGATATCCAAATATAGGCTTCCAATATATCAATCTTTATGTCTCGACCATTTCGAGACTCCTCGTCATGTCCGTGATCACATCCGGGACTCCGAACAAACTTCGGTACATCAAAATGCATAAACTCATAATATAACTATCATCAAAACCTTAAGCGTGCAGACCCTACGGGTTCGAGAACAATGTAGACATGACCGAGACACGTCTCCGATCAATAACCAATAGCGGAACCTGGATGCTCATATTGGCTCCCACATATTCTACGAAGATCTTTATCGGTCAGACCGCATAACAACATACCTTGTTCCCTTTGTCATCGGTATGTTACTTGCCCGAGATTCGATCGTCGGTATCTCAATACCTAGTTCAATCTCGTTACCGGCAAGTCTCTTTACTCGTTTCGTAATACATCATCTTGCAACTAACTCATTAGTTGTAATGCTTGCAAGGCTTATGTGATGTGCATTACCGAGAGGGCCCAGAGATACCTCTTCGACAATCGGAGTGACAAATCCTAATCTCGAATACGCCAACCCAACATGTACTTGGAGACACCTGTAGAGCACCTTTATAATCACCCAGTTACGTTGTGACGTTTGGTAGCACACAAAGTGTTCCTCCGGCAAACGGGAGGTGCATTAATCTCATAGTCATAGGAACATGTATAAGTCATGAAGAAAGCAATAGCAACATACTAAACGATCGGGTGCTAAGCTAATGGAATGGGTCATGTCAATCATATCATTCTCCTAATGATGTGATCCCATTAATCAAATGACAACACATGTCTATGGTTAGGAAACATAACCATCTTCGATTAACGAGCTAGTCAAGTAGAGGCATACTAGTGACGTTTGGTTTGTCTATGTATTCACACAAGTATTATGTTTCCGGATAATACAATTCTAGCATGAATAATAAACATTTATCATGATATAAGGAAATAAAATAATAACATTATTATTGTCTCTAGGAAATAAAATAACGATATCCGCCACACGCATCGTCACCTCGTCCTTAGCCAATCTTCGCTTAATCCGTAGTCCCTGTTTCGAGTTGCAAATATTAGCAACAGAACCAGTATCAAATACCCAGGTGCTACTGCGAGCATTAGTAAGGTACACATCAATAACATGTATATCACATATACCTTTGTTCACCTTGCCATCCTTCTTATCCGCCAAATACTTGGGGCGGTACCGCTTCCAGTGACCAGTCTGCTTGCAGTAGAAGCACTCAGTTTCAGGCTTAGGTCCAGGTTTGGGTTTCTTCTCTTGAGTAGCAACTTGCTTGCTGTTCTTTTTGAAGTTCCCCTTCTTCTCCCCTTTGCCCTTTTTCTTGAAACAAGTGGTCTTGTTGACCATCAACACTTGATGCTCCTTCTTGATTGCTACCTCCGCAGCTTTCAGCATTGCGAAGAGCTTGGGAATAGTCTTATTCATCCCTTGCATATTATAGTTCATCACGAAGCTCTTGTAGCTTGGTGGCAGTGATTTGAGAATTCTGTCAATGACGCAATCATCTGGAAGATTAACTCCCAATTGAATCAAGTGATTATTATACCCAGACATTTTGAGTATATGCTCACTGACAGAACTGTTCTTCTCCATCTTGCAGCTATAGAACTTATTGGAGACTTCATATCTCTCAATCCGGGCATTTGCTTGAAATATTAACTTCAACTCCTGGAACATCTCATATGCTCCATGACGTTCAAAACATCGTTGAAGTCCCGATTCTAAGCCGTAAAGCATAGCACACTGAACTATTGAGTAGTCATCAGCTTTGCTCTGCCAGACGTTCATAACATCTGGTGTTGCTCCAGCAGCAGGCCTGGCACCTAGCGGTGCTTCCAGGACGTAATTCTTCTGTGCAGGAATGAGGATAATCCTCAAGTTACGGACCCAGTCCGTGTAATTGCTACCATCATCTTTCAACTTTGCTTTCTCAAGGAACGCATTAAAATTCAACGGAACAATAGCAAGGGCCATCTATCTACAATCAAACATAAACAAGCAAGATACTATCAGGTACTAAGTTTCATGATAAATTTGGGTTCAATTAATCATATTACTTAAAGAACTCCCACTTAGATAGACATCCCTCTAATCCTCTAAGTGATTACATGATCCAAATCAACTAAACCATGTCCGATCATCACGTGAGATGGAGTAGTTTCATTGGTGAACATCACTATGTTGATCATATCTACTATATGATTCACGCTCGACCTTTCGGTCTCCGTGTTCCGAGGCCATATCTGTATATGCTTGGCTCGTCAAGTATAACCTGAGTATTCCGCGTGTGCAACTGTTTTGCACCCGTTGTATTTGAACGTAGAGCCTATCACACCCGATCATCACGTGGTGTCTCAGCACGAAGAACTTTCGCAACGGTGCATACTCAGGGAGAACACTTCTTGATAATTAGTGAGAGATCATCTTATAATGCTACCGTCAATCAAAGCAAGATAAGATGCATAAAAGATAAACATCACATGCAATCAATATAAGTGATATGATATGGCCATCATAATCTTGTGCTTGTGATCTCCATCTTCGAAGCACCGTCGTGATCACCATCGTCACCGGCGTGACACCTTGATCTCCATCGTAGCATCTTTGTCGTCTCGCCAATTTTATGCTTCCACGACTATCGCTACCGCTTAGTGATAAAGTAAAGCATTACAACGCGATTGCATTGCATACAATAAAGCGACAACCATATGGCTCCTGCCAGTTGCCGATAACTCGGTTACAAAACATGATCATCTCATACAATAAAATTTAGCATCATGTCTTGACCATATCACATCACAACATGCCCTGCAAAAACAAGTTAGACGTCCTCTACTTTGTTGTTGCAAGTTTTACGTGGCTGCTACGGGCTTAAGCAAGAACCAATCTTACCTACGCATCAAAACCACAACGATAGTTTGTCAAGTTGGTGCTGTTTTAACCTTCGCAAGGACCGGGCGTAGCCACACTTGGTCCAACTAAAATTGGAGAAACTGTCACCCGCTAGCCACCTTTGTGCAAAGCACGTCGGGAGAACCGGTCTCGCGTAAGCGTACGCGTAATGTCGGTCTGGGCCGCTTCGTCCAACAATACCGCCGAACCAAAGTATGACATGCTGGTAAGCAGTATGACTTATATCGCCCACAACTCACTTGTGTTCTACTCGTGCATATAACATCAACACATAAAACCTAGGCTCTGATACCACTGTTGGGGAACGTAGTAATTTCAAAAAATTTCCTATGCACACGCAAGATCATGGTGATGCATAGCAACGAGAGGGAAGAGTGTGATCTACGTACCCTTGTAGATCGACAGCAGAAGCGTTAGCACAACGCGGTTGATGTAGTCGTACGTCTTCACGGCCCGACCGATCAAGCACCGAAACTACGGCACCTCCGAGTTCTAGCACACGTTCAGCTCGATGACGATCCCCGGACTCCGATCCAGCAAAGTGTCGGGGAAGAGTTCCGTTAGCACGACGGCGTGGTGACGATCTTGATGTACTACCGTCGCAGGGCTTCGCCTAAGCACCACTACAATATTATCGAGGATTATGGTGGAAGGGGGCACCGCACACGGCTAAGAATATGATCACGTGGATCAACTTGTGTGTCTAGGGGTGCCCCCTGCCCCCGTATATAAAGGAGGAGGGGGAGGTGCGTTCGGCCAGGAGGAGGGCGCGCCAGGAGGAGTCCTACTCCCACCGGGAGTAGGATTCCCCCCCTTTCCTAGTTGGAATAGGATTCGAGAGGGGGAAAGAGGAGAGAGAGAAGGAAGGGGGGGGGGCGCCGCCCCCCTCTCCTTCCTATTCGGACTAGGGGGGAGGGGCGCGCAGCCCAGCCCTGGCCACCTCTCCTCTCTTCCACTAAAGCCCACTAAGGCCCATATACCTCCCGGGGGGTTCCGGTAACCTCCCGGTACTCCGGTAAAATCCCGATTTCACTCGGAACACTTCCGATATCCAAATATAGGCTTCCAATATATCAATCTTTATGTCTCAACCATTCCGAGACTCCTCGTCATGTCCGTGATCACATCCGGGACTCCGAACAAACTTCGGTACATCAAAATGCATAAACTCATAATATAACTGTCATCAAAACCTTAAGCGTGCGGACCCTACGGGTTCGAGAACAATGTAGACATGACCGAGACACGTCTCCGATCAATAACCAATAGCGGAACCTGGATGCTCATATTGGCTCCCACATATTCTACGAAGATCTTTATCGGTCAGACCGCATAACAACATACCTTGTTCCCTTTGTCATCGGTATGTTACTTGCCCGAGATTCGATCATCGGTATCTCAATACCTAGTTCAATCTCGTTACCGGCAAGTCTCTTTACTCGTTTCGTAATACATCATCTTGCAACTAACTCATTAGTTGTAATGCTTGCAAGGCTTATGTGATGTGCATTACCGAGAGGGCCCAGAGATACCTCTTCGACAATCGGAGTGACAAATCCTAATCTCGAAATACGCCAACCCAACATGTACCTTTGGAGACACCTGTAGAGCTCCTTTATAATCACCCAGTTACGTTGTGATGTTTGGTAGCACACAAAGTGTTCCTCCGGCAAACGGGAGTTGCATAATCTCATAGTCATAGGAACATGTATAAGTCATGAAGAAAGCAATAGCAACATACTAAACGATCGGGTGCTAAGCTAATGGAATGGGTCATGTCAATCATATCATTCTCCTAATGATGTGATCCCATTAATCAAATGACAACACATGTCTATGGTTAGGAAACATAACCATCTTCGATTAACGAGCTAGTCAAGTAGAGGCATACTAGTGACGTTTGGTTTGTCTATGTATTCACACAAGTATTATGTTTCCGGATAATACAATTCTAGCATGAATAATAAACATTTATCATGATATAAGGAAATAAAATAATAACATTATTATTGCCTCTAGGGAATATTTCCTTCACCCGTAGGGCCCTTGTCCGTGCTAAGGTGCACTGGGGCAAGCTGGATGCTGAGAAGCTGGTGAAGGACGGGCCACCGCCAGGGAAAGAGCATCGCAAGCCCGAGAATTACTATAACGATGTTCTGAAGGGTGCCCTCCTTGTGGCGGATGAATGTTCTAGGGATGTAATTTTTGAGTGAAACTTGCTCGTTTTGTCCTGTGCGCTGAAAACTTATTTATATGTGCGTTTAGAATTTAAAATACTACCTTCTGTGCGGCTGTTTATCAATTCTGAGAGATGGCGAGTCGTCGGCTTCTGCCCCCGTGCCGCTAGTGCTGGGGTGTTCGGGGATAAACCTGAGCGCTCTTTTTCCCATGTTCGGGTCCTTCGAGGGAGGCGCTCAGCCCAACGAACAAGGCAATCGGACTATAATGCGTGAACACTCTCACTTAGCCATAGAATTCTATAATTTTAAATTTCGGCGAAGCCCCTGGTATTCGGAAGACCGAGTTCGGGGCGCTATCCACGCCTTGGCCGGACAGAGCCGGCTCCTCGCCCTAAGCGGTATAAGTCTTTAGGGACTCGGAAAAACCTCTCGAACAGCGACCAGCTCTTGCTTCACCATGACAGTCAGTTTTAGCTTTCTCCACTGAGGTGCTCGACCCAGCTCAACCGGGGCACAATCGCAGTGGTTCTCCTAGTGCTACCTTAGCCGATATAGCGGAACGTAAGGCACCAAAACATAGGAGCCGGGCAAACCCAACTATTGACCCAAGACATGATTCGGAGCCGATTCATATAATGCTATAAGTTCGGGGTGCCGCACTTGTTAAAGTGTTCGTACTTCTCACACCATATTGAGGGGTACTAAAGCCCCTGGCGTATTTTGGCCATACCAACGTGTACGGGTGCAACATGTCGTTAAGGAACATATATAAAGAAAAAAGGTAATGCAAAAATAGACGAAAGCTATGCATTGTTTATTAAAAAGGGGCTGCGATCAAAGCAGAATGATACAAATAATGCGATAAGTGGAAGGTTGGACTAGTTAACATGTCCGTTCCAGGGGCAAGCTGCGGAATAGTATGCGGAATGGGTATACTGCTCGTGATAGAGACTATCTGGGAGTTCCATAGTGCGGCGTGGCTTGTCTGCTTCCCTGGTTCTTGCATCGTTTGTGCGGTAATTGAACTACCGAACAGGCCTTTCGAAGGATGAAGTCCTGAAAGTAAGAGAAAATTAAAAAATCGGCAGCCCCTGGTACGGTTTAAGCCATGTTTTGGGCGTGTCGTGATGGTGCCCCTCCCCCTGTGCCCATGGTATCTCTAGAGCGTAGTTATGTACGCGAAGTACTGGCGTCGCCTTTTTGTGAGGGTTGGGGTTGGGGCCGCATTGCTGCGCCTGCTCGGATCGTGCCAGGCGGTCTTGTTGTAGGTTACTCCAGGCGCGCTTGAAGGTGTCCGGTCGTTTAGTGGCCGGACTGGAGAACTGCCTGGAGAGGCTGCTTTGAACTTCCGCTACAAGGGCCGCCGTGTGCTCCTCCGTTCGGAGGGAGCGTTCAGTGTTTCCATTGACCGTAATTACTCCTCGAGGGCCTGGCATCTTGAGCTTAAGGTATGCGTAATGCGGTACCACATTGAACTTAGCGAATGCGGTTCGCCCGAGCACTGCGTGATAGCCACTGCGGAATGGGACTATGTCGAAGATTAACTCCTCGCTTCGGAAATTATCCGGAGATCCGAAGACCACTTCAAGTGTGACTGAGCCTGTACAGTTGGCCTCTACACCTGGTATTACGCCTTTAAAGGTCGTTTTAGTGGGCTTAATCCTCGAGGGATCTATGCCCATTTTCCGCACTGTATCCTGGTAAAGCAGGTTCAGGCTACTGTCGCCATCCATAAGGACTCTAGTGAGATGAAATCCGTCAATAATTGGGTCTAGAACCAATGCGGCGAATCCGCCATGACGGATGCTAGTGGGATGGTCCCTTCGATCAAAGGTGATAGGGCAGGAGAACCATGGGTTGAACTTTGGGGCGACTGGCTCTACCGCGTATACGTCCCTTAACGCGCGCTTCCGCTCCCTTTTGGGGACGTGGGTTGCGTATATCATGTTCACCGTCCGCACTTGTGGGGGGAAACCCTTCTGTCCACTGTTGTTCGGCGGCCGGGGCTCCTCGTCGTCATCGCTATGCAGCCCCTTGTCTTCATTTTCGGCATTTAACTTGCCTGCTTGCTTGAACACCCAACAATCCCTATTGGTGTGATTGGCCGGCTTTTCGGGGGTGCCATGTATCTGGCACAAGCGGTCGAGTATACGGTCCAAACTGGACGGGCCCCTAGGATTCCTTTTGAATGGCTTTTTCCGCTGACCGGATTTAGAGCCTCTGAATCCGGCATTAACTGTCGTATCCTCAGCATTGTCGCTGTTCATGCGGCGCTTCTTCTTGTTGCGACGCGACCTGCCACTATTGTCCCTGGTGTCCGAATTACGAGGGTTCTTGGTCATATTGTTGCTACGAGCAAGCCAGTTGTCTTCTCCCACGCAAAAGAGGGTCATGAGTGTCGTGAGTGCTGCCATAGATTTCGGCTTTTCCTGTCCAAGGTGCCAGGCCAGCCACTCGTCATGGATATTGTGCTTGAAGGCTGCTAGGGCCTCAGCGTCCGGACAGTCGACTATTTGATTTTTCTTTGTTAGGAACCGTGTCCAGAATTGCCTGGCCGATTCCTCTGGCTGCTTAATTACGTGACTTAGGTCATCGGCGTCTAGGGGTCGCACATAAGTGCCCTGGAAATTGTCGAGGAATGCGGCTTCCAGGTCCTCCCAACAACTGATTGATCCTATTGGCAAGCTGTTAAGCCAATGCCGAGCTGGTCCTTTAAGCTTGAGTGGGAGGTATTTGATGGCATGGAAATCATCACCGCGGGCCATGTGGATGTGAAGGAGATAATCCTCGATCCATACCGCAGGATCTGTTGTGCCATCATATGATTCGATGTTTACGGGTTTGAAACCCTCGGGGATTTGATGATCCATTATTTCGTCTGTAAAGCAGAGTGGGTGTGCAGCGCCTCTGTACTGGGCTATATCGTGACGTAGCTCCAATGATCCTTGTCTACTGTGTTCGGCCCCACCGAATTTGTGGCTGGCGTGACGGTTCCCGTCTCGAGCCGTGGGGCGCCCACGCGATCCGTAGATCGATCTTGTTTGCCTTGCCTTGTCCTCCAACATGTCTCGTAAGTCCGGCGCATATTCCCACACCTTGGTATAGGGTGCGGCTTGAGTGGAGGGCCGAGAGGCCTCTCTGTCGCGACCACGAGGTGGCCGGTCGGCCACATCAAGTGCTTCCTCCTCTAATCGGGGTAGCAACCTGCGCTTTGGGTAGCTCTTGGAGGGGCGTTCGAGTTTATGCTCTTCGGCCGCAAGGACTTCAGTCCATCTGTCGACTAGCAAATCTTGATCAGCCCTAAGCTATTGCTGTTTTTTTGTTAAGGCTTCTTGCCGTGGCCATAAGCCTGCGTTGAAAACGCTTTTGCTCAACGGGATCCTCTAGCACGACGAATTTGTCGTCGTCGAGCCTTGCCTCGTCTTCGGAGGGAGGCATATAATTATCATCCTCGACCTCTCTGTCTGCCGCTCTCTCGTGAGGGCTGGTTTCTCCATCCTCATGTGCTAAATCTTGCTGGAGGGGGTTTTCTTCGGCGCTTTCCAGAGTATTATTATCTCCCGTGCTGGAATCACCATGTTTGTTTTGGCAGAATTTTGAGCGGCGCCGCTGATGCTAGCGCTTAGGCTGTTTCTTGGAGGGGTCATCCTCCGCTGTTTCATCGCCATCTCCCTCTTTTGGGGTGTCCACCATGTATATGTAATATGACGAGGTGGCTTTCCAGGGCCTAGTAGGCGCTGGTTCTTCATCATCTCCTTCATCGGCGTCCATACCGTCGATATCTTCGGAGTCGAAGTCGAGCATGTCGGTTAAGTCGTCGACAGTGGCTACAAAGTGGGTGGTGGGTGGGCTTTGAATTTCTTCATCGTCCGTACCCCAACCTTGCTGACCGTAGTCCGGCCAGGGCTCTCCTGATAAAGAGAGAGACTTCAGTGACTTAAGGATATTGCCAGAAGGCGAGTGCTGAAAGATGTCCGCGGCGGTAAACTCCATGATCGGCGCCCAATCGGATTCGATCGGCAGGGGCGCGGGGGGCTCGGAGTCCGGAGAGGAGTCCGGCTCCTTGGAGTCACAGGTCTCGCAGAGTACGGGGCTGGTGCTTGGCTCAATCGCCGTTGGGGTTGCAGCCCCCGAGGTGGCGTCCAACCGCCCATCCTCGATCGGCGCAGTTGGCTCCGAATTAAGGGTCGGAGCCGATGCGGATGCGGCCTCCAGGGCACTGTTCGGCGGCAGAGCTAGATCATGCTCGTCGTGACAATGCGGCGCGCTCGGCAGTGGCTCGAATCCGTCGAAGATCAAGTCCCCGCGGATGTCAGCCGTGTAGTTTAAATTTCTGAATCTGACCTGACGGCCAGGGGCATAGCTTTTGATCTGCTCCAGACGGCCAAGCGAATTGGCCCGCAGTGCGAAGCCGCCAAAGACGAAGATCTGTCCGGGGAGGAAGGTCTCACCCTGGACTGCATCGCTATCGATGATCGTAGGAGCCATCGAGCCTCACGGCGACGACATAGAGGAACTCTCAATGAAAGCACCAATGTCGGTGTCAAAACCAGCGGATCTCAGGTAGGGGGTCCCGAACTGTGCGTCTAGGACGGATGGTAATAGGAGACAAGGGACACGAAGTTTTACCCAGGTTCGGGCCCTCTCGATGGAGGTAAAACCCTACGTCCTGCTTGATTAATATTGATGATATGGGTAGTACAAGAGTAGATCTACCACGAGATCGAGGAGGCTAAACCCTAGAAGCTAGCCTACGGTATGATTGTTGATGTGTATGTTGTCCTACGGACTGAAACCATCCGGGTTATATAGACACCGGATAGGGTTAGGGTTACATAGAGTCGGTTACAATGGTTGGAGATCTTCGTATCTGTATCACCAAGCTTGCCTTCCATGACAAGGAAAGTCCCTTCCGGACGCGGGACGTAGTCTTCAATCTTGTATCTTCATAGTCCAGGAGTCCGGCTGAAGGTATAGTCCGGCCATCCGGACACCCCCTAATCCAGGACTCCCTCAGTGTCCCCTTATTCCGGGATTCTCATCAATACGGGCGTGGGTAACCCAACCGCTTCTGGGACTCCTAGATTATAGGCAAGTCCAAACGGACACGGAGAGGACGCTTGATATTCACCCTCTTTATAAAGGGGACAAGGCTTTTTATTTTTTTCCCTCCCGTGCTCAATCAAACCCTTCCCCCACCTCAAGCTCAAACGCCCGAAGTTCAGGTCAAGTGCTCCGAACCTTCAGTCATGTCCGGATCTAGCCTTCAAGGCCGATGGGTGCCTTCCCCCGTCACGGAAGAAGACATCAAAAAGTTGAGGGAGGCCAGATATCTGACCACCGAGATTTTGCATCGGCTTCCTCCCCGAGGGCAGGCCGTCCCCACCCCTGAACCCAACAAGAACGTCGTGTTCGTCTCCCACTTCCTCTGAGGTCTAGGCCTTGCTCTGGATCCTTTCGTCAGGGGTTTGATGTTTTATTACGGGCTAGACTTCCATGATCTAGCTCCGGACTCCTTTCTTCATATTACGACATTTATTGTCGTGTGCGAGGCCTTCCTCCGGGTTACCCCTCACTTTGGCCTATGGCTCAAGACCTTTCAAGTAAAGCCGAAGATGATCGAGGGGCAACATGCAGCGTGTGGAGGTGCCTCAATACGCAAGATGACGGGAGATCTGTGGCCCGAAGGTTCCATCCCAGAGGTGTCTGAATCGTGGCAACAGGAGTGGTTCTACATCATGGCTCCTAGAAGTGCCAAGTGGGCGGACGCCCCTGTTTTCCGCTCGGGCCCTCCACCACAACTGATGTCATGGATCATCAGAGGTCTGAGCTGGGGTCCAGCCAAGGACGTGCCTATACTGCAAAGCCGCATTCGAGATCTCTTCAATGGAGATTTCAGTTTGGTTGCAGTAATACAATTTATGTTGGTTCGTCAAGTCCAACCTTGCAAACGCCAGCCTCTTTGCCTATGGGAGTTCAATCCTGAGGGACCGCGTGTCATTCAAAATTTTCTCGGCCTGACGCACGAGGAGATGTACAAGTCATTCTTCGGACCTCGGGTGGAGTGTCTGGAAATAACCGAGGACGTGGGCCTGAGTAGTAACCGCGCCGCCGAACAGGTAAGGCATCTTCCGGCCGAACATACTATCTCTCCTTTGTTATGAAGTTATTTCTGAGAGTTCGCTTTTTGACCAGGACTAGCTAACAAAGGCGAAGTTGATTCGGTGTTCGGCCCCCCTCCCTGAGGGTTTGGAAAATCCGGTATTGGAAAAGATGCTCCAGACCACACCTTTCCCGGAGCCCTTGAAGGAATATACTGTGGAGGATAATACAGGCGGACGCGGGCCCCCAACGCTGCCCATCCTAACCGAGGGAGCGAGCGTCTCCATGAAGGAAGACGGCCAGAAGAGGAAAAGGACTGCGCCCGGGGATTCGGAAGCCGAAGCTTCCAAACGGGAGAAGAAGTCTCCCATCGACGGTCCTACCTTGGGGGGCGCTGTTGCCGCACAAAGTCCGCAGGGGGATCAATTCTCCCGCGAGTCGTAAGTGACCCGAAATACTTTAATAGTACAGATATGCCATCTTTTTCTTCTGAGAGAATAACCACCGCATATATTTTTGCAGTTCGGGCCTTAGCCCCTCTCAAATGAGCTCGTCTTCGGGGGATCTTCTTCCAGAGATGATGGAGAGCGAAACACCTCCTCCAGACTCCTCCGCTCCGGAAGTGGGCGACCCTGAAGTGTCATCGCGGAGGGCCTCTCCGAGTCCGGTGAGGCCAGAAGATAATCCCATTGACCCCCAAAGCTCCCAGTGTCCGGCTCCCAAAGAGAGCAGACAAAAGAGTCCGGCACCGTCTAGTGTGCGATCGAATGTTCTGAGGGAGTTGGTGGGGCGAGCGGCCATCTCAGATGAACACCGTGTGCTGATGAATACGGTGATGGAGAGAATATCGTCCGCCGAAAGCGGATTGCATGAAGCTTTTATGAGTCTACTGACAGGCTTTGAGGTGCGTAAAAGAATGTATGATAGTCCTGCACATGCTAGGTGTGCCCTGTGTAGATAGTAGCCCCTGAGACTCTGGTTGTCGTCGGAAACAACGACGAACAGAGGATCATATTCCCAGGTAATAACCATACTGCCTCTATGTGCAGGTGATGGAAGCTCCGGTGGCTAGCCGGACTAGCGAGTTTGCCCATTTAGAACGGCAGTTGGATGAGGCAGACGCCGACATCGAGCTTGTTAACAAAAGGCTTGACGAGGCACAGGGTAAGTGTCATTATCTGGTAAACGCCACAATAGGAAGAGCAGCATGATGCCAGCATCTTTAATATGTTGTGACTGCAGATGGAGTTGCCACTGTTGAAGCCTTGCGGGCAGAACTTGCCCGAACCAAGGAACAAACGAGGTTGGGTAATGCGGCTGCTTCGAAGGCGGCCGAGGAGTTGCGAGGCGAGAAGGCCGCGCATGGCGAGAGCCGAGACAAGATGGCCAAAATGGCCATAGAATTAAAAGCCGCCGCCGACCGTTGCCGGGTTCTTGAAAAGGAAAACCAAGCGAAGGCATCGGACCTTGAGAAGGCTGCTGCGACGAGAAAGGACCTCCGCTCTGCTATGAGGGCAAAGAAGGAGGAGCTGCGGGAAGCCGGGGATATTGTAGCTGGGAAATCCTTTATGTTGCGGAGGAAGTTCGGAGATCCACGGTATGCCCCTCTGGATCGGCTGTGGAGTTCGGAGGATGTATATATGGATTTGGCGGCAACCACTGCCGATGCGGCCAAGTATTTCCAGGGTCAGACGGACCGTGAAGTAGACCAGCTGTTTTGGAGATAATTCCATTCTCCCGAGCGTCCGCTTTCATTGACTGACCAATTAGCCGAATGGGCCGAACTACATAGGTTGTCCGGACTCTCCATGAGGTCTGTTGTGGATCAGCTATGGCCGGAAAGGTCAAAACCGAACAGCTATTTCAGCTTGGTGCAGCAGTTCCTTGACGTGGTGCCGCGCATTAATGCGATGAAGAGGTCGGCGTGCATAGAGGGCGCACGGATGGCCTTTGCCCGTGTTAAAGCATACTGGGCGGAGATGGATGCTACCACTGGTGCAGCGCGGGATTCGGCCATAGGTCAAAGGGCTGCTGAGCACTACTTTGAAGAAGTTCTTGAGGGTGCTCGTTTGATAGAGACCGAGTGCTCAAAAAATATTATGTTTGAGTGATATGTTATCTCATTGTAAGCGAAATGCTTTTATAAATTTTTATAAGGCTAATTTTATACTTTTGCCTGAAAGTAATATGATGCCTACCGGGCGGCCGTTTATGTATACATGTGTATAACCTGAAAGATTGCAGTCGTCGGCTTCAACCCCCACGCATATAATGCGGAGGTGGTCGCAAAAACATGTGTTCACACCTAACCCAACGTCTTGGTCCTATTAAGGAGGTGATAGCGGAGCGAGCGAGGCAACCGGACTATAATGCTTTAACACTTTCACTTAGCCATGGGAGTTTGACAGTGGGGCTACTAGATAGCCCCTGGTGGCTCCGCTCTCTCCCGATCCCGGGGTGCGTACATGCCTGGCCGGAAAACGGTCCTTCGTTAAGGCGGAGGAATTCTAACATTCCCACAGGTCATCGAGTGGTTGACCAGTCTCACGCTATATCATGACAGTCAGTTTTCGGCTTTCTCTACTGAGGTGCTCGTCCGGATGAACCAGGGCACAACCGCAGTACTTCTCCTGGTGCTACCTTAGCCGGTAAAGCGGAACATAAGGCACCAAAACACAGGAGCCGGGCAAACCCAACATTTGACCAAAGACAATGATTCGAAGCTGATGCATATAGGGCCAAACTCACGACGCCGAACACTCCCGAAGGTATTCGGTCTTTGTGGTATAAACCGAGCCTAAATAATGGCCTTTGTAAGAAGCCCCTTGTGTCCAGGTACGTGCATTGTTCTGGCGTGGCCACATGCCAAGACGTCAGCATCCTTCTCAACGGTAGATATGTATCAACAAGAGACATTTAAAAAGGTTTACGCAGGGTCTTAATCTAAAAAGAATCCTTGGAGCGGGTCCCTGCTGCACGTCTGCGCCTGTGTCTCCGTTGTGCCGCATCCTGGACGGGTGTAGCATGATGATCGTCTGTAAAAAGAGAGGAATTTAGGTGAAAAAGTTGTCGTGCAAAAAGATAGTTTTTTAAGGAAACCATGTATAATTCAAGATGAGGAGAAATTGCCACTTGTCTGCGCGCGTTGAGCCCATTGTCTTGACAAATAGGGGTGTGACCATTTATTCGGTATAAGTAGCGGCGCTGGACTCAATTAGTTGTGTCTGAGGTCTTGACGACCTATTGGATGCTTTCGCTGGTCCGGGCGCCTTTAGTGTGCGGCTGCCAAGGTAGCCTCACTCTCTTCGGCGCGCAGAGATCGCTTGATATTTCCGTGCACTGAAATGATGCCACGTGGACCGGGCATCTTGATTGTGAGGGAGGCGTAGTGTGGTATTGCATTAAAGCAAGCAAAAGCTTCGCGTCCGAGCAGTGCTTGATAGCCACTTTGAAACGGAGCGATGTGGAAGGTTAAATGCTCGCGACGGAAGTTATCGGGGGAGCCGATTATAACCTGTAGTAGGAGGGAGCCCGTACAACGAGCCCCTGGGCCTGGCATTACTCCTTTAAAGGTAGTATTGCTATGGCGAATTTGTGTTGGGTCTAACCCCATCCCGCGGATTGTATCCTGATATATAAGGTTTAGGCTGCTGCCGCTGTCCATCAAGACTTGTGTGAAGTGATATCCGCCAATTACTGGGTCTAATACTAGGGCAGCCCATCCTGCGTGTCGGATACTTGCTGAGTAATCGCGATGGTCAAAAGTGATCGTTTGAGACGACCAGTGGCAGGACTTCACGGTGACAGGCACTTGGGTGTATTTTCCTAGGAGTGTCGTATTGTTTTTTCCCTTGATCACGTGTAACACGTTTACTGCTTTGACTTCTGGTGGAAATTTCTTTTGTTCCCCCGTGTCTTGCTTGGGAGGCTCGTCCTCGTTTTCACTTGGTGTATCCTCCCCCTTGTGTACGGCGTTGAGCTTGCCGGACTGCTTGAAGATCCAACATTCTCTGTGGGTATGATTAGCAGGTTTACCAGGGGTACTATGGATCTGACGTACTTGGTCCAGAATTTTGTTGAGGCTGGACAGTTCATCCCTCGTGTCTTTAGGGGGCAGTTTTTGACCTGGCCGAGAGCTTTTGAATCCGGCATTTACTGTCTTGCCCTTCGTGTTGTCTTATTTATTCCGGCGTTTGTTATTGCTGTTGCGTCGTGATTTCCCGTTTCCATCTCTAACTTCGGATGTACTGGGATCGTTGGTGCTGCATCTTGCTAGCCAGCTGTCCTCACCCACGCAAAAGCGGGTCATGAGGTTTGTTAATGCGGCCATTGTTCTCGGCTTATTTTGGCCGAGGTGTCTGGTGAGCCATTCGTCACGGACGCTATGCTTGAAAGCTGCCAAGGCTTCGGCGTCCGGACAATCGATAATCTGGTTCTTTTTAGTAAGCAACCTATTCCAAAGCTTTCGGGCTGATCTCCGGGCTGTTGAGTTATATGATTCAAATCGTCTGCATCCGGAGGTCGGACATAAGTCCCTTGAAAATTTGCCCGAAAGGCGTCTTCGAGCTCTTCTCAACTTCCAATGGAGCTTTCGGGGAGGCCTTTGAGCCAGTGACGAGCTGGCCCCTTGATCTTGAGGGGTGGGTACTTGATGGCGTGGAGATCATCTCCTCGAGCCATATGGATATGAAGGATGTAGTCCTCAATCCAGACCCCAGGGTCTGTTGTTTCGTCATATGCCTCTGTGTTTACGGGCTTGAATCCCTCTGGAAATTCGTGGTCCAGCACCTCATTGGTGAAACATAGGGGGTGTGCGGCACCCCTGTAGTTGGGTGTACCGCGTTGTTCGGATGTTTGTTGTGTTGCATTGTATGCTGGGGCGCGCTTGCGTGGTCCATAGATGGATCTTTTTGCGCTGTCCTTTGGGTGCGAGCCCTCTCATGGGTCACGTGTTGTATTGTGATCGGCGTTGTATGCCGCTCTGTGTTGGTAGAGGGGTCGTCTATCCGACCAGGTGGCTGCTTTGATATTTGGTTGTGGGGGGTCTGAGGCCTCCTCATCGAATTCAGGTAGCAGCTTCCGCTTTGGGTAGCTCTTGGAGGGGCGATTGTCGCCGTACCTTGCTGCTGTGTTGAGTATTTTACTCCATCTGATTTGGAGTGTGTCTTGCGCGGCCTTGAGCCTTTGCTTCTGCTTTTTCAGACTCCTCGCGGTGGCAACAAGCCTTTTACGGGCAGTCTGCTGCTCCGGGTGCCTGTCCGGCGTTATGTCGTCCGGACCATTATCCTTGATAGGATTTGTTTGTACGGTTTGATTATCCGGATTGCCGTTGTCCGGCAGCGGTTCGCCCTGCTCCAGCGTTGGGTCTATGTGATCGCTATTTCTGTCGAGGCGGGATTTGGGGCGGCGCTTGCATCGCCGCTTTGCCTTCTTTTTGAAGGAACAAGCCTTCACTGCATCCTTCCGCTCCTCGTCGTCATCTTTTGGTGCGTCCACCATGTATACGTCATATGACAAGGTGGCGTTCCAAGGCCCAATAGGCGCTAGTTCTTCATCGTCTCCTTCATCGGCGTCCATACCGTCGATGTCTTAGGAGTCAAAGTCGAGCGTGTCGGTTAAATCATCGACAGTGCCTACAAAGTGGGTGGTGGGTGGGCTTTGAATTTCTTCATCGTCCGCATCCCAATCTCGCTGAGCATAGTCCGGCCAGGGCTCTCCTGATAAAGAGAGAGAGACTTTAGTGATTTGATAATATCGCCAAAGGGCGAGTGCTGAAAGATGTCCGCGGCAGTAAACTCCATGATCGGCGCCCAATCGGATTCGATCGGCAGGGGCGCGAATGGTTCGGAGTCCGGAGAGGAGTCCGGCTCCTTGGAATCATGAGTCTCGCGGAGTGCGGGGCGGGTGTTTGGCTCGATCGCCGTTAGGATCGCAGCCCCCGAGGCGGCGTCCAACCACCCATCCTCGATCGGCGCGGTTGGCTCCAAATTAAGGGTCGAAGCCGATGCGGGTGCGGCCTTCAGGGCACTGTTAGGCGGCAGAGCTAGATCATGCTCGTCGTGGCAGTGCGACGCGCTCGGCAGTGGCTCGAATCCGTCGAAGATCAAGTCCCCGCGGATGTCAGCTGTGTAGTTTAAACTTCCAAATCTGACCTGACGGCCAGGGGCATAGCTTTCGATCTGCTCCAGATGGCCAAGTGAATTGGCCCGCAGTGCGAAGCCGCCGAAGACGAAGATCTGTCCGGGGAGGAAGGTCTCACCCTGGACTGCATCGCCATCGATGATCGTAGGAGCCATCAAGCCTGACGGCGACGACACAGAGGAACTCTCAATGAAAGCACCAATGTCGGTGTCAAAACCGGTGGATCTCGGGTAGGGGGTCCCAAACTGTGCATCTAGGCTGGATGGTAATAGGAGGCAAGGGACACGAAGTTTTACCTAGGTTCGGGCCCTCTCGATGGAGGTAAAACCCTACGTCCTGCTTGATTAATATTGATGATATGGGCAGTACAAGAGTAGATCTACCACGAGATCGGAGAGGCTAAACCCTAGGAGCTAGCCTATGGTATGATTGTTGTTGCGTATATTGTCCTATGGACTAAAACCCTCCGGTTTATATAGACACCGGAGAGGGTTAGGGTTACACAAAGTCGGTAACAATGGTAGGAGATCTGCATATCCGTATCGCCAAGCTTGCCTTCCACGCCAAGGAAAGTCCCTTCCGGACACGGGACGAAGTCTTCGATTTTGTATCTTCATAGTCCAGGAGTCCGGCTGAAGGTATAGTCCGGCCATCCGGACACCCCCTAATCTAGGACTCCCTCAGTCACAGTTTCATGCTCCAGCCCGTCCGCAGCTGTTGAATGAGCAAATGGCCGAGTGGGCCGAACTCCATAGATTATCCGGACTTGCCATGAGGTCCGTTGTGGATCATCTATGGCCGGGAGGGCCAAGGCCGAATAGCTACTTTAGCTTAGTGCAACAGTTCCTTGGTGTTGTGCCACGCATCGATGATGTGAAGAGGTCGGCGTGCATAGAAGGCTCGCGGATGGCCCTTGCCCGTGTCAAAACATACTGGGCGGAGATGGATGCCAGCACTGTTGCGGCAGAGGGTTCGTCCATAGGCCGAGTGGCTATCGAGCACTACTTTGAAGAAGTTCTTGAAGGCGCTCGTTTGATAGAGGCTCAGTGCTCGTAGAATATTATGTTTGAGTGACATGTATTCCCATTGTAAAAACAATGTTTTATTGAGTTTATCAAGGCTGCATTTATACTTTTGCCTGAAAGTACTATGATGCCTCCTGTGCGGCCGTTTATGTATATATGTATATAACCTGAAAGATGGCAGTCGTCGGCTTTAGCCCCCACGCATATAATGCGGGGGTGTTCGCAGAAGACGCATGTTCACACTTGATCCAACGTCCTGGTCCATTAAGGAGGTGATAGCACAGCGAACTAGGCAACCAGACTATAATGCTTTAACACTTTCACTTAGCCAGAGGAGTTTGACAGTGGGGCTACTATATAGCCCCTGGTGGCTCCGCACTCATCCGAATTCGGGGTGCGTACATGCCTGACCGGGAAACAGACCTTCGTTAAGGCGGAGGAATCCCAAAGATTCCGCTAGGTCATCAAGTGGTTGACCAGTCTCACGCTATATCATGACAGTTAGTTTTCGGCTTTCTCTACTGAGGTGCTCATCCAGATGAACCAGGGCACAATCGTAGTAGTTCTCCTGGTGCCGCCTTAGCCGATAGAGCGGATGCGTACATGCCTGACCGGGAAACAGACCTTCGTTAAGGCGGAGGAATCCCGAAGATTCCGCTAGGTCATCGAGTGGTTGACCAGTCTCACGCTATATCATGACAGTTAGTTTTCGGCTTTCTCTACTGAGGTGCTCGTCCAGATGAATCAGGGCACAATCGCAGTAGTTCTCCTGGTGCCGCCTTAGCCGATAGAGCGGAACGTAAGGCAGCAAAACATAGGAGCCGGGCAAACCCAACATTTGACCAAATACATGATTCGGAGCTAATGCATATAAGGCCAAACTCGCGACCCCGAACACTCCCTAAGGTATTCGGTCTTTATGGTGTAAACCGGGCTTAAGCAGTGCCCTTTGTAATAAGCCCCTAGTGTCCAGGTACGTGCAATATTCTGACGTGGCCACATGCCAATACGTCAGTATCCTTCTCAATTGTACTGAGAATCCGGGGAATGTGTATCAACAAGAGACAGTAAAAAAGGTTTACGCAGGGTCTTAATCTAAAAAGAATCCTTGGAACGGGTCCCTGCTGCACGTCTGCGCCTGTGTCTCCGTTGTGCCGTATCCTGGATGGGTGTAGCACGATGGTCATCTGTAAAAGAGAGGAACTTAGTTGAAAAGTTGTCATGCAAAATCATAGGTTATACTAAAGAAACGATGTACAGTTCAAGATGAGTAAAGTTGAGCCTAATTGTCACTTGTTTGCGCGCGTTGAGCCCCTTGTATTGTAATAGGGGTATAGCCATCAAACCTGTATTAATTACATATAGCTGCGCCGGACTCGTCTAACCGCGTTCGTGGTCTTAACGACCTGTCAGATGCTTTAGTTGGTGAGGCTGTTTAGTGTGCGGATGCCAAGGCAGCCACATGGTCTTCCGCACGCAAGGAGCGCTCAATATTTCCATTTACTGTAATGATGCTGCGTGGACCGGGCATCTTAAGTATGAGAGAAGCGTAATGCGGTATTGCGTTAAAGCGAGCGAAAGCTTCGCGTCCGAGTAGTGCTTGATAGCCACTTTGGAACGAAGCGATGTGGAAGGTTAACTTTTCACTGCGGAAGTTATCGGGAAAGCCGAATATAACCTCTAGTAGTAGGGAGCCCGTGCAATGGGCTTCTGGGCCTGGTGTTACTCCTTTAAAGGTAGTATCGCTATGGCTGATTCTTGTTGGGTCATCCCCATTTGGCGGACTGTATCCTGATATATCAGGTTTAAACTGCTGCCACCGTCCATCAGGACTCGTGTGAAGTGGTATC
Organism: Triticum urartu; assembly: GCF_003073215.2. Taxonomy (NCBI): domain Eukaryota; kingdom Viridiplantae; phylum Streptophyta; class Magnoliopsida; order Poales; family Poaceae; genus Triticum; species Triticum urartu. The sequence continues at coordinate 610,598,973 of NC_053028.1, forward strand.
CGTCAATTATTGGGTCTAATACCAAGGCAGCCCATCCTGCACGTCGGATACTTGACGAGTAATCCTGATGGTCAAAGGTGATCGGTTGGGACGACAAGTGGCAGAACTCCGTGGTGATAGGCCCTGGGGCATGTGTCTCTAGGAGTGCCGCTTTGTTTCTCCCCTTTGTCACGTGTAACACGTTTACTGTTTTGACTTCTGGTGGGAATTTCTTCGGTTCCCCAGTGCTTTGCTTGTGAGGCTCGTCCTCGTCTTCGCTTGGTGTATCCTGCCCCTTATGTCCGGCGTTGAGCTTGCCGGACTGCTTGAAGACCCAACATTCTCTATAGGTATGATTTGCAGGTTTATCGGGGGTGCTGTGGATCTGACATATTTTATCCAGAATCTTGTTTAGGCTGGACAGTTCATCTCTGTTGCCTTTGGAGGGCAGCTTTTGTTGACCTGGTCGAGAGCTTCTAAATCCGGCGTTTACCACCGTGCTCTTCGGGCTGTCTTCTTTATTCTGACGCTTGTTTTTGTTGCGTCGTGGTTTCCCATTTTCGTCCCTAACTTCGGATGTACTTGGGTCGCTGGTGCTGCATCGGGCTAACCAGCTATCCTCGCCCGCGCAAAAGCGGGTCATGAGGCTTGTTAATGCTGCCATTGTTCTTGGCTTTTCTTGGCCGAGGTGTCTGGCAAGCCATTCATCTCGAACGCTGTGCTTAAAAGCTGCTAATGCTTCGGCGTCCGGGCAGTCGACTATTTGGTTCTTTTTAGTGAGGAACCTGTTCCAAAGCTTTCGGGCTGACTCTCCGGGCTGTTGAGTTATATGACTCAAATCGTCTGCATCCGGTGGCCGGACATAAGTCCCTTGAAAATTTTCCCGAAAAGCGTCTTCGAGCTCTTCCCAGCTTCCAATGGAGTTTTCGGGGAGGCTTTTAAGCCAGTGCCGAGCTGGCCCTTTGAGCTTGAGGGGTAAGTACTTGATGGCGTGGAGATCGTCTCCTCGAGCCATATGGATATGGAGGATATAGTCCTCAACCCAGACCCCAGGGTCTGTCGTTCTGTCGTAGGCCTCTATGTTTACGGGTTTGAATCCCTCTGGAAATTCGTGGTCCAGCACCTCATTGGTGAAACATAGGGGGTGTGCGGCACCCCTGTAATTGGGTGTACTATGGTGTTGGGATGTTTGTTGTGTTGCATTGCATGCTGGAGCGCGCTTGCGTGGCCCGTAGATGGATCTGGTTGCGCCATCCTTTTGATGCGAGCCCTCACACGGATCATGTACGGGCTTATGTGCGACGTCGTTTGCCGCTCTATGTTGGCCACGAGGTCGTCTATCCGACCGGATGGCCGTTTTGTTTTTTGATTGCGGGGGATCTAAGGCCTCCTCATTGAATTCAGGTAGCAGCTTTCGCTTCGGGTAGCTCTTGGTGTGGCGATTACCGCTGTACTTCACTTCAGTGTTGAGTACTTCACTCCATCTGATTCTGAGTGTGTCTTGTGCGGCCCTGAGCCCTTGCTTGTGCTTTTTTAGACTCCTCGCAGTGGCAACAAGCCTTTGATGGGCATTCTGTTGCTTCGGGTGCCTGTCCGGTGTGATGTCGTCCGGACTGTTATCTTCGATGGAGTCGGGTTGTTCGGTTTGATTCTCCATGTTGCCTTGATCGGACGGTGGCTCAATGCCATGTTCGTCGTCCGCTGGCTCACCCTGCTCTATCGCTGGGTCTTTATGATCGCTGTTTCTGCCGAGGCAGGATTTGGAGCGGCGCTTACGCCGCCGCTTTGACTGCTTCTCGAGGGATCGATCATTCGCTGCGTCCTTCCGTTCCTCGTTGTCGTTTTCTTTGGGTGTGTCCACCATGTATACATCATGTGATGACATGGGCGTCGAGTACCCTGTGGGCAGTGGTTCCTGTTCGTCTCCTGCATCGTCGTCCATACCGTCGATGTCTTCGGAGTCGAAGTCGAGCATGTCGATCAAATCGTCGATAGTGGCTACTAAGTGGGTGGTGGGTGGGCAGCGAATTTCTTCGTCGCCCGCATCCCAATCCTGCCGAGCATAGTTCGGCCAGGACTCTCCTGATAAGGAAAGAGACCTTAATGAGTTCAGTATGTCACCAAAGGGCGAGTGCTGAAAGATATCCGCGGAGGTGAACTCCATGATCGGCGCCAGTCGGATTCGATAGGCACGGGCGCAGGCAGTTCGGAGTCCGTGGCCAGGAAGGAATCCGGCAATTTGGCGTCACGGCTCTCGTGAAGGGTAAGGTCGATATTCAGATGGATCGCCGCTGAGAATGCGGCCTCCGTGGCGGGGTCTATCCACCCGTCCATGGATGGCGCAATTGGCCCCGAATTGAGGGTCGGAGCGGTTGTCGGTGCGGTCTCCTGAACACTGTCCGATGGTAGGGCTAAATCATGCTCATCGTGACCGTGCGGCACACTCGGCAAGGGCTCGAATCCGTCGAAGATCAAGTCTCCACGGATGTCGGTCTTGTAGTTTAAGCTTCCAAACCTGACCTGGTGGCCAGGGGCGTAACTCTCGATCTGCTCCAGATGGCCAAGCGAGTTGGCCCGCAGTGCGAAGCCGCCGAATACAAAGATCTATCCGGGGAGAAAAGTCTCACCCTGGACTGCATCGCTATCGATGATCGAAGGAGCCATCAAGCCTAATGGCGACGACACAGAGGAACTCTCAATGAAAGCACCATTGTCGGTATCAAAACCGGCGGATCTCGGGTAGGGGGTCCCCAACTGTGCGTCTAGGCGGATGGTAACAGGAGGCAGGGGACACGATGTTTTACCCAGGTTTGGGCCCTCTTGATGGAGGTAAAACCCTATGTCCTGCTTGATTGTTCTTGATAATATGAGTAGTACAAGAGTAGATCTACCACGAGATCAGAGAGGCTAAACCCTAGAAGCTAGCCTATGGTATGATTGTATGTTGTCCTACGGACTAAAACCCTCCAGTTTATATAGACACCGGAGGAGGCTAGGGTTACACAAGGTCGGTTACAAAGGAGGAGATATACATATCCGTATTGCCTAGCTTGCCTTCCACGCCAAGTAGAGTCCCATCCGGACACGGGACGAAGTCTTCAATCTCGTATCTTCATAGTCCAACAGTCCGGCCAAACGATATAGTCCAGCTGTCCGGAGACCTCCTAATTCAGGACTCCCTCAAGTAGGTTCAGTAGGTTGAGGAGCAACTCTTTGCTCTAGTGGTCGGGGTGAAGATACCCCGAACAAGCCCCTCAGAGGATTACTTTCGATAGTAACAAGTGACAGTAAATTTCAGCACACTATGTAAATTTTTCCTTACCAAATTCCACTTATCAAAGGCGCTTCACTCCCCGGAAACGGCGCCAGAAAAGAGTCTTGATGACCCACAAGTATAGGGGATCTATCGTAGTCCTTTCGATAAGTAAGAGTGTCGAACCCAACGAGGAGCAGAAGGAAATGACAAGCGGTTTTCAGCAAGATATTCTCTGCAAGTACTGAAATAAGTGGTAACAGATAGTTTTGTGATAGGATAAGTTGTAACGAGCAACAAGTAACAAAAGTAAATAAAATGTAGCAAGGTGGCCCAATCCTTTTTGCAGAAAAGGACAAGCCTAGACAAACTATTATATAAGGAAAAGCGCTCCCGAGGACACATGGGAATATCGTCAAGCTACTTTTCATCACGTTCATATGATTCGCGTTCGGTACTTTGATAATTTGATATGTGGGTGGATCGGTGCTTGGGTGCTGTTCTTACTTGAACAAGCATCCCACTTATGATTAACCTCTATTGCAAGCATCCGCAACTACAACAAAAGTATTAAGGTAAACCTAACCATAGCGTGAAACATATCGATCCAAATCAGCCCCTTACAAAGCAACGCATAAACTAGGGTTTAAGCTTCTGTCACTCTAGCAACCCATCATCTACTTATTACTTCCCAATGCCTTCCTCTAGGCCCAAATAATGGTGAAGTGTTATGTAGTCAACGTTCACATAACACCACTAGAGGCTAGACAACATACATCTCATCAAAATATCGAACGAGTACCAAATTCACATGACTACTAATAGCAAGACTTCTCCCTTGTCCTCAGGAACAAACGTAACTACTCACAAAGTATAAAAATGTTCATAATCAGAGGGGTATTAATATGCATATAGGATCTGAACATATGATCTTCCACCAATTAAACCAACTAGCATCAACTACAAGGAGTAATTAACACTACTAGCAACCTACTAGCACCAATCCCGGACTTGGAGACAAGAATTGGATACAAGAGATGAACTAGGGTTTTGAGATGAGATGGTGCTGATGAAGATGTTGATGGAGATTGCCCTCTCCCGATGAGAGGAGCGTTGGTCATGACGATGGTGATGATTTCCCCCTCCGGGAGGGAAGTTTCCCTGGCAGAACAGCTCTGCCGGAGCTCTAGATTGGATCCGCCAAGGTTCCGCCTCGTGGCGGCGGAGTTTCATCCTGAAAGGTTGCCTCTTTATTTTTTCTCGACGAAAGACTTCATATAGCAGAAGATGGTCATCGGAGAGCCACCAGGGGGCCCACGAGGTAGGGGACGCGCCCTGGGGGGGCGCCCCCACCCTCGTGAGCAGGGTGTGGGCCCCCTGGTCTTCATCTTTGGCGAGGATTTTTCATTATTTATTATAAGGTGTTCCGTGGAGTTTCAGGACTTTTGGAGTTGTGTAGAATAGGTCTCTAATATTTGCTCCTTTTCCAGCCCAGAATTCCAGTTGCCAGCATTCTCCCTCCTTATGTAAACCTTGTAAAATAAGAGAGAATAGCCATAAGTATTGTGACATAATGTGAAATAACAACCCATAATGCAATAAATATCAATATAAAAGCATGATGCAAAATGGACGTATCAAACGGAAAGGCGTAACTTTCACTAGTGTCGACACCAGGAACGACAAGACCATGCTTGCCCGTGCATGCATCAAAATTCCAGACGAGCACCACGTCGACATCGAGAGGCTATTCTGCATCGAGGGTGGTGGAGAAATGGACTCCATGGGTGTCCTTGCAGCGGCCATCATCGACCCCTCATACAAGAACATGAAGAAATCATTCCCAAAGGAGAAGCACCAGTTCTGGAGTCGAAGCCACTTTCTCCGATACACCTTGAGTACGCGGCAAAGGACGGGTATGTTAGCTACGAGTTGTACCGTAGAATCCTAATCATCAAGAGCGGGCAACGTCACCTCCACCAATAACCAATGAAAGAAAGACTCCGCCTACGTAAGAACAAAGACGAGGGATCTTCCAGCGGCTGGAAGCGCCGGAAGGGAAACAGTGGTTGGTGAATTGCGAGAAAATGGATGTCTACATTAAACTAGTAGGAACTACTATTATCATAATTTAGATTGTATGAACCTATGTTGTAAATATGTTTGTTGTTGCTCAAAGATGTTGTGTGTATTGTATTACTATTTTACGTTTGAACTTTGAACACAGTGGTGTGCTCATGTACAAATGCATACTACGTTTTGCATGTCTAGATGCAATTAGTAAGTTATGTCCAAGTATTAAGCAAGCATATATTGATTATAGAACGAGAGATATGTCGCACGATATTGTATTATAATTTTCGTACTCAACCTTTACAAGATGCATTGTGCATTTACAAGAATATGTGATGATATCGTTGTAAACTTTCAGTACAATGCTTATTAAACATTGGCGTGAACAATCCATAAATATTGCAGAAGAACATTCGGCACACAGACACAAGCGACAAGAACTTCGTTACTTTGACCACATTGAAAAAAAATAAAATCAAACAACACAACCATTTCACATCAAACACCGCTCCATCCATTTAGAACATCCTTGCTATTGCACACATGTTCCTCTTCGTACACCAGTTCTGCACAATGCCACAAAACTACACTACCGTGTGCAAGTGACCTATGTACAAGCGTGGCTCTCTAAGTGTCTACTCAATCCATGCCTGTGGTGCCACGTAACCGTGACCCTAGAGACTTCACACCTGTGCATCCACAAACGAGCCCCTCTAACCAAATATTCGGGCCGATGCCTCTACTGCCATACATCCGTGCCTCTAGAAACTTGACAGCAACAAGACGGTTCAAAACAGTGCCTCCACACAACCGTGCTTGTACTGACTTCACTTTCGTGCCTCTGTTTGCTTGATCAACGTGCCTCACATGAAACCCACAGTAACTCTACGTGCTCCGCACGCGTGATCGCCAGTGCAACTTTGGTGCTGCACAGATGCGTCTCTCAGTATACCCGTGCCTCCACACAACCGTGCCTGTACTGACTATAATTCCATACCTCCGTTTTGCTCAATCGACGTGCCTCACATAAAACCAACAGTAACTCTACGTGCTACACACAGGTGCCTCTCGCATGAAACCCATAGTATCTCTACGTGTTCGTACAACTTCGGCGCTGCACACACGTACCTCTCAGTATACCCGTGCCTCCTCACAACCGTGCCTGAACTCACTTCAATTCTGTGCCTTCATTTGCTTAATCCATGTGCCTCACATAAAAGAGATGCACAGCCGTGCCTCAGAGTAAACAACACACGTGCCTCTACTGTATTGATAACTATGACCCCAATTAAATAACATCCGTCCAAAAAAACATCTTTAAAAGAGATGCACAACCATACCTCTTCTACAAACATACAACAGCAATGAACACTTAGGTTCATATCGTTTCATATATCTAGATAACATTAAACCGTAGCGTAGATTTTTAAACAAAATCCATTTATGTTCAAAGGCTATAACTAACATCACTGCGGCAGAAGATTGAAGATAACAACAAGCCTCCCATCACGCTCTTTGAAAGTTATCAGCACCAAACGGTTTACTTCAATAGACGATGCCTGGAGAAAATCACTGAAACCTTCCTGTTTGAACACCATTCTATTATCCAAGCCAATGAAGTAGGAGCAAGGAGTGCTCACATATATATCATCATCACCAGATTCCAAAGTAATTTCAAGGGTTAAAACGCCAGTCCTAGGAAAAGTCACAAACTCCTTCAAACTCCTCACAACAATACCAGGAATAACCTGACAAAAAACATCAAGCTATCAGAAATAGAACAAAAATTCAAAACTATAAATAGAAGAGGTAATAAAAATAAATAAATAAACAGAAACAAAGAAAAACCAGTGAAAAAAATCTGACCATATGATGACCATTAACATTATGGAGTCAATCTTGTGAACAAAAGGACAACAGGGTATGTAGTCATCATCAACGAGTTGACACCTCATGAAATATATCTGCTGATAATTAAAAAAACACCACGGGTGTAATAACAACTCCCAACAAGTTCCATCTCGGAGTCGCTCAAACCATCAAGAGCTACAAAATATAATTACACAGGCTCAAGGGAACAGAAAAATCATCATGTACAATAAAACAAGCTAAAAACTTCCTTAAAAATAAACCTTACCAACAAACGGTAAAGGAGACAACGCATCTCCACGGCCAACACGATAAAAATCAATACCAATCCACGTTCCATAATGTTCAAGCCTAATGGTCATTGTATCACGAGGACGAACACCATAATCACTGACCAATCGTTCCCAGGAAGGACCATGGAATTTGCTGCTCGCCCGACCATGACTAAACAGAACACCATACAAATAACCCTCATTGCACTGAAGAGCAAGATCAGTATCTTCGTCACCCCTCCTTATGGCTAAAGCCGTACACTCTTCGATGTAACGAGCAAGATGAGCTCTAACACTGCACAAAACATACTGCACAACAAATCAAAACAAGGATCATAATCTAAACATAAATAGCATGGGCAGCACCAAAAGAAATAAGCCTGTGTGCCAAAAATTGAACAATTATAAAATGATATTCTTACAACACACCTCCAACAACGCCGATCCAGGACCACACTGAACCCATCTATAGAAGAATCAACAGAAGAACACGGGCCACCAGGCATACGGCAAAAAGGACAAGCCATAACTGCAAGGAACACGATGATTATCAACAACTAATCCCACAAAACCCAGTTGAAACTTGACATCTGATAGTGTTGGTAGTCCCCACCCGTAACTACCCCATAAATCTCCATATCCCGAAAATATAATGGGAACAAAAAGAGAAACGATAAAGAGAAATGGGGAACCCACGAAGGCAACCGATAGGGAACGACGATATCGCGAACGGGGAAGCGCGGTCGACGCTAAAGAAGGACCGACGTAAGAGCAAGCAACAAAGCGCGGCAGCCGGGACAGGGGCCGTCGTAACCATGCGACAATAGCGGCGGCCGCGGCGGGCGGAGACGGACGGCAAAGAAAGAATAGTGCGCGACGACGGTTCGCCCACCCCAGAGAGAAACAGACCTCAAAACAGATCAAAAGGTATTACGAAACATTAAAAGTATAAGGACTAAAGTGAAAAAAGGAAAAAAAACTACAAAGGGAAACCGGAAACCGGATAACCATGTTCCTCTAATAAGATGTAACTATGCTGTGATTTTCAATTGCTGTGATTTTTGCATCCTAATGATAAACCACAAAGGGAAACCGGAAACCGGATAACCATGTTCCTCTAATAAGCCACTCGGCACTTCAATTGCTGTGATTTTTGCATCCTAATGCACATGCTTATAGCTGAAACTACACAGGCTTGTGCTTTGCTGCTGCACATACAACCTTATTTTCTGTTATGAACTAAGGGGTCTTGGCTGCAAAATGCTAGGGTCTTGGCTATAATGCTTTGCTGCTGATAATCTCTGCGTAGCCAGGTGTAATTGGGTGTATGTAGCGGCAAACACACATTTTTATGAACTGTCATGAGGCAAGCATATGTAGTTTTATGTCTAGCTTGTTTCACACTAGTTGGTATCTTTATCATTATTTTTGCCCAACAATTAGGAATTGTTTCTGTAAAAACATGTCCATGAACTTCTGGTATGTACTCCCTCCGTTCCTAAATATTTGTCTTTTAGAGGTTTCAAATGGACTACCACATATGGATGTATATAGACATATTTTAGAGTGTAGATTCACTCATTTTGCTCCGTATGTAGTCACTTGTTGAAATCTTTAGAAAAATAAATATTTAGGAACGGAGGGCGTACATGATTACTTATGTCATGCGTAGATCGTAAGAGATATATTCTTATTTTTTGTTACATGATGCTTTGCTCCCATGGGCGGCATATATAACCTTATTTTGTTCTATGAACTAACACACTTGTAATAAATAACCTTATTGTCTCATGCTTAACAGCCATATATAACCTTATTTTTTGCTATAAATCAAGACACGAACGTCTAGTGAAAGCACTAGTACTGATACTAATTGTTGATCTCTACGGCGGATGGATGGTGTCTTAAATGAGACTTTGAGGGCTTTGAATCCATTTCTTTCCCAGGCGTTATGCTGCCGAAATTTATAATAGAAATTTCCCTGACTGTATGTATTGGAAAACAACACCTTTTTATGAACTGTCATGAAGCAACCATATGGAGTTTTATGCCTAGCTTGTTTCACATTAGTTAGTATCTTTATCATTATTTTCGACCAACATTTAAGAATTGTTTCTGGTATAATACATAGTTACTTTTGTCATGCATAGATCATAAGAGATATATTCTTTTATTGTTACATGATGCTTTGCTCCCATGGGCGACATATATTACTTTATTTTCTGCTATGAACTAACACACTTATAATAAATAACCTTATTTTCTCATTCTTAACACTCATAGAAAACCTTATTTTCTAGTATGAACCAACACACGAATGTCCAGTGAAAGCACTAGTACTAGTACTGACCGTCGATCTCCGCGGGAGAGGGATGGTGTCTTAAATGAGCCTTTGATGGATACACATCCTTCTTTTTCAGACGTTATGCTGCCGAAATTTCTAGCAAAATTTATTGCGTCAAAAGTCCCCCAAAGAAGTTCAGCTCGAATGTAGGTTACCAAACCACTAGAACTACTAGGCACTAGTCAAAGGTTTCAGCACGAGCAGTTTAAGAACAATTGTAGCCATACTATTTTTAAAAAAACATGATTTTGAAAAAATTTCATTAACTTTGAAAAATGTGACTCTTTTTGGGAAGAAAATGTGATTTTTTTCAAAGTTCACAGATTTTTTAAAAAACATGATTTTTAAAAAAGTTCATTAACTTTGAAAAAAAAGTTCATCAGAATTTTTGAAAAAGTTCACAAATTTTTAAAAAGTTCATCAATTTTTACAAAAGTCCATAGATTTTAAAAAAAATCACAAATTATAAAAAAATTGTTCATCGAGTTTTTCTAAAATGTAACTGATTTCGAAAAAATAATCAATTTAGAAAAAAAACTCACAAATTCAGAAAAAAAATCATCATTTTCGAAAGCAAAGTTCATGTATTTGAAAAAAAATTCATTAATTCTGGGAAAAGTTCACAAATTTGAAAAGAAAAAGATAATCGATTTTGAAAAAAAATCAATGACTTGAAAAATGTTCATGATCACAAGAAAACGAAGAATTGATCACAAGAGGCATTGTGAGCGGGTGGTGACTGCAGTTTACCCAGTACAGGGAGGTCGGAGGTTCGAATCACCGTGAACCCACGGCGCGCACTCGTTTGTGTTCGCCGGTTTGCATTTGAGACATTAACAGGCCCATCGGGCGCGAAATAGGAAATGGTGCCATGAATAACGACACATGCTCGGCTCAGTGGCTCTGCTCTACACCTCTAGCAATTCTGGCCCAACCATGGTCCAGTTAAGAAATGGCCCAACTATGCAACATCATCAAGTCATGCATGTGGTCATAAGTTATAATTTGTGCATTAATATAGTCATGCAATCATGACACCTCTAGCAATTCTGGCCCAACCATGGTCCAGTTAAGAAATGGCCCAACTGTGCAACATCATCAAGTCATGCATGTGGTCATAAGTTATAATTTGTGCATTAATATGGTCATGCAATCATGACACCTCAGCAATCATGCATGTTACTTTGTTTTACTTATTTTTGTGCGGGCATAGGTGGTCAATGGGAAACTTTTCGAACATGCCCGTCTTGTGCCCGAGTCCTGATGGTCCAGTCTATGCCTGCACAAGTTTCTATTTGAGCTGAATAATCAATAGCTCATGTGGACAACATACTTTAAATTTTTCAAGCATAAAATTATGCATATATTTTACCAAGGTTCCCGCAGCAACGCGTGGGGCATCATCTAGTATAAAAAATGTTCATGATGTATACAAAAAGTGTGCAATGTCTATGAAAAAAGTAGTGGAAAATGTAGACATTAAAAATAAGTTTCAAAAATGTAAATCATGTAATAGGAAAATATTAAACGTGTATATAAAAGATATTCCTGTAGTTTAGAAAAAATGTACAGCGTGTATAAAACAAGTAGATATCAGAAAAAAATATGTTGGCAGATAATTTAACCATGTATTTGGAAAATATTAAATGTGTATATAGAAAATGTTCCTGATATATACAAAATATATACAATGTTTATTGAAAATGTAGACATAAAAAACATCTTTCAAAAAGGTTAATCATGTTTAAAAAAAGTTTACATAGTTTTTGAAAAACAAAATATATTCCTATCACAAAAATGTTCAACGTGTATTTCAAGAAATATTGACCATTTAACAAAAAATGTTTGAAATATGTAATAAAAAGAAAATATGCATCGTAGATTTAAAAAATGTTCAATGTCTGTAAAAATATGTTTCACGTATACACTTAAATAAAATGTATACTCTGCACCAAAACAATAAACATGTGTTAAAAAAAAGAACACAAATCTGAAGAAACTCAATGAAAATGCAAAAGTAAAACAAAAAATGGAAAAAGAAAGAATAACAACCCAAAGAAAATCAATGTAAAAAATTGAAATATTTAAACCCGAGAAGGAAACAAAGACGAAGAAATGAAGAAATAAACAAAGAAAGAAAAGAAAAAATAATGAATACCGAGAAAGACGCAAGAGAAACAAAGAAAAAAATAACAAGAGAGGAAAATCCATGAAAATCATAAAAGAAACAATAATAAAATCGATGAGAATAGAAAAAATAGAAAAACTGAAGAAAATCCAGAAGAAAGAAAAAAACAAAAGAAAAATTGAAAAATCTGAAAAAGACGGACTAAACCAACAATCAATAGTGATCGAGCAAGCGACAAAGCCAGTGAACTAACAATAGTAATCGAGCGAGAGACCCTTCCATCTTTCTATAAGCGAGAGTTCTCACGCCGTTGTGCAGCAGGCGAGACAAATCAGTGCCCCTTTTTCTGTCCAAAATATCTAGAAGAATTATATCTCGCTTATAGTGAGAGTAGCGTCCGTTTAAGGCAGACACTCAGTCACAGTTGGTTTTTTCGGTCGCTTTTTTTTCCTTTTTTCTTCGGTTTATTTGTTTCGTCTTTTGGTTTAATTTCTTTTTTTCCTTTGTTATACCTCTGTTCGATTTTTTTTCTCTGGGTTTTTGTTTTTTCTTTGTTTCTTCTTTATACTTTATTTTGTTTGTTTCTCTCTTGATTTTCTTTGCTTTCCTTTTTTATTTCTTTGTCAGTTTCTATCGGTTGGGCGTTATGCATCAGGCTAATGCATATACAGTACGTGTTTCTGCTGGGCGTTATTGGGGGTGCCGTGTTCGCTGCTAGGCAGGCCCCCCAATAAGCTTAATTACATGATTCATAATTTCTTGTATACACCAATTGCACATACAATAACCCCCAAAAAATCAACTGCATATCCATGCTCCTAAGTAGTACATTTAGCCGTTCTCCAAAACATTTTGTGATTTTGCTCCACATTATCGGCACTCGGCAGCTGGAGCTGTGGGAAAGTATGAGGTGATACCACCCCTCAAATGCTTTCAAGATACCCATTTTTTTAGTTTAAATGTTTCAAAAAATTATGATTCTTGTTTTGTGAATACTCACAAGGTATGTGTCTAGAACTCCTAAAAAATCGGATCCAATTCGAATACACATTGAGAAACAAAAATGTTAAATCTATCATTAACGTGAAAAAGAGAGAAAAAACAAAATTAACACTATTCACCTATGCATTTGTCAATTTTTTTGTTTTTCAATGTGCATTTCATATTTGGGCCTAAAATTTTTAAGGGTTGTAGACATATTTCTTATGAACATTGGGGGTTGTTGACATATTCCTTGTGAACATTCAATTTTTTCAGAATTGTTTGAAAATTTTAAAATAGTTTTTTAAAAATAATCTCTCCCTATCTCTCCCTAATAATAAAGCACGGGTTGACTCCGTGGGTTCACCGTCACAATACGCTTTCTTCTCATGTCATAAAATATATATCTCTCCCTAATAATAAAGCACGGGTTGACTCCGTGGGTTCACCGTCACAATACGCTTTCTTCTCATGTCATAAAATATATATCTCTCCCTAATAATAAAGCACGGGTTGACTCCGTGGGTTCACCGTCACAATACGCTTTCTTCTCATGTCATAAAATATATATCTCTCCCTAATAATAAAGCACGGGTTGACTCCGTGGGTTCACCGTCACAATACGCTTTCTTCTCATGTCATAAAATATATATCTCTCCCTAATAATAAAGCACGGGTTGACTCCGTGGGTTCACCGTCACAATACGCTTTCTTCTCATGTCATAATACGTTTTTGCAATTTGTATAGATTATATATATATATATATATATATATATATATATATATATATATATATATATCTTTCCCTAATAATAAAGCACGGATTGACTCCGTGGGTTCACCGTCACAATACCCTTCTTTCCATGATTTTACGCTTTTAGTTTGAATTTAAAATATCTACACGAGGTTTACCAAGGTGGTACTAATCTATATACATGCCCATACATGAAAACCATCAGGTTCCATGTGTTCCTACCGACTTGGGCCTCCAGGCTGGGTCGTTGGCCCAGCTTCAATTGAACGCGAGGACAATGGAGATGTGTAAAAATAAATAAAAATGGAACGTCGTCAATGGGATTCGAATCTCTGGTAACTGCGCAAATGCTAACGCAACAGACAAATCAATCCAGGCTTGTGGGTGTCCCAACGTCGGCCTCTAGCACTTTAACATAAAGCAAAGGTGTACTGGGGTCAAGGAAGTTGGGCGCTTGATGGGCACGGGAGTGCTGGGCCGAGACGGCTTCCGCGGCCCACGGGGCAGACAAGGAACAGGCCAGAGGCTTTTTCATATTTGTTTACTTATGAAATAGTCCCACCTTGCTATTTTGCATTAATTTTTACCAATTTATATACGTTCTTAGGTTATTAGGCATCACGGAGCTGCTTCGGAAATTAAGCAAAGAATAAGGCATGAATATCTCATTGAGAAACAAAGAAGGAAGGCCCAAGGAAAGAGAGAGAACGGAAATAGAGGGTAATTACTTGGAAAGTAAGTGGCTGGCAAATGAAATTCATGACATGCTTGATAAAGAGAGAAGAAGGAGAAAGGAAAGAGAGAAGAAGGAAATATGAGGATTAAGGGAGGAACCTACCAAATAGAAGAAGGAAATAGGAGGATTGAGGGAGGATCCTACCAAAATAGATAGGACATGCAGGATTTGTAGGCGCCATACTAATCTTTGTTGGCATGAAATTTAGTATCAATGGCAGGCGTACTGGCCTCATTCATATCTTATATGAATATAAAAATGATGTGGCATTTTTTTCCTACATGCAATCCTCACTAAATTCACTTCATTTTTTTCTGTTGCAGCGGACAGCATGACATGGTTTACTTCCACTTATGACCCTTACTAAATTTGCACCAATTTTATAACACATTGAATGGTATGTCTGCGCATACAATCCTCACTAAATTTATGTCATTTTTTACCGGTGTAACCCACCGGCATATATGCTACATTTTTTATAAATGAAGGTATAATATTATTTGGCTTCCCATTTAGTATGTCCATGTCGTTTCTCCATACTTAGTTAGGCTATTCTACCGATCGTCTATCCTAAGCCACCGGGCCTCTGCCCCGTTCATCCGTGTTACGTTCCACCAATAAAAAAACTAATAAAAAACAATGCCCTCCCGACCCGTCTGTGCAACCCGGCCCAACAAATCAGACCCACCAGCCTGTTTAGGAGATGAGGCAAAAATAGTAGACCGTGATAGCAATCAAACTTGCAACCTCCACTGTTCTTTGGTGTTGATCATTTTAACCCACAAAAAAAAAGTTGTTGATCATTTTAAACTAAAGTTGAATTTGGTGTTTGTTTGTGTCCTTTACGGACTGGTACTGAACTACTATAATGTAAAATCTGGATACACAAATACAAGGGGCAAGCATTAGATTGTGCAGATGTGACAGGATCTCAAACATGATCGTTCGCTGGTTTGTACATATAGACGATGCAATTCTTTATTGATTTCAAGTATAGGTGGAACGTTCCCATGTAGTGGACATTGTGAGAGACAATGTGGACAAAGAAAAAAGTGGTAAGAAGGATGGGACGCTAAGGGTGATAATTTGTTTCTCCCGTTACAACGCACGGGGCACTTTTATACTAGTCTATCCCTAATAATAAAGCACGGATTGACTCCGTGGGTTCCCGTCACAATACGCTACTTCTCGTGAATTTACGCTTTCAATTTTTTTTCCACACGTCCATATTTTTCCAAAATCCAAGGTGGTACTAAAGTTAATGGTTCGTACAACCGATTCCTCGGATCTCTTGCCTGGGCCTCAGCCCATTCTATGGCCCATCATCGCACCCTAATCCTGCTCGATCTGGATCTCCGATTGATTGACGCCCCCGCTCGCTTCCCATCGAGAGCAAACACAAGGAGGCGTGCCGAAAAAATCTAGCGATTTTGCTCGGAAAGAGGTGAGGGTGGATCCCGTGGAGGCGGAGGAGCCGCTGGGCGAGGAGACGTCCGCCGAGGCTGATCCCACGGGGCACTTCATCTAGGTGCGTATATTGTGGTCTAACTTCTTCATATAGGTGGTCCTCGACACCTAACTCAAAGGCACGCGCGACTTGCTCATCTCCGGCAAGCTGCAAGTCATCAAGCTTGCCTACAACCTCCGTGACATCTGCAACACCGACAAGTCCGACAAGCAGGCTTTTACGGCGCCTCGCGCTCTAGCTGCGTGACGACCAGCCCCCGAGGCTCACCTGCAACGTCGTCGTCGTCCAAAATTTGAGCGTTGTCGCCGGTAACCAATGTTGTACGCATAAAGTCTGAAGAAAACCAACTATTGTGCTCCTTTAACTGGGATCGTTGGAAGTTGGTGCGGGCGAGCGGTGAAAGCAGATCGGTGGTCTGGCAGAGAATCGGTATCTTATTGTCTTGATTGATTCGGTGGTGTGGCGAGCGAATCCAGCGGCAAATAAATCAAGACATAACTATGATCACGTAGACTAATCCTAGAGTGGCATATAATTGGTGGTACTAATAACAAGACGTTCATTGGTCTCCGAAAAATAAAGAAGCAGCGAAACATATGTGAGTATTCTTTGCATCTTTTGAGTACTACAACCTAGCTAGCACACAATGGAACGCTAGAAACCATTGTGGGCGGCGGGAAGCCAAGCATGCTGGAGACTGATGACTGAAAAGATTTACGGGAGCTAGCAATCCTGATTCCCCTCATTGGGAGCTGACCGCCACCGACGCCAACATATCCCTTCAGTAAATCAATGGAAAAGCCTGGGAAGTTCAGAGAGAAATCAAGGTACATGTGTGGATGTGTGTTGCCTATGTACAATCCTATAATTTAGTTTACGCTAATTGTGCATATTGATAAATTTCTACAACAAGATGCAAAATAATTGCTGTGTGAACATGCGCTAGATATTTTTGTAATAATTTTGTACTACTAATAATTTATCAAATACTTTTAAGCAGTGCATGAACATTAACGTTGCTGCTATTTGTTTGGCCTGTAAGGACTGAAGTCTGTTGTTGTAGTTAGGCTTGGTGAGAAGGGAGGCGTACATGGCTGAGGCAGTGACGTTGTCGCATTCGTCTCGCCGTATATTACCTTCCTCGAGTAGTAGGGAAGCACTATAAATACTATTACTAATTATTAATTTTGGATATTTCAGACATAATATTCAGTTTAGAGAGGCGAACGAGGTTGGCGACGATGCAGTATCCAAGGTTAGATCCCCCCCCCCCCCCCCCCCCCCCCCCCCCCCCCCCCCCCCCCCCCCCCCCCCC